>NW_012102088.1:1117614-1133375 GCF_000951045.1 Mandrillus leucophaeus | reverse complement strand
TTCATCTCAAAAAAAAAAAAAAAAAAAAAAAGGTCTTTGCCCACTTCAGTGTTTTTTTTGTAGTAGTTTCAGAGTTTGAGGTCTTAGATTTAAGTCTCAAAAATCCATTTTGATTTTTTTTTCTTTTTTTTTTTGAGACAGGGTCTCCCTTTGTTGCCCAGGCTGGAGTGCAGTGGTGCAATCTTGGCTCACTGCAACCTCTGCCTCTTGGGTTCAAGCACTTCTCCTGCCTCAGCCCCCCTAGTAGCTGGGACTACAGGTGCGCACTACCACATCTGGCTAATTTTTGCATTTTTAGTAGAGACGGGGTTCCACCATGTTGGCCACGATGATATTGATCTCCTGACCTCGTGATCCGCCCACCTTGGCCTCCCAAAGTGCTGGGATTACAGGTGTGAGCCACTGCGCCTGGCCAGTTCTATTTAATTATTTTAATTTCTTTGCCAAATTTATCTGATAGAATTCTGAATTATTTCTGTGTTTTACTTGAGAAATTCCTCAAAATAGCTATCTTGAATTATCTCTCTGAAAGGTCACATATCTCTGTTTCTCTAGGATTAGTGCTTGGTGCTTTAGTTTGTTTGGTGAGGTCACGTTTTCCTGAATGGTGTTGATGCTTGTAGATGTTCGTCATGTCTGGGCATTAAAGAGTTAGGTGTTTATTGTAGTCTTCACAGTCTGGGCTCATTTGTTCCTGTCCTTCTTAGGAAGACTTTCTAGGTATTTGAACGGGCTCGGATGTTGTGATCTAAGCTGGATCTACTTTAGGGGGAAGCCCACACTCAGTAATGCTGTGACTCTTGCAGACCCAGAGAGCTCTACCACCTTTGTGGTCTTGAATAAGATCTGAAAGAATTCCCTGGATTAACAGGTAGAGGCTCTTGTTGGGTCTTCCCTCACTTTCTCCCAGAGTCTCTCTGTCAGTGCTGAAGTGACTGAAACTGGGGGTTGGGGCAGAAGCACCCCTTTAGCTACCACCACTGGGACTGTGCTAGGTGAGAGCTGAAGCCAGCACAGCACTGGGTTTCACCCAAGGCTCCTGTAACCACTACATGGCTATCGTCTGTGTTTCCTCAAGGCCCTAGCCCTGTACAGTCAGCAGATGGCAAAGCCAGATAGGCTTATGTCCTTCTTCTCAGGATGGTGAGTTCCCCAGGCCTCAGGTTGATATAGAGATGCCATCCATGAGCCAGGGATTGGAGTGAAAAACTTAGAAATCTACCTGGTGTTCCTTTGCACGCAGCTGAGCTGGCACTCAAACTACAAGATACAGTCCTTCCCATTCTTCCCTTCCCTTGCCATAGGCAGAGCAGCCTCACTCTGTGGCCACCACCAGCACAGGCCCACAGGGAGTGCTGGCAGACTACCAGTGAGGTTCCGTTAAGGGCTAAGAGCTCTTCAGTCAGCTTGTGGTGAATGTTTCCTGGTCTGAGGCTCACTCTTCAAGACTCACCCAGGGCAGGTCCAGAAATGTTATCCACGAGCCAAGGCCCGGAATCAGGCACCCCAGGAGGCTTCTTGGTGCTCTGTCCCTCTGTGGTTGAGCTGGTAACTGAGGTGCCAGAAAGTCCCCTTTACTCTCTGCTCTGTTATTCTCAAGCAGGTGGGGTCTCTGACCGTAACCACCACAGCTAGCAATGTGCTGTGTTACATCTGAAGCTGGCACGTCTCAGAGTCTCACCCAGTGCCATCGCGTACTACCTGGGCACTGCTGCTTGTTATTCAGGGGCCAAGGGTTGTTTAGTCAGAAGGTGATGGGTCCTCCCATGACTGAGTTCTTCCCTTCAAGGTAGCGGGTTCTGTTTTGGTCCAGAGTGTGTCTAGAAATACTGTCTGGGTGGGCCTGGAAGGGGGCCTCACAACCTGCCCAGTGCCCTATCCTGTGGCTGAGGTGATATCCAAAATGCAAGACAAAGTTCTTTTTGCTCTTCCCTCTCCTTGAGTGGAAGGAAGGACCCATGTAGCCTGGGGTTGCGGGAGGGGTGGCACAAGCACACCCTTAGCTACTCCAGCTGGTGTCTCAGTAGGTTGTGCTCCCCCAACCCAACCAGGTCCACTGACTTGGAGCGCAGCTCAGCACAGGACATTTCTAGGGGTTGCAGTCCTTGTGGCCTAGACTGTCTTTCAAGTTTATTTAGGACTTCAGAGCCCTCCAACCCACAGTGGCAAGGCTTGCGAGATCTCAAGTCCTGACCATTGGGGTGGGCGATACCCCTCTGGCTGGGCTGGTTGATACGCTCACTCCCTGGGATGGCGTCCTTTGAGTTCAGCCCAGTTTTGCTTTCTGCTATGACAGGGAAGCACTGATTTCCATGCAATGTCTGACAGTGACTGCACTTTCCCTTCCCAGGAGCACAGATTATCCACAACAGGCAGCCACTGCTGGGGGATGGGGAGGGGTGGCATTGGCAAATCAAGACTATATACAGCCCCTTTTAGTGCCATTCCCATAATACAAACTTAATTCCAGGTACTGTGAGTGCTCACTTGATTTTTGGTTCTTATGAAGGTGATTTTTTTCTGTGTAGTTTTTAAATTTGGTGGTATGGGCCGGGCATGGTGGCTCATGCCTGTAATCCCAGCACTTTGTGAAGCTAAGGTGGGCAGATCACCTGAGGTCAGGTATTTGAGACCAGCCTGACCAACATGGCAAAACCACGTTTCTACTAAAAATACAAAAATTAGTCGGGTGTGGTGGCAGGTGCTTGTAATCCCAGCTACTTGGGCGGCTGAGGCAGGGAGAATTAGGGAGAATTGCTTGAACCCGGGAGGCAGAGGTTGCAGTGAGCCAAGATCATGCCACTGTACTCCAGCCACAGTGACAGAGCAAGACTCTGTCAAAAAAAAAAAAAAAAAAAGATGTTCTGTTAAAGTTATGATGGATGCTGCTTTCTATTCTGCCATCCTGCTCTGTTGTACCTCTGGAACTCAGTGCTTTCAACTGGGAACACTAGAGAAACCCTAAACCCTAGGTGCTAAGTCCATAACGCAGGTTGTATGGAGGTATTCCCATTTCAGTGAAACGGTGTGAACACTTAGAAGGTCAGGCCTGGATTTGGTAGCAGTACATGAAATGCTTAGAGATAAAAGTGATCAGAGTGGGGAGGTGATGTTACTTCAGTTCCGTCTGGCTCCACGTTGGAGAACGGAGCATGGCGTTAAGGGAGGAGGAAGGAAGACAGCGTTGAGGCTCATTCTGTCATCCAGGTGAGGTTTAATGGACAATCCTTGGCCAAGGAGATGTCGCTGGAATTGTGATTTACATTTGGTAAAGGAGCAGCGTGATTTTCTAATGTGGTCGGTAAGGACATGCAAGAGGGTTTCAGGCATGACCCTGGGGTTTTTTTGTTTTTGTTTTTAGATGGGAGTCTTGCTCTGTCACCCAGGCTGGAGTGCAGAGGCACGATCTCAGTTCACTGAACCTCTGCCTCCTGGGTTCGAGCACTTCTCCCTCAGCCTCCTGAGTAGCGGGGACTACAGGCACACGCCATCACGCCTGGCTGATTTTTGTAATTTTAGTAGAGACGGGGTTTCACCATATTGGCCAGGCTGGTCTCAAACTCCTGACCTCAGGTGATCCACCTGCCTCAGCCTTCCAAAGTGCTGGGATTACAGGCTAGAGCCACCGTGCCCGGTAACCCTAGGGTTTTTGGTCTTAGAAGCAGCAGGGATAGAAGCTGTATCAGCTGAGATGAGCAAGTTGGGATTAGGCATAATATTCAATGGGGGTATAAGGAGGGTTGTTTTCACCATGCTAAGAGCCTGAGATGCTTCAAAGACCAGTAAGTAGTGGCAGCAAGTGAGTAATGTCCACATAGGTTGCGATATCTGGGAAGGAATTGATATCGGAGACATGCAACATATGATAGCTAATGTGTGGACTAAGGTGAGTTAGCCATGGGTCCCGTTTTGGAGGGCACACTTCAGAATAAGGTAGTAAATGTTTCAGGGGGCCAGAAAGGAATGGTTGGAGGCTGAGGACTGGATGTTTTGCCTGGATTCTTGGGTGACATGATTGGCATTCATAAACACAGGAGAGGGAGGTAAGTGACAATGTCAGGTGTATCAGACGGCATAGCTTGTCATGGCGCGGACTTCCATGGAGATAATAGACATGAGACGTAGGCAGAAGTACAGGAGTAATTGAGCGAAAGGTCATCATTGCCGAGGGGTTGGCAAGTAAAGCACAGAAGTGGAATAGGGTCACGAATAGCTGAAGCCACACGTGGTTCTGTGTTGCTGTGGAACCGTGCAAGGAGGCCTTCATAGAATTACTTGAGACCACCACTACTTTTAGGATCCAATAGAATTGCAATTCTGTGGTAATAGTGGATCGGTTTGAATGGGCCATACACACTCTGGGTGGTGTCAGCCACGATGTGGTGTAAGGCCAAAAATGAAGGCCCAATGTGATTTGCCACGTGGATGCCTGGTGATATTGGTACGACCCCAAATGGCCTGAGTGCAAGTTTCTTTCCCATTTAACTATCTTTTTGTATATTTTAAATTTTTTTCTCGTGTGTGTGTGTGTGTGTGTGTGTGTGTGTGTGTGTGTGTGTGTGTGTATAGAAACAGGGTCTTGGCCATGTTGTCCAGGCTGGTCTTGAACTCCTGGGATCAAGCAGTCCTTCCACTTTGGCCTCCCGGAGTGCTGGGATTACAGGTGGGAGACTCCATGACTGGCTACTTCATGCTCTTAAGTAATGTATCTGAATGGGCGCAGTGGCTCACGCCTGTAATCCCAGCACTTTAGGAGGCTGAGGTGGGTGGATTATTTTCCATCAGGAGTTTGAAACCAGCCTGCCCAATATGGCGAAACACCATCTCTATTAAAAATACAGAAATTAGCTGGGCATGGTGGTACACGCCTGTAATCCCAGCTACTGAGGTGCTGAGACAGGAGAATTGCTTGAACCCAGGA
Source organism: Mandrillus leucophaeus (assembly GCF_000951045.1). NCBI lineage: Eukaryota > Metazoa > Chordata > Mammalia > Primates > Cercopithecidae > Mandrillus > Mandrillus leucophaeus. The sequence goes on along the minus strand of NW_012102088.1, from coordinate 1,128,454 downwards.
GGCGGAGGTTGCAGTGAGCCAAGATTGCACCACCACACTCCAGCCTGGGTGACAGAGCGAGACTCCCGTCACAAAAAAAAAAAAAAAGAAAAAAATAGGTAATGTGTCCTAGCCTCTGAAGCCTTTCCATCGATGGGACCAGGCAGAGTTCAAGTCAATGGCATCCTCCTGAGGGAATCAGGCCATTACATTCTCTTCATCTTACAAAGCTTGCATGCCATGGCCATGGTTGCTCTCTCTTATCTACAATGCATCCCCCATGTGGCTTTCCGTGGTGAGTGGTGTCCCTCTTATCAGGCTGTTAATATGTTTGATTTTTTTTTTTTTTTTGAGGCAGAGTTTTGCTCTTGTTGCCCAGGCTGGAGTGCAGTGGCGCGATCTCGGCTCACTGCAACCTCTGCCTCCCAGGTTCAAGCGATTCTTCTGCCTCAGCATCCCGAGTAGCTGGGATCACAGGTGCCCGACACTATGCTCTGTTAATTTTTTGTATTTTTAGTAGACCGAGGTTTCACATTGTTGGACAGGCTGGTCTCAAACTCCTGACCTGAGGCGATCCACCCAGCTCAGCCTCCCAAAACGCTGGGATTACAAATGTGAGCCACTGCGCCTGGCTCAATACATTTGATTTATAAATTGCTCTTGATGACATCTGTAGAATATCAGATGTCATTTGTCTTACCAACATTATAACCCTAGGGGGAGATTTTAACCCACCCTAGTTGAAGAAAAAGGAGGGAATTAAGATACTTTAAGCTGGCTGGACACTGTGCTAATGCCTGTAGTCTTAGCACTTTGGGAGGCCTAGATGGGCAGATCACAAGGTCAGGAGTTCGAGACCAGCCTGGCCAACATGGTGAAATCCTATCACTACTAAAAACACAAAAAATTAACCAGGTATGGTGGTACACACCTGTAATCCCAGCTGTTTGGGAGATTGAGGCAGGATAATTGCTTGAACCCAGGAGGTGGAGGTTGCAGTGAGCCGAGATCGTGCCACTACACTTAAGCCTGGCGACAGAGTGAGACTCTGTCTCAAACAAACAAACAAAAACATATACTTTAAGTTGTTTAAAGGCCAGAGAGAGGCCAGTGGTGTGTGACAGTGAGCTGGGGATGGACATGGATATGTACCTGGAAGTCTAAAGAATGATGTGCATTCAGAGAGGGTATGTCTGATGTGCTGAAGGTGCCACATTGGGCTCTCCATGTCCTCGGTCATACTGGGGGAAGTGCCTATCAGGAGGGGGTGGACTCTTTTGTCACAGCCACTGCACAGATACCTATTTGTTCAACTAATTATTGTTGGTGGCTGTACCCCATGACCAGTGGGCCTAGTTTCTCCAGTGGCACCTGGAGGAGGTCATGGAGTCAGGGCTTTATTGAAAGCATACCAGGAACCTCCTCCTTGAGAGGAGGATGTGCGAGAGTAGATGTGTGGGAGAGAGGGATTGTGGTACCTCAGCATAGGGGCCGTTTGTAGTTTCATCTGTCAACATCATAACAGGGCACAGTGACTTTTGAAGACGTGGCTGTGAAATTTACCCAGGAGGAATGGAATCTCCTTAGTGAGGCTCAGAGATGCCTGTATCGTGATGTGATGCTGGAGAACCTGGCACTTATATCCTCCCTGGGTAAGTTGCTCACACTCACCTTGTGACCCAAGCTAGTCTCTGCTTTCCCCCCTCTTTCCCCATTGGCAAGACTTTCTCATGTCAGGAGCATGGACACAGCTTCCTGCTTCAGTTCTATGAGTAGGTTCTTGGTTGGCAGAACTGAGGTGTCCATACTGCCCTGCTCCTTTCTTGGAGCAGCCCCAACACCTGCTTTACTGCAGGCTCCCAGGGAGGGATTCATAGTCAGAAGCCCACCTTGTTAGTCCTTGGATGTTTGGGTGTCCTTGTCCAGATTTCAGGTTCCTGTGTACCCAGAGTCTACTTCCTTTCTCTAGCTGCTATTTTCTTATGCCTTCCTGTGGTGGGAATTGCCTTCACAGACTACATCACTGCCTACATAGACCACAGGCTGTTCTTGTAAGACCTTCTTTAGAAATTCTCCTTGAAATACTTTTTTTTTTTACTCACGTGGGCTTTCATGGGCTGAGTTGTTCTGAGACAATGTTGGCTGTTCCCTTGTTCTGTCTTTCCCTTAGTTTGTACGTTGTTCATTTCCCATGTATTTGATCTTCATTGTGGTGGGATGCACAGTCCTCCATGCTCCAGAAGATGCAAATGAATTCAGCCTCAGAATAATGGGCTCAGAAGGAATGAGTCCCTCAAGACTGGCACCCTGGGCTGGGCGAGGTGGCTCATGCCTGTAATCCCAGCACTTTGGGAGGCCCAGGCAGGTGGATCATGAGGTCAGGAGTTCAAGACCAGCCTGGCCAAGATGGTGAAACCCTGTCTCTACTAAAAATACAAAAATTAGTCGAGTGTAGTGGCACATGCCTGTAATCCCAGCTACTTGGGAGGCTGAGGCAGAGAATTGCTTGAACTTGGGAGGCAAGGTTGCAGTGAGCCCAGATTGCACCACTGCACTCCAGCCTGTGCGACAGAGCAAGACTCCATCTCAAAAAAAAAAAAAAGAAAAAGAAAAAGTGGCACCCTGGAGGAGGTCATGGAGTCAGGGCTTTATTGAAAGCATACCAGGAACCTAATGTATTTTAGTAGTATTTTTGTGGCAAGAGAAGTAGGCACACATAATTCGTCTTTTCTTCCTCATTCTTGAGAGCATCACACTTGTCACTTGTCTACCTTATCACTTCTACTCTTTTTTTTTTTTTTTTTTTTTTACCTTTGACCTACTTGTACCCTAATATCCATTCTCCTGTCTAATCTTCACATCTCTGGACCCCAAATCTCATCCGTCTTACATACATCGCCATCTACAGTGTTCTCCAGTGTTGGCATAGAGATTTGTGTTAGCAAATATATATGCTTTGTTAAACTGACGTCGAGCAGTAGCTGCTGTGTTGTGCTCCTGTTTTCCTTGGCCTGGACAGATCCCTCTCTACAGCACTCACATGTCATGAGGATGTAAAGTTCTGCAGATGAGTGGTTTGCAGATGCAGGAATTGTAGACCCTGCCTATACTCCCTGTGTTACATACCTGGTTGTGTCCTTTATGTCATGAGGCCTCCTACATTCTGTGACCTTTAGAGTCCAGTAATAATAAATAGCACCATCTTCCACCTGAAGCCAACGTTCTGTTCCTCCAAGTATTTTCTTGGAGTAATTCCTCAGTTTGTCAGATACACTTGTGGGTGGTCTGTGCCTTCCCAGCAGAGTTAACATGTACTTCACCAGCATTTTCTTGCTTTCAGGTTGTTGGTGTGGAGTGGAAGATGAGGCACCTTCTAAGCAAAGTATTTATATACAAAGAGAGACTCAGGTCAGGATTCCTATGGCAGGTGTGTCTCCCAAGAAGGCCCACCCCTGTGAGATGTGTGGCCCTATCTTAGGAGACATTTTGCACATGGGAGATCATCAGGGAACACATCACAAGCAGAAACTGCACAGGTGTGAGGCCTGGGGGAACAAATTGTATGACAGTGGAAACTTTCATCAACACCAGAATGAGTACATTGGAGAGAAACCCTACAGAGGCAGTGTTGAGGAAGTGTTGTTTGTGAAGAGGTGTAAGTTCCATGTGTCAGGGGAGTCATCTGTCTTCAGTCAGAGTGGGAAAGACTTTTTGCCCATTTCAGGATTACTCCAGCAGGAAGCCACTCACACTGGGGAGAAGTCAAACAGCAAAACTGAGTGTGTGTCTCCCTTTCAGTGGGGGGGAGCTCACTATAGCCATGGAGAATCCATGAAACATTTTAGCACCAAACATACACTCAGTCAGCACGAGAGACTTCTCCCTAGAGAAGAGTGTTATGTGTGCTGTGAATGTGGGAAATCCTTTAGCAAACATGCTAGCTGTAGTAATCATCAGAGAGTTCACACTGGTAAAAGACTTTATGAATGTGGAGAATGTGTGAAATCCTTTAGCAAATATGCTAGCTTCAGTAATCATCAGAGAGTTCACACTGGAAAAAAACATGAATGTGGAGAATGTGGGAAATCCTTTAGTCAAAAGAGAAGCCTCATTCAACATCAGCGATTTCACACTGGAGAAAAACCTTATGAGTGTGAAGAGTGTGGGAAATCTTTTAGTTCAGAAGGACATCTTAGGAGCCATCAACGAGTTCACGCTGGAGAAAGACCTTACGAGTGTGGAGAATGTGTGAAATCTTTCAGTCATAAGCGCAGTCTTGTTCACCATCAGCGAGTTCACACTGGAGAAAGACCTTATCAGTGTGGAGAATGTGGGAAATCTTTCAGTCAAAAGGGCAACCTCGTTCTACACCAGCGAGTTCACACTGGAGCAAGACCTTATGAGTGTGGAGAATGTGGGAAATCTTTTAGTTCAAAAGGACACCTTAGGAACCATCACCACATTCACACTGGAGACAGACTTTATGAGTGTGGAGAGTGTGGGAAATCTTTTAGTCATAAGGGCACGCTCATTCTACATCAGCGAGTTCACCCTAGAGAACGACCTTATGGGTGTGGAGAATGTGGGAAATCTTTTAGTTCAAACGGGCACCTTAGGAGCCATCAGCGTGTTCATACTGGAGAAAGACCTTATGAGTGTGGAGAATGTGGGAAATCTTTTAGTCATAAGCGCAGCCTTGTTCACCATCAGCGCATTCACACTGGAGAAAGACCTTACAAGTGTGGAGAATGTGGGAAATCTTTTATTGAAAAAGGACACCTTAGGAGTCACCAGCGAGTTCACACTACAGAAAGACCTTTTAAGTGTGGGGAATGTGGGAAATGTTTTAGTCACAAGGGTAACCTCGTTCTACACCAGCATGGCCATATGGGAGGAAGGCCTTATGTGTGTAGGGAATGTGGAAAATTATTTAAGAAGAAGTCTCGCCTCCTTGCACACCAGAGAATTCACAATGGAGAAAAGCCATATGCTTGTGAAGGTTGTCAGAAATTTTTTAGGCACAAGTACCAACTCATTGCACATCAGAGAGTTCACACTGGAGAAAGGCCTTATGAATGCAATGATTGTGGAAAATCATTTACCCACAGCTCTACGTTCCATGTTCATAAGCGAATTCACACTGGAGAAAAGCCTTATGAGTGCAGTGAATGTGGAAAATCTTTTGCTGAAAGCTCCAGTCTCACTAAACACAGGAGAGTTCACACTGGAGAAAAGCCTTATAAATGTGAGAAATGTGGGAAATTATTTAACAAGAAGTCTCACTTCCTTGTACATCAGAAAGTCCACACTGGAGAAAAGTCATATGAGTGTGAGGATTGTCAGAAAGTTTTTAGCAAGAAGGACCACCTCATTGCACATCAGAGAGTTCACACTGGAGAAAAGCCATATGAATGCAATGATTGTGGGAAATCATTTACCCACAACTCTGCATTCCGTGTTCATAAGAGAGTTCACACTGGTCACACGACCTTATGAGTGCAGTGAATGTGGGAAATATTTTGCTGGAAGCTCCTGTCTTGCTAAACAAAAAAGAGTTCACACTGGAGAAAAGCCTTATGGGTGCAGTGAATGTGGGGAGAAATTTAGCCAAAGCTTTTCACTTTTTCATCATCAGAGAGTTCACAAGAGAAAGGCCTTAATTGTGTAGTGAATGTGGGAAATCCTTTGCCAAAACTTTCAGTCTCATTAAACACAGGAGAGTTCACACTGGAGCAAGGTCTTGTGATTGCAGCAAATGTGGAAAAAAAGTTACCTGAAGGTCTTCTCTCTTTGAACATCAGAGTTCACACTAGACAAATGAAATACATTTGGGCGATTTTGTAGCCACACCTCTGTGCTCCTTCAGCATCAGAGAGTTAACACTGGATCAGGGCCTTACCAGTGTGACAAATGTGAGATATTTATGTAGAAATCTAGCTTCATAATACACAGGAGACTTACCACTGCAGAAACGCTTTTTGAATGTATTGAATGCAAGAAAGGCTTCAGCCTTTTTTTTTTTTTTTGAGATGGAGTCTCTGTCACCCAGGCTGTAGTGCAGTAGTGTGGTCTAGGCTCACTGCAAGCTCTGCCCCCCGGGTTCACACCCTTCTCCTGCCTCAGCCTCCCGAGTAACTGGGACTACAGATGTCCACCACCACACCCGGCTAATATTTTGTATTTTCAGTAGAGACAGGGTTTCACCGTGTTAGCCAGGATGGTCTTGATCTCTTGACCGCGTGATCCGCCCACCTCGGCCTCCCAAAGTGCTGGGATTACAGGAATAAGCCACCATGCCCAGCCCGGCCTTCAGCCTTCTTATTAGAGCCTCAAACATTGTCATGAGAAAAACACAATAGATGTATATGGAATGTTACTTCTTTTTCAATGTAACATTCGAGGAGCTCCTTTGAGGGTGCCACCTGCCTAGATTGAATGTCATTTATTGAGAATCTGCAAAAGTTTCAAGCATGGGGCAGCTACAGTACATTTTTCACTCTACCCAGGTGCCTTGCTAGATTTTTTTTTGAGATAGTGTGTCACTCTGTCGCTCAGGATGGAGTGTAGTGATGTGTTCACATTTCTTGATCTCCTGGACTTGTGATTCTCTTGCCTCAGCCTCTTGAGTAGCTGAAACCACAGGCATGCACCACCATGCTCCACTAATTCTTTAAGTTTTGGAGAGACAGGGTCTCACCATGTTGCCCAGGCTGGTCTTCAACTTCTGGACTCAAGTGATCTTTCCACCTTGGCCTCCAAACATGCTGGGATTACAGGTGTGAGTTACTGTGCCTCACTTTTTTTTTTTAACTTTTAATTTCTGATCTAGTCACAGAAGGATTTGTTGAGTAGCTTCAGCACTTCTTCCTTTGTCATTTTTTTCTGTCTGATAAGTCGTGCCATGGACCTTACCCATTTTTATCCCAGAGGCCTCTTATGTTGACTTGAAAAGATGAACTATGTCTTTCAGAGATCTTGTGGTTATCACATAAATCTTGACAAATTTTCTACCCTCCAAGTCATGATCCTAAGGACAGCTTGCCTCCCATTTCTCCAGTTTGTGCTATTATGGAGGCCTTATTGTTTCAGCCTTCTTCAATCTTGAGGGTTGTTGTCACTGTATGCGTGGTTCAGAAACAAGTAGGTCCTGTTACCATGAAGGGGGTCACAGCTTTTGTTGGCATAGCTAAACTCTTTGTGGCTCATGGGACAGTATGAATGCAGAACATAGCTTTCTCCACTTGTGGACTGCTTTGCATAGCTGCCAGAGGCCTCCAGAGAAGGCCTTCAGGGCTTTGTGGTCTTTATTTGTAGCATGGATACTAAAATTTGTGGACTCATAGGTCAGCTGGGTACAGGGCACTTTTTGTGACAATTTCTGGTGTTTTTTGAACAAGACAAAATTCTCACTTTTACGAGGTATATTGCATTGTACTTGGTACTGCTGAGGGAAGTTTGTTCCCCAGCTCTTGCACTGCAGACACATGCCTTGATATCCAGAATTCTGTAGGATAATATCACAGATTGTAATGCTATTGGGTGAAATTATAATTTTATAGAATTACTGCATTTATAGGCAGTGGAGGAGACAGAATAATGTAATTGCAACACGTCTTTTGTTTTTTTTTTTTTTTTGAGACAGAGTCTCGCGCTGTTGCCCAGGCTGGAGTGCAGTGGTGCAATTTTGGCTCATGGCAACCTCCGCCTCCCAGGTTCAAATGATTCTCCAGCCTCAGCCTCCCGAGTAGCTGGGACTACAGGCATGTGCCACCACACCCAGCTAATTTTTGTATTTTTAGTAGACATGCGGTTTCACCGTGTTGGCCAGGCTGGTCTCGAACTCCTGACCTTGTGATCCGCTGGCCTCAGCCTCCCAAAGTGCTGGGATTACAGGTGTGAGCCACCGTGTCTGACATAATGCATGTCTTTTAAAAGGGCATCCACGATGATCCAGTCACTATGTATGTGATGAATATGCAGATACAGTAATTTCAGTTCTTCCATAATGATGAATGTTGTATTGTTGAGGCCATTGTCAGAGGAAATACTCTAGAGGTTTTGTGAATTCCTGTACCCATTCTGGGCTGTGCACCTCAAGGTCATTCCTGCATTAGCAGGAGGAAGATGATAGGGAGAAGGGAGATCTCAGTTCAGTGATGTGGCCTTTGTGACCAGCCAGCCAGTTAATCAGACGGAAATGGCCTTATTGCCACATCAATATTTGCTACCATGGAGGCTAGTTTTCTCACTTAGGGCATGAGAAGAATTGGTGTAGTCAGTATAGAGTTGCCAAACCTATTCTCCAAAAATAATGATAAATATTTTTCTTTTGAATTGCATTTTTTTATTATTATTTTTAATTTTTATTTTTTTTGAGATGGAGTCTCGCTGTGTTGCCCAGGCTGAATGGAGTGCAGTGGCACGATCTCGTCTCACTGCAAGCCCTGCCTCCTGGGTTCACACCATTCTCCTGCCCCAGCCTTCCAAGTACTTGGGACTACAGGCACCCGCCACCACACCTGGCTAATTTTTTGTATCTTTACTAGAGATGGGGTTTCACCGTGTTAACCAAGATGGTCTTGATCTCCTGAATTCGTGATCTGCCCACCTGGGCCTCCCAAAATGCTGGAATTACAGGCATAAGCCACTGCGCCCAGCAATTTTTTTTTTCTTTTTTGAGATAGAGTCTCACTGTCACCCAGGCTGGAGTACAGTGGCATGACCTAGGCTCACTGCAACCTCTACTTCCTAGGTTCAAGCAATTCTCCTGGTTCAGCCTCCCGTGTAGCTGGGACTGGAAGCATGTGCCACCACGCCCAGCCAATTTTTGTATTTTTAGTAGAGACGGAGTTTTGCCATGCTCGCCAGGCTGATCTCGGACTCCTAACCTCAGGTGATCTGCCTGCCTCAGCCTCCAAAAGTGGTGGGATTACAGGTGTGAGCCACTGCTCCCAGTCTGAAGTATATTTTAAAGCAGTGATAAGTTGTAAGTTATAAATGACATTCAGTAAAGTATGCATATTTAAGCTGTAGTATGTGATAAATTTGGAGTTTCATATAATCCCATGAAACCACTGACATAGTCACACTAATGAATTTAACACCTTTATATTTACCTGGAACCTTTTTTTTAAGTCTTTCTTTCTGTTCTCCAGACGATCAATGATTTACTTTGCTGTACAGTAAAGTACTTTCCATTTTCTGGAATTTTAGATGACTGATGTAATAAAGTGTTTCCTCGTATAATCCCTGGGTGCTCTCTTGTATCATTTTTTTGTTTTTTAATGACCAGTATATATATATATTTATATTTTTGGAGACGGAGTCTTGCTCTGTGCCCAGCCTGGAGTGCAGTGGTGCGATCTTGGCTCACTGCAAGCTCCGCCTCCCGGGTTCATGCCATTCTCCTGCCTCAGCCTCCGGAGCAGGTGAGACTACAGGCGCCCGCCACCACGCCCGGCTAATTTTTTTTGTATTTTTAGTAGAGACGGGGTTTCATCGTGTTAGCCAGGATGGTCTCGATCTCTTAACCTCGTGATCCACCCGCCTCGGCCTCCCAAAGTGCTGGGATTACAGGCTTGAGCCACCACACCTGACCCAAAATGTATTTATTTAATATTAATCACAAGGCGTCCACCAAGGCTTAAATTAAAAGACAAAAGAAAAATAGTACCAAAGCTCAAGATACAGAGTTCTATACAGAAATCACGGAAAGGGCAGACAATCTAAGGAAAAATTAAAAAAACACAAGGATAGGCTGCGCAGCCTGGGTCAGAGCTCCTGGCTGGTGACCTACTTTGAGTAGCTTTCTTGCAGATACTTCCTTATTTTTTTTGAGACGGAGTTTCACTCTTGTTGTCCAGGCTAGAGTGCAATAGTGAGATCTCAGCTCACCGCAATCTCCGCCTCTCGGGTTGAAGTGATTCTCCTGCCTCAGCCTCCCGAGTAGCTGGGATTACAGGCACATGCCACCACGCTTGGCCAATTTTTAATTTTTTTAAATAGAGATGAGGTTTCTCCATGTTTATCAGGCCTTGGACTCTCTATCTACCTCAGGTGATCCACCCACCTCGGCCTCCCAAAGTGCTGGGATTAGTCGTGAGCCACCGCGCCCGGCCCTTTCAAGTACTTCTTAAAGCTGTGGGGTTTCCCAGAGCTTGGTAGCATGTGTGTTCAAAGGGCTATTTATTAATGTTGGGTTCTAGCAGGCACTGGATAGAGAGCAGGATGGTCCTGATATCATACAGGGCAGACCACTTCTCCTTCAGGATTTCCAGGCATATGTTACCCTGGGTGTTCATGTTAGGGTGGTAGCAGGGTGTGAGGAACTTCACCATGGGTGCATTGTAAGGGTGGGTAGTCACTGAGGAACTCTAGCAAGAGTTTATACCTCAGGTCTTCATACACTGTGCCAGCAGCTCCATGGATAGTCTCCATTTGATAAGGCTTTCAGGGCAGGCAGAAATTCTTTTGTCACCAGGCATTGTGAGGGTCACCAGCTCCTGCTGTAGCCTTTTGCCTACAGGGTCCCAGGCAATGCTCCTGCTGGGCTCAGCTCCTTTATGGGTGGTGGCAACACTGACAGCGACTGTGTCAAAGTTTTGGGAGGCTACCTGGGTGGCAAGAACTCAGAAAATGTGACTGCATCTGTGATCATCATGTTTATTTTTTAATCTTTATTTATTTTGAGACGGAGTCTTGCTCTTGTTACCCAGGCTGGAGTGCAGTGGCATGATCTTGGCTCACCACAACCTCCGCCTCCCGGGTTCAAGCCATTTTCTTGCTTCAGCCTGCGGAGTAGCTGGGATTACAGGCACTTGCCACCATGCCTGGCTAAGTTTATATATATATATATATATTT
>NW_012102088.1:1115170-1117119 GCF_000951045.1 Mandrillus leucophaeus | reverse complement strand
GCCAGGATGGTCTCGATCTCCTGACCTCGTGATCCGCCCATCTCGGCCTCCCAAAGTGCTGGGATTACAGGCTTGGGCCACCGTGCCCGGCCCAGTTTTTATATTTTTAATAGAGACAGGGTTTTTCCATGTTGGTCAGGCTGGTCTTGAACTCCCAACCTCAGGTGATCCACCCACCTCGGCTTCCCAAAGTGCTGGGTTACAGGCATGAGCCACCACACCTGGCTTAAAAATATTACAGGCCGGGTGTGGTGGCTCTGGCCCACACGGTGAAACCCCGTCTCTACTAAAAATACAAAAATGAGCTGGGCTTTTAGTGGCACGTACCTGTAATCCCAGCTACTTGGGAGGCTGAGGCAAGAGAATCGAACCCGGGAGACGGAGGTTGTGGTGAGCCAAGATCACGCCACTGCACTCCAGCCTGGGTGACAAAGTGAGACTCCATCTAAGAAAAAAAGAAAAATATTTTTAAGTTCTCAGTCAACTTTAACTGAATAGTTAGTGGTCAGTTTTGTAATCACAGTGACATTCTTGCAAACAAATATAATGTGTGGCCTCTTTGATATACTGGATAGTTAAAAATTGTTTTAAAGTTTTGCCTAATATTTTATTATTTATCTCAATGTAATCTGTGTAGTGAAATTTATAGACGATGCCTTTTTTTTTTTTTTAAAGACAAGAGTCTAGCTCTGTTGCCTAGGTTGGAGGGCATGATGTCAGCTTACTGCAATCTCTGCCTCGTGCATTCAAGCGATTCTCATGCCTCAGACTCCCGAACAGCTGGGATTACAGGTGCACAACACCACGTCTGGCTAATTTTTGGATTTTTAGTAGAAATGGTGTTTCACGGTGTTGGCCTGACTAGTCTCGAACTCCTGTCCTCAAGTAATCCACCTGTCTCAGCCTCCCAAAGTGCTGGGATTACAGGCATGAACCACTGCGCCCAGCCTAAATGACTACTTTTTATGTTACACATTTTAAGTAATTTTTGTCATTTCCATCTTAGGTTGTTGCTTTTTTGTTTTTTAAGACGAAGTCTTGCTCTGTCACCCAGGCTGGAGTGCAGTGGCATGATCTTGGCTCACTGCAAGCTCTGCCTCCTGGGTTCATGCCATTCTCCTGCCTCAGCCTCCCGACTAGCTGAGACTACAGGCTAATTTTTTTGTATTTTTAGTAGAGACGGGGTTTCACAGTGTTAGCCGGGATGGTCTCGATCTCCTGACCTCGTGATCTGGCCACCTCGGCCTCCCAAAGTGCTGGGATTACGGGTGTGAGCCACCGTGCCCGGCCGGGTTGTCGCTTTTAATGTGCTTTGGTTTTAATTTTATGTAGAAAAGTAAAATGGTTTTTTCTCTTTAAATTTAATCCTTGCTTTTAATGACTTGTGCACCCCAATTTATTAAGAAAATAAACCATTTAAAAAATAATCTTGAGTTGGGCATAGTAGTTTCTGTAATCCCAGCACATTGGGAGGCAGAGGCAGGCTGTTGACTTGAGCCCAGGAGATTGAGACCACCATGGGCAACATGGGAAAATCCTGTGTCCACAAAAAATGCAAAAATTAGCCGGGCAGGGTGCCTGCCTGTAGTCTCAGCTACCCAGGAGGCTGAGGTGGCAGGATTACTTGAACCCTGGGGGTGTCTGAGGCTGCAGTGAGCCATGATCATGCCACTGCATTCCAGCCTGGGCAGAAGAGCAAGATTCTGTCTCCAAAAATAAAATAAAAAGTATATGTGTGTGTATAGACATATATACACACACACGTATATATAATGCCTTTGTATGTGTAGACTTGATTTAATTTTCAATTTTCATGTGAAGCATAAATTTTTTTTTTGAGACGGAGTCTCGCTCTGTAGCCCAGGCTGGAGTGCAGTGGCCGGATCTCAGCTCACTGCAAGCTCCGCCTCCCGGGTTCACGCCATTCTCCGGCCTCAGCCTCCCGAGTA
>NW_012102088.1:1098370-1113905 GCF_000951045.1 Mandrillus leucophaeus | reverse complement strand
GGAGTCTTGCTCTGTCGACCAGGCTGGAGTGCAGTGGCCGGATCTCAGCTCACTGCAAGCTCCGCCTGCCAGGTTCACGCCATTCTCCTGTCTCTCCCGAGTAGCTGGGACTACAGGCGCCTGCCACCTCGCCCGGCTAGTTTTTTGTATTTTTTAGTAGAGACGGGGTTTCACTGCATTAGCCAGGATGGTCTCGATCTCCCGACCTCGTGATCCGCCCGTCTCGGCCTCCGAAAGTGCTGGGATTACAGGCTTGAGCCACTGCGCCCGGCCAGAAGGCTCTTTAATTCCCCCTGATTATAAAGGTTTTGTGCAAACATAATTTGGTGTAATAAAAAAATATTTACACAAGAGACAGACACATACTCGTCAGTGTGTACGGTCATAATTTGAACAAGCCCTTTTAAACTTCTAGATATCATTGAAACTCCTATGTTGATTAAAAATGATCAAAAGATCTTTCCAGTGAGAAGGATGAAAAATACTAGTGAGAATGAAGTATCACTATTTCATATACGTGCCTATATGTGCTTACATATGCTTACATACAGCACATGCTGTAATACAAGGTGACATTTAGGGGTTGAGACTGTTAACATCTGATTATACCTTGCTATTTATAACTTACAATCTTTTATTCACATTTCTCAAGTGCTATGCCTTTAAGTGCCTATACATCATGCTATCATAGAATTTCTAGGGATAAGCCGGGGGTGGTGGCAGACGCCTGTAATCGCAGCACTTTAGAAGGCCAAGGAGGGTGGATCATGAGGTCAGGAGTTTGATACCAGCCTGGCTAACATAGTGAAAGCTCATTTCTACTAAAAATACAAAAATTAGCTGGGCGTGGTGGCGGGAACCAATAGGCCCAGCTGCTCAGGAGGCTGAGGGAAGAGAATCACTTGAACCTGAGAGGCAGAGGTTGCAGTGGGCGGAGACCACGCCATTGCACTTCAGCCTGGGTGACAGACTGTAGCTCAAAAAAAAGAAAAAAGTGTAAAGGTAAACTGAGGCTGGAGCTGAACCGGGAACGAAGACACAAGGCAAATGGCAGTGAGAATAGCCTTTTATTAGGACTCGCGGGCGAGGTTCCTCAGTCCAAAGGCGCGGGCCAAGGAAGTCGCGCTGAGGGAGGAGGGTAGGGGCTTATAGCCTGAGAGGTAGGGAAGCTGGTTGTGCAAACGGGGCCTGGGGGTCTTGAAACTACTAGGGCAGCAGGAGTTGAGTAAGGGTCATGAGGAAGGGGTCTTTGGAAACTGTTAACTGCAACTGCTGTTTACGAACTTGTGGAATGCAGGTGAGCTGCAGGTCATGGGGGCGTGTGGCTGCCCAGCCAGAACTCTGACGCATGTAAGTCTGCGGGTGTGTACAAGGGTGAAGGGAGTCTTTAACAAAAGGCCTGCTACGCCGGGTAACGCCGCCATGTTGGGTCTAGATTCCTGCCTAACATTCCGACCTCTTTCTAATAAGAAAATGGGGTGATGTGTTCATCTGGCTGCTTCCTGCTGGTATGGGTCGTCGTGGGGTTCTTCGGAGGTCGGAACTCGGGTATGGGGTGGAGCAGCATCTGATTGAAAGTGACCTGGGAGGCTTCTTTCATGCGGTCCTGGATGAAGCGGAGGACACAGGGAGCTATGAGTAGCAAGAAGCCAATGATTAGTAAGGCTTAGAAAGGGTAAGACTTAACCGGCCATAGACGACTGCCGCTAAGTGAGGGCCTTGATCCGAGGTTTTTCTGGTGCAGTCTTTCCTGAATCTTTTCTAGAGTGAGGAGATTGGTTTCTACTAGTCCTGACTCATTGATGTAGTGTTTGGCCAGGAAGGGGAAAGGAGGGGGTTAGGTTAGAGGAGTTAAAAGGGCTGGGTAAGGGTACCGCAACCAGTGGGGGCTTATTCTATCTGCTGTGAGGCTTTTTGTAGTGGGTGTGAGGAGTATGCCTAGGTAGGTGACAGAAGGGCTGCAAAGTTGAGCCTTAGCCGGGGTAACCTGATAACGTTGGTCGCCTAGAAAATTTTAAAAGTGTAGCAATATCTGCAAGGGAGCACTGCTAGGAAGGACTACATAGTAATAAGTCATCGACATACTGCAATAGTGTGCTGTGGGTCAGGGGACAGGGAACAACATCCTGTGCCAGTGCCTGTCCGAAAAAATGGGGGCTATCACGGAACCTTTGAGGCAAAACAGTCTAAGTCAGCTGGAAAGAAATATGAGTGTCTGGATCTTCCTATGTAAAAGCAAACAGAAAGTGACAGTCGGATGTAAGGGAATGGTGAAGAAGGCATCTTTTAGGTCAAGGACAATAAAGTGAGTGGTACCGGGGGGAATGCGCGAGAGAAGTGTATATGGGTTAGGAACAACTGGAAAGGTGGGGACTACTGCCTCACTGATGACGCGTAGGTCCTGCACAAGGCAATAGGCCCTCGAGCTTTTCCGTACAGGCGGGATAGGAGTATTACGTGGTGAGTTGGCAGGAACTAGAATGTGCTGCTGGAGCAGGCGTGTAATGATAGGTTTTAATCCCTGTCGATGTTCAAGGGAGATAGGGAACTGGGGTCTAGAGGGAAACTTGGAAGGGTCTTTTAGCCGGATGCAGACGGAGTATGGTGCTGGGCGAGGATTGGGGTGGAGGTGTCCCACACCTTAGGGTTAATGGGGACTGGAAACAGGAGTGGGGGGTCAGCCTGGTGGAGCTTGTCAGGTGAGAGGAGGGGGAAGAGGAACGTGAGGTGTGGGGAGGGGTTGGGTCGGAAGTGAACTGAGGCCCCTAGCTTGGAGAGGAGATCTCGTCCTAACAAGGGGACTGGGCACGAAGGAATGATAAGAAATGAGTGCGGGAAGAGGGAGCCATCCAGTCGGCAAGACACAGGAGGAGTCTGGCAGTAGGTGGAGGGAGTGCCATCAATTCCCATGACCATGACAGTGGAGGGGTGGCTGGGGCCACTGAAGGCAGGCAAAACAGAGTAGGTAGCCTCTGTGTCCATGAGGAAAGATATGGACTTACCCGCTACCTGGAGCATAACCCTGGGCTCGGCGAGAGTGAGAGGGGTTCCTGAGTCTGGACCTCTTCAATCTTCATCAGTGTCGAGGAGCTGGAAGGCGCCTCCAGTACCTGGAGGAGGGTCGTCATGTGGAGGCGTAGCGACCGTCCTCAGGTTGGGGCAGTCCGACTTCCAGTGGCCCATCTGCTGACAGTTCGGATAGGGGCGAGTTGGCTCCTTTGGGTTAGGGCACTGCCTGGCCCAGTGGCCGTCGTTGCCGCACTTGAAGCAGGCACCAGGTGGCGCTCGGGTAGTACCTCTTTTCTGTGAGCTCCTGGAGCCGGCCGACCTCAGGGCTGCTACCAAGGCCTGGGTTTGGAGTTGTACCTTCTGTTTTAGCCTGGCCTGTCGTTGGGCCTCAGCTGCTTCCTCTGTGGAGTTGTAGACCTTGAAGGCCAGTTTGACTAAATGCTGGATGGGAGTTTGAGGGCCTTCCTCCGCCGCCTTAAATTTTTTTTGGATATCAGGGGCCGACTGAGAAATGAAATATGAGGCCAAGACAGTTCCTCCTGCGGGGGAGGCAGTCCAACATAAGTCTTTATTTCATTATTTTTAAATATCTTAATGAAATGGGAAAGATAAAATTCATTTTAAAAAACAAGCCTAGAGGTGTGAGGCTAGGCACGGTGCCTCACACCTGTAGACCAAGCACTTTTGGAGGCCAAGGCAAGTGGATTGCCTGAGCCCGGGAGTTTGAGATCAGACTGGGCAACAAGCTAAAAAAAAAAAATTTACAGAAAATACAAAAATTAGCCAGGGGTGGTGCACGCCTGTATTTCCAGCTACTCTGGAGGCTGAGGAAGAGTGCTTGAGCCCAGAAAGCAGAGGCTGCAATGAGCTGAGATCGTGCCACTGCACTCCAGCCTGGGGGACAGAGTGAGACCTTGTCTCAAAACAAAACAAAAAAGCATGTAAAACATAAATAGTTGACTCAAAATGCTATAACCACTTATTAAAATGAACAATTTCAAATACTAACTATACTCTCCCTCTTCGTAAGATAGAAGAACAGAAATTCTTGGACACTGATGGTAGATATACAAACGAGCAGTAATTTTATTCTTAGATAATAGTTTGGGGTTGCTTAAAAACTTGTACATTAGGCCAAGCGTGGTAGCTCACGCCCAAGAAGCCGAGGCAGGCATATCACTTGAGGTCAGGAGTTTGTAACCAGCATGGTGAAACCAATCGCTAATAAAAATACAAAAAATTATCCAGGCATGGTGGTGCACACCTGTAATTCCAGCTACTCGGGAGGCTGAGGCAGGAAAATCACTTGAACTTGGGAGGCAGAGGTTGCAGTGAGCCGAGATCGTGCCACTGAACTCCAGCCTGGTGACAGAGCGAGTCTGTCTCACAAGAGTTGTACTTTATCACGTGACTCAGGCACTCCACACTGCTGTATTAACATAGTGAAGGAAACCTATATAAACAACTGCATTCAAATGTAGCAGCTGCATTGATAACAGACAAAAACAAGCAACTGAAATACACTTCAACAGATAAATGATATACAGTAAGTTTTCATAGCATGTGATTCTTTCTGTAGAGAAGGTCTGGCTATGTTGCCCGGGCTGATCTCTTAACTCCTGGCCTCGAGTGAACCACCTCATTCTCCCAAAGCATCAGGTTTACAAGCATGAGCCACCATGCCTGGTTCAGCATGTCATATTCCAAGCGATACAAAAAGAATGAAGGTCGGGTGCAGAGGCTCATGCCTGTAATCTTAGCACTTTGGGAGGCCAAGGTGGGTGGATCACTTGAGGTCAGGAGTTCAAGACCAGCCTGGCCAACATGGTAAAACCCCGTCTCCACTAAAAATACAAAAATTAGCCAGGCGTGGTGGTGTGTACCCGTAATCCCAGCTCCTCGGGAGGCTAAAGTAGGAGAATCTCATGAACCCAGGAGGCCCAAGTTGCAGCGAGCCAAGATTGTGCCACCACACTCCAGCCTGGGTGACAGAATGAGAGGGTCTCAACGCGAAGTCTCTTAAGACCAAGGAGAGCATATATTCTGAACTTTTCCACATTGACAGCACTCATAAGGCCTTTCTCCAGTATGAACTCTCCTGTGTTTAATGAGACTGGATGTTTCAGTGAAGGATTTCCCACATTCACTGCACTCACAAGGCCTTTCTGTTGTGTGAACTCTGATGATGAAGGAGGGTAGAGCTTCGCTGAAATCTTTTTCCACATTTGGTGCATTCATAAGGCCTTTCTCCAGTGTGAATTCTCCTGTGTTTAATGAGACTGGAACATTCAGCAAAGGATTTTCCACATTCACTGCACTTATAAGGCTTTTGTCCAGAATGAACTCTTTTATGAACATGAAGCGCAGAGCTAGAAAGAAATGATTTCCCACATTCACTGCATTCATATGGCCTTTCTCCAGTGTGAATCCTCTGATGTATAGTCACGCTGTTCTTATTGCCAAATAATTTCCCACATACCTCACACTCATACGGCCTTTCTCCAGTGTGAACTCTCTCATGAACAAGAAGATGATACTTCCTGTTAAATAATTTCCCACATTCCCTACAACTGTAAGGTCTTTCCCCAGTGTGAAGTCTCTGGTGTTCAGTGAGGTGGGATCTGTACCTAAATAATTTTCCACACTCCTTGCACTCATAAGGTCTTTCTCCAGTATGACCTCGCTGATGTTGAACGAGGTTGCCCTTTTGACCAAAAGATTTCCCACATTCTCCACATTTGTAAGGTCTTTCTCCAGTGTGAACACGCTGATGGTTAATAAAGCAGAACTTCTGGCGAAAAGATTTCCCACATTCCCCACAGTGATAAGCTGTCTCTCCAGTGTGACCTCGCTGATGTTGAATGAATTTACCCTTTTGACCAAAAGACTTCCCACATTCTCCACACTCATAAGGTCCTTTTCCAGTGTGAACATGCTGATGATGGTTAATAAGCCTGCCCTTCTGACTAAAAGATTTCTCACACTCCCCACAGGAAAAAGCTGTCTTTCCAGTGTGAACTCGCTGATGCTGAATGAGGCTGCTCTTTTGACTGTAAGATTTCCCACACTCTCCACACTCATAAGGTCCTTTTCCAGTGTGATCTTGCTGATGATTACTGAAGCTGACATATCTGCTAAAGGATTTTCCACAATCACTGCATACATAACATCCATCTCTAGTGAAAAGTTTCTGGTGTGGAATAACTGAGTGTTTGGTGCTGAAGGCTTTTGTGCGTTTTCCACACCCGGAATTAGTTTTTCCCTCCTGAAAGGGCGGGCCGTGCTTAGTTTCACTGTCTGTGTTCTCTACAGGATAAGCGG
This sequence comes from Mandrillus leucophaeus, assembly GCF_000951045.1. NCBI lineage: Eukaryota > Metazoa > Chordata > Mammalia > Primates > Cercopithecidae > Mandrillus > Mandrillus leucophaeus. Next base: position 1,107,575 of record NW_012102088.1, on the reverse strand, counting down.
CTTCTTGTTGGCATAATCCTGAACTGGGCAGAACGTCCTCCCCAAACTCATGGAAGACAAATGGCTCCTGTGACACCCCGAGCTTACGTTTCTTTACAAACGATGCTTCTCTGACACTCTTTCTGCAGAATTTCTCTCCAATATGCTGCTTCTGGTGCTGATTCAGGTTTGCAGTGTCATCCAAGTTTTTTCCACATGCCCCACTCCTGTTCAGCTTCTGCTTCTGATGAGTTTCCTGGTGTTCAACAAAGTGCAAATCATCCCCCGAGATGAGGCCACACATTTCACAGGGGTGAGCCTTCTTAGGAGAAGCAACTGCCCTAGGAGTCCTGTTCTGAGACTCTCTTTGTACAGAAATGCTCTGCTTAGACGGTGCCTCCTTATCTTTTGATCCACACCAACAATCTGAAAGAAAGAAAATGCTGGTCAAGTGCAAAGTACCTCTGACGGGAAGGCACAGCCCACCCACAAGTAAGTCTCACAAATTGAGGAATTATTCTATAGAAATATTTGCAGGAACACAATGTTGGCTTCAAGCTGAAGATGGGGCTGCTGGCCGGGTGCGGTGGCTCACGCCTGTAATCCCAGCACTGTGGGAGGCTGAGGCGGGTGGATCACCTGAGGTCAGGAGTTCGAGACCAGCCTGGCTAATATAGTGAAACCCTGTCTCTACTAAAAATACAAAAAATGAGTCAGGCGTGGTGGCGCATGCCTGTAATCCCAGCTACTCGGGAGGGTGAGGCAGAAGAATTGCTCAAACCCAGGAGGCAGAGGTTGCAGTGAGCGGAGATCGCACCATTGCACTCCAGCTTGGGCAACAACAGTGAAACTGTCTCAAAAAATATATATATATATGTACACATATATACACACACATAATACATTGTATACACATGTATACATACATACATATATACACATGTATATGTATACACATATATACATATATATACACACACACATATATGTGTAGAAGCATATGTCAAGTCCAAGAAAACATGAGTATAATACCGCAGGGGGTGGACATAGATGGTTTAACAATGGGCATATATTTCCTAATATGTAATTGATACACCAATATCAGAGACAACTACAGATGAAAGCACAAGAAAAACAGATGCAAAGTGGAGTCCAGAGATGTGAGTATTAGTGCTGGGGTGGATATCACAGTAGAAGTGGAAAAGTACAGAACTAACAAGTGTGAAACTCTCAACAATAGGGAGAAAAAGACAAATAGTGTGTGCCTACTCATATTGCCACAAAAATACTTGGCAAATATAAATGGTTTCTGGTACGATTTGGATAAATCCCTGAAGTCATGCCCTCCCCCAGCATGGCACTCCTGAGGGACAGGCTCCCTTCGAGCCTATCATGATGAGCCTGAATTGAACCACATTTTATCAAACACCAAGGACTCTCCATCTCACCCCCAGTTCATGGGACCAGATGATATAAGCATGAAGGGAGAGACAGCAGAGATGAACAGCCAACACTAGCTCAGCACAACTAAGCACCTGACAGCCCACAGAAGAGTAAACTAAGTATTACAAGAGAATTCCTAAGTAGGGTCTTGCAAGAACAGTCTATGGTCTATGTAGGTAGTGACAATGTCAATGAAGGCAATTCTCAGCACAGGGAGGTAGGAAGAATTGTCAGATAGAGGAAAGAAATGTTAATAGAACCTGGGCACACAAGAGCTACCGATTTGGACAGTCACCTGACAGCCAGAGAGCAAGCAAAGTGCATTAAAGTGCCTATAAGACTCCTGACTCGGACTCCTTCCCTGGGAGCCTGGAGCACAGGATGTGTTGGAGCTGCTTAAGGAGAGGAAAAGGCAATACACACACCTTACTCCTACCAACCACACAACTCACACAGAGAAGTGTAGAAGGAACCCATGTCGAAGCTCCTTAAGTGAGAAAGACAGTCTTGTGAATGAAAAGGGGAATGGCAACACGAGCTCAGCTCACAGCGTGAGCAACTTACCCAGGGAGGATATAAGTGCCAGGTTCTCTAGCATCACATCACGGTATAAGCACCTCTGAACCTCACTAAGAAGACTCCATTCCTCCTGGGAAAAGTTCACAGCCACATCTTCAAAGGTCACAGTGTCCTGCTATGATAGTAACAGATGAAACCACAAACAGCCCCTCTGCTGAGGTAACACAACCCACCTCTCCCACACAGCCACCCTTGCCCATCGTCCTCCCCAAGGTCCCCAACATAGAGCTGAAACTATGTCCACTGGTGCCTTTGTCTCTTCATGGGCCCACTGGTCAATTATCAACAAGAAGTAGGTGGACAAATAGGTATCCATGCTGAGGTCCGGACATAAAAAGGTCCACCCCCTTCTATGCCGGGTGCGGTGGCGCACACCTGTAATCCCAGCACTGTGGGAGGCCGAGGCCAGCAGATCATGAAGTCAGGAGATTGAGACCATCCTGGCTAACACAGTGAAACCCCGTCTCTACTAAAAATACAAAAAATTAGCCACGCGTGGTGACGGGCGCCTGTAGTCCCAGCTACTCGAGATGCTGAGGCAGGAGAATGGCGTGAAGAGCAGAGATCACATCACTGTACTCCAGCCTGGCTGACAGAGCGAGCCTCTGTTTCAAAAAAGAAAAGAAAAAAAGGTCCACCTCCTTCTGAATAGCGATATCCAAGCTGAAGTAAAGCCCAGGACGGCTGCCTGATTCCATCAGACAAACTTGCTCTCTAAATATACATCATTCTTTATACTGCACAGACACATGCCCATGGCCACCCCCACCTGAATTTCCCACACCTTCAGCCCCTCTCTGGCATCCCCACAAGTAAAAGTTTGTTTTTGGAGGTTGTTTTTGAGACACAGTCTAGCTCTGTCACCTAGGCTAGAGTGCAGGGGCACAATCGTGGCTCACTGCAGCCTCTGCCTCCCAGGTTCAAGTGATTCTTGTACCTTACCCTCCCAGGTAGCTGGGATTACAGCCGTGGAACACTATACCTGGCTTTATTTTTAATTTTTTTGAGACGGAGTCTTACTCTCTCACCCACCTGCAGTGCAGTGGTGTGATCTCGGCTCACTGCAAGCTCCGCCTCACGGGTTCACACCATTCTCCTGCCTCAGCCTCCCAAGTAGCTGGGACTACAGGCGTTCGCTACCACGTCCGGCTAACTTTTTGTATTTTTAGTAGAGATGGGGTTTCACTGTGTTAGCCAGGATGGTCTTAATCTCCTGACCTCGTGATCTACCCGCCTTGGCCTCCCAAAGTGCTGGGATTACAGGTGTAAGCCACGGCGCCCGGCTTGTATTTTTTTTTAGTAGAGATAGGGTTTCACCATGTTGGTCAGGCTGGTCTTGAACTCCTGGTCTCAAGTGATCCACCCACCTTGGCCTCCAACAGGGGTGAGCCACCGCACCCAGTCTCCACAAATGAAATTATTTACCCAGTCGCCACAAATAAAATTATTTCACAAAATGAAGAGGGTATAATGGCCCATGATTCCCTTGGGAATATGCAATGGTTTGTTTCTGTTACTCTGTATCCTGACGAGCAAAGTGTAACAACCTGGAACCCTGGTTCATCGCCTTGATAAAAAGCATTGTTAGGCTAGGAAACGTTATCCAAGAGAGTAGAGTGGGAATGAGATTTGTACTCACACCTTTGAAGGTTGTCCCACTATCACAAGGTGTCAAAGTGACACATCATATTGGGCCTTCAATTCTGGCCTTATACCAAAATGTGGATAAATATCTAGAGTATGCTTGACAAATACAAACAGGATCCAATATCAACACAGAATTTCCACGGTTTCCAAGAGTAGTGGTAATCCCAAATCATCCTGTGAATGTCTCCCTGAGTGACTCCATAGCCACACAGAACCACATGTGGCTTCAGATATCCAAGGCCCTATCCCACTTCTGTGATGCACCAACTGAGACCTCAGCTGTAGCAACCCTCCTCTGTCCACCTAATGCCGTTTAAAGCCCAGCCCCGGATTTGTGAACCAAACCAAATCTACTATCACAGATGAGCATATTTTTCACTGCCCACATGCACGAGGCTGAATGAAACTCCCCAGGCACTTCCAAAGTCCTCTCAAAACGTTTGTGAGTCCAGACAGTAATAAATAGTTGCAACTTTGGCACCGACTCAGTCTTAAGTGTCATGTTCCCTGAATTACTCCTATGCTTCTGCATATATCTATCTCTTGTCTGTTCTCTCCTTGGATGTCTATGTCCCCTTCCAAATTCTACCATCTGATACGTCCTGCCATGATGGTCACTCACACCCTCCAGGTGTTTAGGAAGCCCAATAACATCCCTCCGGGATGTAAGTAAGAGATCCACTCCTCAGCCTGTGATCACACCTTCCTGGCCCCTGAAAAGATTTACCACCATAATCAGAAGCATGTCCTCCCTAAGTGGGACCCATAACTAACTTACCGTAGTTCACCCATTAGCTTTCATATATCGGACATCTCCAGTATCAACACCCTCCCAGATACTGCATCCTGTATGTCTAGTTATCCATTGGATGCCACCACTTATTGGCCTCAAATTCTTCATATGGTCAAACTCCTCTCTTGATATCCACAGTCAATATTATGTCAATACCAACTTCATCTCAGCTGAAGCAGCGTCCATGGTTACAGCTGCTAAGATCAAAAACCCTGGGCTCATGCCCGATTCCTCTTTCATGCCCTTATCATCCACATTAGAAAACCTATCTGTCTGCCAGGTACGGTAGCTCAGGCCTGTAATCCCAGCACTTTGGGAGGCCAAGGAGGGTGAATCACCTGAGGTCAGGAGTTTGAGACTAGACTGGCCAACATGGTGAAACCCGACTCTACTAAAAATACAAAAATTAGCCGTGTAATTACATGCCTGTAATCCCAGCTACTCGGGAGGGTGAGGCAGGAGAACCACTTGAATCGGGGGGGCGGAGGTTGCAGTGGGCCACAATTGTGCCGCTAGACTCCAGGCTGGACAACATAGTGAACCTCCATCTCCAGGAAAAAAAAGAAAACCTAGCTGCCTCAGCTGAGCGCATTGGTTCGTGTCTATAATCCCAGCACTTTGGGAGGCCGAGGCGGGAGGATCACCTGAGGTCAGGAGTTCGAAACCAGCCTGGCCAACATGGTACAACCTCGTCGCTCCTAAAAATATAAAAATTAGCTGGGTGTGGTGGCGGGTGCCTGTAATGCTAGCTACCTTAAGGGCTGAGGCAGGAGAATTGCTTGAACCTGGGAGGCGGAGGCTCCATTGAGCCAAGATGGTGCCATTGCACTCCAGCCTGGGCAACAAAACCAAAATTCCGCATTAAAAAAAAAAATAACAAAAGAAAAGAAAACCTAGCTGAATCTACAAAAAGTGAATCCTGAATCCAGACCCATGTGATTTGCCACATATCTGATCCATTAACCCTCACCTGGATTATGGCAGGAGACTTATCTCTGACCTTTCTTCCTCTTCCCTCAACCAAGAGTCTGTGCAACAAGGTCCTATCAGATGAAGCCTATAGCCAGATAAAACTGGGGTAATATCACCTCCTGACTTTGATCCGTTTTATCTCTAAGCATTTCACAACCTGGAAGCAACTCCTGGCTTAACCTTCCAAGAGTGCATACATTGGTTGACAGAAATGAGAATACCTCCATATAACCTGCCATGGCCTTCGTATCCTGGGTTTAGAGATTCTCCAGGGTCCTCGGATCAAAGGACTGAAAAAAATGGCACTTCAGAGTCCCAGGAGACCACAAGCTACAGTACCTATGGATGGGGTCAGGACCAATGAGGGAATGGAACACCCTCCACTTCCCTGTGTGGGTTCCCTAAGTGCTTCTGCAGCCAGGAGTGCCTGAGGGGAGAGGCAGACATTACAAACATGTCACAGGATTTGATAAGCTCAGGCCTCCCTGAACCCTTTCTTCTCCCTAGAGCCAGGTAACCCTAAGGCTGGTTGTGTGACCTGCTTGTTGCAATGCAAACTGTCATCTCTACCACCTATGAGATCTACAAAATGGATTCAACCTCCCAAGGCCCCAAAGTCCTCACCCTCTCGCTCTACAATGTTCTTCCTTTGATTGGCCTTTGGGAAACTTCTTAAAAGCCTGGATTTGGATCATGTCCCTCCTTTCTTCAAAACTTTCCATGGCTTCTAGCGTCCTCATGATGAATGCACAGCCTTTGGCCTCCTTGCTCTACCAGGAAGAGCTCCACCTCACACTTTGTTCCTGACAGACGCCTGTAGACCCCAGGTTCCATCCTCCCCGCTCCATCCATCTCCGGGCCATTGCCTGCACCCCTCCCTGTGCCTGTCACTCTCCCCACTGCATCCCACTGGTGTCAGAAAGAGGTGAAACAGACTTTGCAAAATTGTAATTGAGGAAATTATGACAGTGAAAGAAATCAGACCTAATTGACTCCATCTTGCTTGCAACCTTTCAGCTGTCCTTGTTCATTCCTGGGCACAGACTGAATTAACTTAGGAAAAGAATTCAGTTCATTGTTTCACTCTGAAACGAAACTGATAATAGCCCTTTCCTGAAAAGACCCCCTTGCCTGGAGACCAGCCTGCCTTACAGGACTAACAAATTAGCTACAAGATTAGAAATTACGGTTTAGGGGTCATGCAGCTTCTGGCTCCAAGAGTCTGAACCTCCCCAAGTTGCTCCTGAAGATAACATCACTATTGTAGAACCTAATGTGGGAAAGAGAGTTTCTGGGGTGCCAGTTGAGTTGGTCTCCCCTGTGTGAGACACCCATGGGAAGCCATGGGTGGCCTCTGAGGAGAAAAGTCTCCTTATTTTTTTTAAGGAGATGTGTCTTTATGCCCCGAAAGCATAACTGCTTGGCGGCATTCCACAGGTTGCTCAGGGAGATAACACTCCCTTGAAGCAGTGGAATATAATCAAACATCTTGGCTCCTCTGAAACCCGCTGCCACCTGTTTCAGTCCCGATAAGTTAAAGATCTTAAGTAGTTTAGACACACGCCTTTGCTCAAGGAAATTCACAGAAACAGCCACTGGTATACATCTTATCAAATGACTCACGAGTTCTCCTTCACTGCTTAATCCTTTTCCTCATTCCTTCCTCCGCCTCCAATCTGCCATAAGAACAAAGAGCCTGTAAACCAATAAATTGGGCGGGGACGCCAGGAAGCCTCCGATGCTCCGGTCCCCTGGACCCACCTTTTAAACACTTATTCTGTCTCTTTCTAACTCCTTTGTCTCCGCCGGACTCGGGGTACCCGCTGGGTGGTGTGGGGCTGGTTTCCCCAACATCTAAGATCAGTGCTTGGGGAATTTTGCAGATCCTGCACTGGATGGATCAGCTGACAACACACAGACCGGTAATCTGGGTCAATCAGTTCTCCCATCCCACCCAGAACAGAAAACAGCATGAAAAACTCACTTCAACCCCCTATGAATCCATCTCCAACCTGACCGATCAGCACTCCCCACTTCCCAAGCCACTACCCGCCAAATTAATTTTGAAAACTCTGATCCCGGAATGCTCGGAAGACTGACTTGAATAATAAAACTCCTGTCACTCGAACAGCCAGACGGCTCTGCGTGAATTACTATTTCTCCATTGCAATTCTCCTGTCTTCATAAACCGGCTCTGTCTAGGCAGCTGGCAAGGTGAACCCACTAGACGGTTACAGAGACCCCTCCCGCGAGCGCCTCAGTGTCCCTACGCCGGGTACTGGCTACAGACCCGTGAGCAGGAGCCGCTCCCTCCCTGGTTTAGGACCTGGGTGACGACGAGGTGACCTGAGGGCACAGAAGGCGCTACAATTACCTGAGCCAGGCGCCTCGGCGCAGTCGCTGCCATCGGACTACTTGGGGAAGCACGGCCCGGGAGCAGTGGGTGACGACACGGGGCTGTAGAGCCGACTCTGTGCACCGAGGACGATTCCTCTCCACCTTCCAGGTTCAGTCACCGCGGTCCCTCCCAGCATTCAGGAGCCCTAAACTGGGCAATCCCCGCCAACACCGATCAACATGGCCGCTATTAGAGGACCCCGGAAGTCTTGGCCTTTCCTTACATGCTCACGTGGAAATGCCTCCTTTCCGAGTCCTCATTGGCTCTGACACGCTGTCGTTTAACGCAGAGCTTTCTGGGTAATGTAGTTCCTCAAGTTCCAAGGCGCTAAAGAGGGTGCTAGGCAGAGGCGGGTCTGCAGGAAAAGCCTCTGTCAGGTCGGGGCTCTCCTTAAAAAGCGCGCCCTTCTGGCTGGGCGCGGTGGCTCACGCCTGTAATCCCAGCACTTTGGGAGGCCGAGACAGGCGGATCACGAGGTCAGGAGATCGAGACCATCCTGTCTAACACGGTGAAACCCCCTCTCTACTAAAAATACAAAAAAAAGTCGGGCGTGCTGGCAGCCGCCTATACTCCCAGCTACTCGGAAGGCTGAGGCAGGCAGGAGGAGAATTGGCGTGAAGCCGGGAGGCAGAGCTTGCAGTGAGCTGAGATCGCGCCACTGCACTCCAGCCTGGGCGACAGAGGGAGACTCTGTCTCAAAAAAAAAAAAAAAAAAAGAAAGAAAAAAGAATAAAAAAGACCGCCTTTCTAGGGCAGAGGACGGGTCTCACCTGGACTTAGAAACTGTGTTGAGATTCGTGGAGACTAATGTTTGTAACTAATCACTCGAGAATTTGGAAAAATACTATTTCAGATTTTGGGGAGCTCAAAGCTAAATAATAGGGAGCTCAAGTTAAAACTATTATTTAGGATTCTCCCAAAGGCTAAAAATCCAAATTACTACACCATTTGATACAGTCGTTCAGTCGCAAAATACCTGCACTGGAAGCAGAGGCTGATAAACGTTAAGTTTCTGAAGGCCCTCAGAAGCATTAGAGTCCCTAAGGCAAATCAAGAAAGCTAGAGATGTGGCTCCCCTAAAGCAGGTGTGCAAAGTTGGATCTCTGTGATTCCTACAGAAAACAACTCTCCTGCTCATAGAATCTGTGAAAGGAAAATCTTATGGCCTGAAAATTACTAAGCTAAAGGGAAAAGTCAAGCTGGGAACTGCTCTGGGCAAACTTGCCCCATTCTATTCAAAGTCATCCCTCTCCTCACTGAGATAGAAGCATATTCTGATTGCCTCCTTTGGAAGGACTTATCAGAAACTAAAAATGCGGGAGGCTGAGGCAGGAGAATGGCGTAAACCCGGGAGGCGGAGCTTGCAGTGAGCTGAGATCCGGCCACTGCACTCC
>NW_012102088.1:1055532-1098320 GCF_000951045.1 Mandrillus leucophaeus | reverse complement strand
CGGGAGGCTGAGGCAGGAGAATGGCGTCAATCCGGGAGGCGGAGCTTGCAGTGAGCTGAGATCCGGCCACTGCACTCCAGCCTGGGCGACAGAGCGAGATTCCGTCTCAAAAAAAAAAAAAAAAAAGAAACTAAAAATAATGCAACTATTTGTCTCTCTACCTGTCTACCTGTGACCTGGAAGTCCGCGCCCTCCTTCAAGTTGTCCCCGCCTTTCTGGTCGGAACCAATGTACTTCTTACATATATTCACTGATGTCTCATGTCTCCCTAAAAGGTATAAAACCAATCTATACCCCAACCACCTTGGCCACATGTCGTCAGGACTTCCTGAGGCTGTGTCACAGGCATGCTTCCTCAACCTTGGCAAAATAAACTTTTTTTTTTTTTTTGAGACGGAGTCTTGCTCTTCGTCCAGTCTGGAGTGCAGTGGCGGGTTCTCGGCTCACTGCAAGCTCCGCCCCTCGGGTTCAAGTGATTCTCCCGCGGGAGCCCTCAAGGTAGCTAGCATTACAGGCACCGGCCACCACGCCCAGCTAATTTTTGTATTTTTAGTACAGACGAGGTTTCACTATGTTGGATAGAATTCCTCCATTTCTTCCATCTGCAGGGCACTCACCTGGTCCATCAACTCATCTGAATTATGCCGGTATATTTTCCCCCATGCTCACTGCCTCCTCATTAACCCAGGAGTCTGTTCTCCAGTGTGCAACCAGATAGGTCCAATGAAGATCTGGGTTAGACCACCTCTTTCCCCGTCCAAGCATCCCAGAACCTCCAAAACAGATGCTCAGCTTTTCAGGCAACCACATTACAGGCCTGAATCTTGACCCTTGGCTTTTTGTTCCTATGAGAAAGAATGGATGCCTGCTGTACATAGGTCCAAACTCAGCCATACCTCAAAGCATTTCACAGACTGGTTCCTAAAATAGCTTTCTACACCTGTTTCCATTGGTTGCCAGAAATAAGAACACTTCCATTAATCCCTGGCTGGCACTCAGGACTCTGAGCTTGGTGTATCCACAGGTTCCCCACTCCCAAGAACTGGGAAAACATCAAGTGAACATTCAAGACACCATAATCTCAGACAACACACAGGTAGTGTCAGGTTCAGGGAGAGACCGGGACACTTTCTCTTTCCCTGTGTTGGCACCATAAGCATTTTCAGTCTTCATATCCCATGAAAAGAAGAAGGCAACTGTGACCAGCTCCAGCTGATCAAACCTTTGCTGATCCCTACACAACCATAAAGCCAGGGGCCCTGGGCTAACTGATTAACCGATTTCAATTCTCAATGCTCCTTCTTACCATCTGTGACCTTGAATGAAGACTGCCACTTCTCCGTGCCTCATTCTCCTCATCATCCTCATTCCAGTCTGTTCTCTGAGAGGCTTTTGGAAACTGTTAAAGTCCTACCAAGGACGTAACCCTCTTTCTGTTCACAACCCTCCATACATCCCAGGACACTCAGACTGAAGGCACAACCCCTAAGACAGATGTGACTCTGGCTCATGTTCAGGTTTTACTTTTTGAGAGACGGGGTCTCACTATGTTGCCCAGGCTGGTCTTAAGCTTCTGGACTTACATGATCATGACACAACATGGTTAATAGGTTCTGAGAAGTTCATGGCTCAGATGCACCTCTAAGCCTTTGCACCTGTTGGTTCCTCCACCTGTATTAGTCTTCCTGGGGCTAAGTCTGTAATACACAGCATTTACCTGAGCTAGGTCCCTCAGTGTAGCTGCTGCCATCAACTGTGGGTGGAGCAGGCATCACTCCACGCAGTGCCTGTGAGCCTCAGGCCTGCCACTTGGGAGCAGAGATGACTCCTCCTCTTGTGCCTTCTCAGTCCCAACCGAGTACTCCCTGGCCTGACAAGCATGCCCAGAAAGCCCTCATCCTGGGCCTTGCAACTAGTGCCTTCTGGGAAAAGTATTTCCCAGAGCTCTCAGTCAACAATGGTGGGATCCTCCAAGACCAAGCAGAATGCAGACCATGTGACACTCTGAGGGCTGCTGGAAAGCCCTATTCACACCTCAAGGGAGGAAGGCTATTGATTCCTTGTAAAAGCATCAAATAGGTATCACATCAGACTCTAGAAAGCTCATCCTGCCCCCAGAGAATAAAAATACTATTTGAGATGCTCCTAAACTTTACTTATCTAAGTGGCCATATCATTGGCATCATTCAGACTTACAATGTGTGCACCCAGAGCTGAGAATATTAAGTATTGATTGCTCTTTAAATTCATGTAGACTGAATCATTATAGTCAGTTTAGTCAGTTTCATTGTTTTGTTGGGAACAAAAGAAAATTCTCCATAAGACATAATGACAGGATGCTACAAAAAACAGTGAGAAAACATGAATAAGACTTAATATTTGCTACCATAACAGAGTGGCTATAGTCAAAATAATTTAATCATACATTTAAAAATAAAAGAGTATAATTGGATTGTTTATAATATGAAGGATAAATGTTGAGGTGGTGGAGACCCCATTTACCCTATGTGATTATAACGTATGGCATGGCTACATCAAAGTATCTCATGTAATCTTCAAATACATACACTACCATATACCCACAAAAAATAAAAATAAAGGCCAGACACCGTGGCTCACGCTTGTAATCCAAACACTTTGGGAGCCCAAGGCGGGCGGATCACCTGAGGTCAGGAGTTCGAGACCAGTCTGGCCAACATGGAGAAACTGCATCTCTACTGAAAGTACAAAATGATCCAGGCGTGGTGGTGCATGCCTCTAATACCAGCTACTCGGGAGGCTGAGGTAGGAGAATCACTTGAACCCTGCAGATGGAGGTCACGGTAAGCTGACATCATGCCATTGCACTCCAGTCTGGGCAACAAGAGCGAGACTCTGTCTCAAAAAATAATAAAAAATAAATAAATAAATTGCTGGGCATGGTGGCTTATGCCTGTAATCTCAGCACCTTGGGAGGTGAAGTCAGACAGATCACGAGGTCAGGAGTTGAAGATCAGCCTGACCAATATGGTGAAACCACGTCTCTATTAAATATACAAAAATTAGCCCAGTGTGGTGGCAGGCACCTGCAGTCCCAGCTACTCGAGAGGCTGAGGCAGAAGTATCACCTGAACTCGGGAGGCTGAGGTTGCAATGAGTTGAGATCGTGCCACTGCACTCCAGCCTGGGTGACAGAGCTAGAATCCTTCTCAAAAATAAATAAATAAATAAATAAATAAATAAATAAATAAATAAAATAATAATAAAGATCTAATGAAAGGGAAATAGACAGATGTTGGTACACCCTGAAGCAGGTAGTGAAGCTGGCAGTTGGCCACTGGTTCCCACAGAAAATTGTTCTACTGATGCTAGCAAACCCCAGAATTGGGGCTCAATCCAGGAAGGTTCTTGGCTTCATAAAGGAAATAATTCAAGAGCAAGCCAACAGTGTAAAGTGAAGGCAAAGCAAGTTTATGAGAGCAACAGAGTACAGGAAAATGGCTGCTCCACAGACAGAGCAGGGCTACTCCACAGGCAAAGTAGCACCCGTGGATTGTTGGCTACCTATATTTACAGCTACTCGTTAATTATGTGCTAAATAAGAGGTGGGTTATTCATGTATTTTATAGAAAAAGACGGGGGGGGCGGGGGCGGGGGGAGTTCCCAGAACCAGGGGTTCCTTCTCTTTTAAATTACATGCATTGCCATAGCATTTGTAAACTGTCGTGGTGCTGGTGGAGTTGTCTTTTAGCATGCTAATTCATTAGAATGAGCATATAATAAGCAATGAGGGTAACTAGAGTTCATGTTCATTGCCATCTTAGTTTTACTGCTTTCAGCTGGTTTCTTTATTGCATCCTGTTTTGACCAGATCCTGTTTCATCATGAGCAGGGTCATGACCAGTGCTTAGAAAACAAGTCCTGATGATCTATGTCACTATGAGGATCACTATGTCAATATGTTTCTTAATCCACATGCTAAGGTGTACTCAATTTCCTTATCACACTGACATCTGTCTCAAAGGAAGAGCAACTTAACCAATGCCACTGTGGTACACATCAGCGGCTACAACTTTCACAATTAAAGCACAGGTAAAAAAAGGCCATCTGAATGATAGCATAAACATGGCATCTGAGCTCCAAAATTTCATCTACTTACAAGAAAGTGGTTATTATTTTCCAGTGATTGCAGGAATAGTTTCACATTGGGAACTGGGATTATCTCAGAATAAATGTTTTTATTTTATTTTTATTTTTTGAAACAGGGTCTCACTGTGTTGCCCAGGCTGGAGTGCAGTGGTGTGATCTCAGTTCACTGTAACCTCTGCCTCCCAGGTTCAAGTGATTCTCCTGTCTCAGCCTCCTGAGTGAGTAGCTGGGATTAAAAGCATGTGCCATCACCCCTCGCTAAGTTTTGTATTTTTAGTACAGATGGGGATTCACCATGTTGGCCAGGTTGGTCTCAAACTCCTGACCTCAAGTGAACCGCCCACCTGGGCCTCCCAAAGTGCTGGGATTACATGTGTGAGCCACCGCGCCTGGCCTCAGAATCAATTACAGGTGCGGTGGCTCATAGTTCAGGCCTGTAATCCCAGCACTTTGGGAGGCCAAGGCAGGCAGATCACTTGAGGCCAGGAGTTTGAGATGAACCTAACACGGCGAAACCCCATCTCTACTAAAAATTCAAAAAACAGCCAGGCATGGTGGCTCACACATGTAATCCCAGCTACGTGGGAGGCTGAGGTGGGAGAATCGCTTGAACCTGGGAGGTGGAGGTTGCAATCAGCCAAAATCACACCACTGCACTCCAATCTGGTCGACAGAGTCTTAAAAAAAAAAAAAAAAGTAAGCAGCAACTCAAATATCCATAAATGGATGAATGAATGAATGAATATACAATGACATTTCATGGCAGACTATACTTCTCAGCAATATAAAACAAATGAACAACTCATATATCTACATTGACATCAAAATAAGCATGATGCAGGAGAGCACCCAGGGATTATAAGAGGAAACACTTTATTACATCAGTCAGAAAATTCCAGAAAATGGAAAATTCTCTATTATATAGCAAAGTAAATCAATGGTTGTTTGGAAAGCAGAGAGAAAAACTTTATAAAGGCTCCAGGTAAATACAAAGGTGATAGATTAGATAAATTCATTATTGTGATCCTGATGATAGTTTCATGGGATTATAAGAAAATTCAAGACTTATTCTACAACTCAAATATGCATATTTTATTGGATGTCATTTATATCTTTATTTTATTTTTGAGACAAGGTCTCACTCTGTTGCCCAGGCTGAACTGCAGCATTGGGATCTTGGTTCACTGTAACCTCTGCCTCCCAGGCTCAAGCAATCCTCCCATGTAGCTATGACTAAGGTACATGACACCATGCCTGGCTATTTTTCCTAGAGACAAGGTTTTGCCATGTTCCCCATGCTGGTCTCAACTTCCTGGGCTCAAGGAATCTGTCTCCCTCAGCCTCCCATAGTGCTGGGAATACAGGCATGAGCCATGACGCTCAGCCTATACCTTATTACAGCTTTTATCATATAAGAGAAAAATACAGATTTGCCACTATTTTTGGTGACAGGTTTGGCAATTCTATATTGACGCTACCAATTCTTCTCATGCCCTAAGTGGGGAAACTAGCCTCCATAGAAGCAAATATTGATGTAACAAGAAGGTTATTTCTACCTGATTAAACTGGATCGCAGGCTGGTCACAAAGCTACATCACTGAACTGAGTTCTTTTTCCCTATCCTGTTCCTCCTGTTAATACAAGAGTTACTTTAAGGTGACCAGCCCAAAAGGTCACATGAATCCACAAAACCTTTAGATTATTTCCTCTGATCAAAGCTTAGCTACCCAACATTCATCATTATGGAAGTCCTGAGAGAATTTCTGTATCTGCTTATCCATCACAGACATAGTGACTGCATAACTGTGGACACTCCTTTAAAAGCCATACATTTCAGCCGAACACAGTGGCCCACACATGTAATCCCAGCACTTTGGAAGGCAGAGGTGAGCAGATCACCTGAGCTCAGTAGTTGAATTCGAGACCAGCCTGTGTAACATGGTGAAACTCGTCTCTACTAAAAATACAAAACATTAGCTGGGTGTGGTGGCATGCACCTGTCATTCTAGCTACTTGGGCGACTAAGGTGAGAGAATCGCTTGAACCCAGAAGGCACAGGTTGCAGTGAGCCAAGATGGCACAACGGCACTCCAGCCTGGGTGACAGAGTGAGACTGTATCTCAAAAAAAAAAAAAAGGTGCATTTCAAAAACTTTGTTGCTGTCCCCTCTGCTGACTATAAATGCAGTAACTAAGTAACCATAAAATTATAATTTCACCCTGTAACCTTACAACCTGTGATGTTGCTCTATAGAATTCTGGATATCAGGGCACATGTGTGCCTTGTAAGATCTGCTGAACAGAGTTCCTTCAACAGTATTGAGCACAATGCAATATACCTCATAAGATAAAATTTTGTCGTGTTAAAAAAAAATCACCAATCTTTCAGTGTGGTATTGACATTAAAATTAAAAAACCACCAGAGGTTGTTATAAAACCTGTCCTGTACCCAGCTGACCTATGAACCCACAATCTGTAGTATCCATGCTACAGATAAAAGACCACAAAGCCCTGAAGTCCTCCTTTGGAGGCCTTGGGCAGCTATGCAAAAAGGCCACAAGTGGAGAAAGCTACATTCTGCATTCATGCAGTCCCCTGAGCCACACAGTTTAGCTATGCTGTCCTTCAAGGTAGCAGGACCCAGGCCGGAGTGCAGTGGCATGATCTCGGCTCGCTTCAACCTCCACCTCCCAGGGTTCAAACAATTCTCCTGCCTCAGTCTCCTGAGTAGTTGGGACTACAGGTGTGCCACAATGCCTGGTTAATTTTTGTATTTTTCGAAGAGACAGGGTTTCCCCATATTGCCCAGGCTGGTCTCGAACTCCTGACCTTGTGATCCACCCACCTTGGCCTCCCAAAGTGCTGGGATTATGGGCATGAGCTACTGCGCTCAACCAAAATAGTCTATCTTTTCAAGTCAGTACAAGAGTCCTGTGGGACAAAAATGGGGAAGGTCTGTGGTGTAACTTAACAGAAAGAAATGAAAAAGCAAGAAGTGCTGAGGCTACTCAACAAATCCTTCTGTGACTAGATCAGGAATTAAAAATTAAAGAAATAAAAAAGCCCCAGCATGCTGACTCACACCATGCCTATAATACCAACACTTTGGGAAGCCAGGCAGAAGGATCACTCAAGATCAGCAGTTTGAGACCAGCCTGTGCAACACAGCAAGACCCTGTCTCTACAAAAAATATAAATTTAAAAACTTTGAAAAAAAGGCTGGGAGCAGTGACTCACACCTGTAATCCCAGCACTTTGGGAGGTCGAGGTGGACAGATCGCGAGGTTAGGAGTTCAAGATCAGCCTGACCAACATAGTGAAACCCCGTCTCTACTAAAAATACAAAAGTTAGCTGGGCGTGGTGGTGGGTGCCTGTAATCCCAGTTACTCAGGACGCTGAGACAGGAGAATCACTTGAACCTGGGAGGCAGAGGTTGCAGTGAGCCGGGATCACACCACTGCACTCCAGCCTGGGCGACAGTGAGACTTTGTCTCAAAAACAAACAAACAAACAAAAAAACCAAAAAACGAACAAACAAACAAACAAACAAAAAAACTTAAAAATTCCTCGTGAATGGGATACAATACAATTCCTCATGAATGGGTACTTCTAGAATACGAAATAGGTGAATGATGCAATGTGGGCACCTACCAAGTAGCTGAGGTGTAATGGCTTTTGCCAGAGAAGTGGCAGTCACATAAATCTAGCAAGGTAACAGGGCATACTAAAAAATATAGTACAGATGCCACATGCCTGGAGTTTTTTCAATCTGGGCACATGGCACCCTCAAAGGATCTCCTCTCATGTTACACAGAAAAGCATAATTGGCAGAGCACTGGCTCAAACCTAGAATCTCAGCACTTTGGGAAGCGGAGGTGTACAGATTGCTTGACCTCAGGAGTTCAATTCTGGCCTGGGAAACACGGTAAAACCCCATCTCTACTAATACAAGAAAATAGCCAGGCATGGTGGTGCACGCCTGTGGACCCAGCTACATGGAGACTAAGATTGGAGGATCACTTGAGCCTAGGGGGCGGAGGATGCAGTGAGCTATGATCGCAGCACTGCACTCCAGCATGGGTGATGGAGTGAGACCCTCTCCAAAAAAATGAAAAATTAACATTCCCTATACATCTACAGTGTTTTTCTCATCTCAGTGTTCTAGGATCCAATGAGAAGGCACAATGCTTTTTTGCAAACATTACACTCAAAAGGCATTTCCATAGTGACAGCTCTCCTGTGAGTTACGAAGCCAGACTTCTGGATAAATGTCCTATATTTGTCACACTTGTAAGGCCTTCATTCAGTGTTAACTATAATCCTGAAGGAATACAGAGGTGTGGCTACAAAACTGCTGAATTTATTTTACTTGTAAGGACTCTTCTCTAGTGTGAACTCTCCAACGTCCAAGGAGAGCAGACTTTCGGGTAAACATTTTCCACATTTGCTGCAATCACAAGATCTTACTCAGGTGTGTACTCTCCTGTATTTACTGAGACTGGACTCACTGCACTCACAAGGCCTTTCTTTCATGAACTCTCTGATGGTAACGAAGTGAAGAGCTTTTTCTAAATTTTTTTTCACATTCACTACACCCATAAGGCTTTTCTCCAGTGTGAACTCTCCTGTGATTAGTGAGACTGGAGATTTCAGCAAAAGATTTCCCACATTCACTGCACTCATAAGGCTTCTGACCAGTGTGAACTCTCTTATGAACATGGAATGTAGAGCTGTGGGTAAATGACTTCCCGCAATCATTGCATTCATAAGGCCTTTCTCCAGTGTGAACCCTCTGGTGTGCAATGAGTTGGTAGTTGTGCCTAAAAAATTTCTGACAAGCCTCACACGCATAGGGCTTTTCTCCACCATGAATTCTCTGGTGTGCAAGGAGGTGAGACTTCCTCTTAAATAATGTTCCATATTCCCTACACACAGAAGGCCTTTTTCTAATATGACCAAGCTTGTGTTGAATGAGGTTACTCTTGTGATTAAAACACCTTCCACATTCTCCACACTTACAAGGTCTTTCTGTGAACTCGCTGATGACTCCTAACGTGCCCTTTTTCATTGTAAGATTTCCCACATTCTCCACACTCATAAGGTCTTTCTCCAGTGTGAATGCGCTGATGGCTCCTGAGGTGCCCCTTTGAAATATAAGATTTCCCACATTCTCCACACTGGTAAGGTCTTACTTCAGCGTGAATGCGCTGATGGTAAGCAAGGCTGCGCTTCTGACTAAAAGATTTCTCACATTCTCCACACTCGTAAGGTCTCTCTCTAGTGTGAAGGCGTTGATGGTTCCTAAGGTTCTGGTTTGAACTAAGAGATTTCAAACATTCTCCACACTCAAAAGGTCTTTCTTCAGCGTGAACTGGTTGATAACGTCTAAGATATACTTCTAAGCTAAAGTATTTCCCACATTATTCACACCCATAAGGTGAACAGGACAGGGATTTTCACAACGCTTTTCCATACAGTGTCTGGAATCTATAGATAACATAACCGGTTCATTCAGGGGTTGATCTTTAACCAGACCCAGGGTATGGCGCCAGCTGTCTGCCTGTGGATTTCATTTCTGCCTTTTAGTTTTTACTTCTTTCTTTGGAGGCAGAAATTGGGCATAAAACAGTATGGGGGTGGTCTTCTCCCTTAACAGCACAAATGCTTAATTAACTTTTCTTTTGAGACAGGGTCTGTTGCCCAGGCTGGAGTGCAGAGGCGCAGGTATAGCTCAGTGCAGCCTGGACCACCTGGGCTCAACCATTCCTGCCACCTCAGCCTCCCAAAATTTGGGATTATAAGCGCGCGCCACTGTGCGGGGTCAGGACTCCTCCCTGAGAGCCCAGGAGATGGAGCTGGGCTTTCCCTTCCGAAGAGCCGCAGGGGATCGCTCTTTTTACCATGTTGGAACCTGGGGAACTACAGTACCCAGAAAGCTCTGCGTCAAATGACAGCACGGCAGAGCCAGTGAGAGCTCAGATTGAAGGCGCTTCCGTATGCGCACGTACGGCAGAGGCGGGACTCCCGGCGCCCTTAGCGGCCATTTCGATTGGCTTTAGGTGTGTTTGTGGAATGAGAGGCCTGGGAGCGCTGTGGAGGGACCGTTGTGGTGAATGGATCCAGAAGGTCGAGAGTCGTTCTTCTCTGCACAGACGTAACTCTGCAGCTCTTTAAGGGCGCCCGCGGCTCTCAACCCAGCTTACCCCACGTGGTCCCATGGCGGCCCCCGCTCTGAGGTTCCCGGTTCAGGTAATTGTGACGCCTTCCGTGCTCTGCGGTCACCTCGTAGTCACACAAGTCCTAAAGCAGCGAGGGAGCGGCACCTGCTCACGGCTCTGCAACCCGGACCTGGCGTCGGGACACTGAGACGCTCTCGGAAGGGATCCCTGTTTCAGACACCGGTGGGATGCGGTGGGGAGAACGACAGGTACAGGGAGGGGCGAGGGCAATGGCCTGGAGATGGACGGATCCGGGAGGATGGAACCTGGGGTCCACAGGCGCCTGTAGGGAACAACCTGTGAGGCGGAACTCCTCCTGGAAAAGCAAAGAGGCTGGGGGCTGTGAAATCATTGCGAGGACACTAGAAATATGGAGAATTTCCAAGAAAGAAGGGACTGGATCAAAGTCCGGGCTTTTAAAGTTCCCCAAGGCCAAATAAAGAACAGAGTAGAGAGAGGATGACGTTGGGGCCCTTTGAGACCGAATCCTTGTAGATCACATTTTGTGCTGAGACACGCAGGTCAGACAACAGTCCAAGGTCACCTGGCTCCATGCACACAAAAGCGTTCAGGGAGGCCTGAGCTTACCAGATCCTATCAGGGACACAGTCCTGTAAAGTCAGCCTCTCCCCTCAGGCCCTTAGGGCTGTAGAAGCATTTAAGGAAGGCATACAAGAAAGTGGAGGGTGTGGCCGGGTGCGGTGGCCCACTCCTGTAATCCCAGCACTTTGGGTAGCCTAGGCCGGCGGATCACCTGAGGTGTTAGAGACTAGCCTGAGCAACCATGAAGAAACTCCGTCTCTACTAAAAATACAAAATTAGCCAGGCGTGGTGGCGCATGCCTGTAATCCCAGCTACTTGGGAAGCTGAGGTAGGAGACTCGCTTGAACCTGGGAGACGTAGGTTTCCGTGAGCCAAGATCGCGCCATTGCACTCCAGCCTGGGCAACCAGAGCGAAACTCCGTCTCAAAAAAACTAAAGAAAGAAAGAAAGTGGAGGGTGTTCTACTCCCTCACTGGTCCTGACTTCTATCCACATGTTCTCTAGCTTGTGGTGGCCTGGGTCTTTTTAAAAATTTACTTTAATATGGCCGGGCGCGGTGGCTCACGCCTGTAATCCCAGCACTTTGGGAGGCCGAGGCGGGCAGATCACGAGGTCAGGCGATCGAGACTATCCTGGCTAACATGGTGAAACCCCGTCTCTACTAAAAATACAAAAAATTAGCTGGTGGCGGGCGCCTGTAGTCCCAGCTACTGGGGATGCTGAGGCAGGAGAATTGCGTGAACCCGGGAGGCGGACCTTGCAGTGAGCCGAGATCACGCCACAGCACTCCAGCCTGGGCCACAGTGGGAGACTCTGTCTCAAAAAATAAATAAGTAAATGAATTAATTTTTTAAACTTTTTTGCGACAGGTTCTCACTCTGTCGCCCAGGCTGGAGTGCAGTGCCGTGATCTCTGCCCACTGCAGCCTCGACTTCCCTGGTTCAGCCTCCTGAGTAGCTGGGGCTGCAGACGTGCAGTACCATGCCCGGCTAAATTTTTATTTTTATATTTTATTTATTTTTATTTTTAAGTAGAGGCGGTGTTTCTCTGTGTTGTCCCGGCTAGCCTCAAACTTATGGGATCAAGCGATCCACCCACCTTGGCCACCCAAAGTGCTGAGCTTACAGGCGTGAGCTAGCACACCTGGCCCTGGGACTCTTAAGTGGTGTTTTTTCAGACATTTGATCTGGGAACCTTGGAGAAACCTGAAGGCCAAGGTCCTAACTCCATGACACGTTGTATGGAGGTATTCCCATTCCAGTGAACCTGTGTAAATACACTTAGAAGGTTAACCCTGTATTTTGTGCCAGGAAGCAAAATCCTTAGAGGTAAGACTGATGACAGCGGGAAGTTGATGTTACTGAAGTTCTGTTTGGCTCCACACTGGAGAACAGAATGTGGAGTTGAGGGAGGAGGAAGGAAGATCAACGCTGAGGCTAATTCCATAATCCAGGTGAGGGTTAATGAACAATTCATGGCTAAGAAGATGTGGCTGGATTCACTATTCACATTTTGCAAAGGGGAAGCTAGATTTTAATATGATGGTAAATGTGTGAAAGAGAGGTTTCAGGTATGACCCCATAGTTTTTGGTCTTAGCAGCTGTACTGATAGAGGCTGTATCAGCTGAGATGAGCAAATTGACAGTAGGCATAACATTCACTGGGGTTATAAGGAGGGTTGTTAAGAATCTGAGATGATTCAGAGACCAGTAAGTAGAGGCAACAAGTCAGTAATGTCCACATAGGTTGGGATATCTGGAAACGAACTGATATTGGGGCCATGCAATATATAGAAATGAACGTGTGGACTAAGGTGAGTTAGCCAAGGGTCACGTTTAGGAGGGCACACTTCAGATTAATGTGGTAAATCTTTTAGCGGGCCAGGAAGCAGTGATTACAGACTGAGGACTGGATTCCTTGCTTGGATCCCTAGCTGACATTATTGTCATTCATAAACACAGAACAGGGAGATAAGTGACAAGGAAGGTAAGATGTATCTGACAGCATACTTTGTCAGGGGACATGGACTTCCATGGAGATAATAGACATGACATGCATTCAGAAGTATAGGAGTAATTGAGGGAAGGTGACACTTAGACTGCAGTTGGTGCTTATTTCCCATTATATGCACTTGCCAAGATTGTGACACAACTATGTTGGTGCCTGGGGAGTTTCATTCACCATGGAGTATATGGTGAGGAGGAAATATGCTCATCTGTGACAGTCACTCGGCCTGGTATGGACGACCAGTGGGGCTTGGCTTTAAATGGTGTTAGGTGAAAACAGGAAGGTCATAATTACTGAGGGATCAGCAAGTGTGGCACAGAAGTGGAATAGCGCCACCGATATCTGAAGTCATGCATAGTTCTGCGTCGCTATGGAGCCGTGCAAGGAGGCCTTCATAGAATCATTTGAGACTACCACTTCTTTTAGGATCCAATAGAAATGGAATTCTGTGGTGATACTGGATCCTGTTTGAGTTGGCCAAGCATAGTCTGGATGGTGTCAGCCATGATGTCATGTGAGCCCAAAAATGAAGGCCCAGTGTGGTTTGCCACTTGGATATCTGGCGATATTGGTATGTCCTCAAATGACCTGAGTGTAAATTTCCTTCCCACTCTACTCTACCGTCTTTTTGTTTTGTTTTGAGACGGAGTCTTGCTGTGTCACCTAGGCTGGAGTGCAGTGGCACAATCTCGGTTCACTGCAACCTCCGCCTCCCAGGTTCAAGCAATCCTCCTGGTTCAGCTTCCCAAGTAGCTGGAATTATAGGCACCCGCCACCAAGCCTAGCTAATTTTTTTGTATTTTTAGTAGAGATGGGATTTTGCCATGTTGGTCAGGCTGGTCTCGAACTCCTGACCTCATGATCGGCCTGCCTCGGCCTCCCAAAGTGGTGGGATTACAGATGTGAGCCACCACGCCCAGTCCTCTATTATCTTAAGTAATGTATCATAGCCTAAGAAATCTTTCCATCAGTGTGACCAGGTAGAGTTCCTGATTATTATACTTTGTAGTGTGTTTCAATTCCATTTCTATAACCAGAGTTATATTAAGAAGCCAGTGGCATCCTCCTGAGGGAATTAGGCTATTACACCCTTTTCATCTTAGAAAGCTTGCATTATACAATTCCTGGTTACTCTCTCTTATCCACAGTGAAACCCCTCTGTGGTGAGTGGTGTCCCTCTTACCAGTTTGTGAATATCTTTTATTTTTAAACTGCTGTTAATGGCATCTGTCAAGTATCAGTTGTCATTTTGCCCCTTTACAATATAACTCTAGCGGGAGATTTCCACCCACACTAGTAGAAGAAAAAGGAGGGCATTAATACTTCAAGTTGTTTAAAGGCTAGAGAGGCCAGTGCTGTGTGGCAGTCAGCTGGGGATGGACATGGATATGTACCTGGGAAGTCTAAAGAATGTGCTTTCAGAGAGGGTATCTCTGCTGTGCTGAAGGTGCCACATTGGGCTCTCCATGACCTTGGCCATTCTAGGGGAAGTGCCTGTCAGGAGGGGGTGAACTTTATGTCACAGCCAACACATAAATACCTATTTGTTCACCTAATTATTGTTGGTGGCTATACCCCATGACCAGTGGGCCTAGTTTCTGCTATGATTTGAGGACCTTGAGAGGATGTGTGAGAGTAGATGTGTGGGAGAGAGGGATTGTGGTACCTCAGCATAGGGGCCGTTTGCAGTTTCATCTGTCAACATCATAACAGGGCACAGTGACTTTTGAAGACGTGGCTGTGAACTTTACCCAGGAGGAATGGAATCTCCTTAGTGAGGCTCAGAGATGCCTGTACCGTGATGTGATGCTGGAGAACCTGGCACTTATATCCTCCCTGGGTAAGTTGCCCACACTCACCCCATGACCTGAGCTAGTCTCCGTCTTTCCCCCTCTTTTTCTATTGGCAAAACTTTCTCATGTCAGGAGCATGGACACAGCTTCCTACTTCAGTTCTGTGGGTAATTTCTTGGTTGGTAGGACTGAGGTATGCATACTGCCCTGCTCCTTTCTTGGAGCAGCCCCAACAGCTGCTAGTGAGCTCCCAGGGAGCTGTAGGCTCCCAGGGAAGAATTCAGAGTCAGAAGTCTCACAGATATCTTAATGCAGGCTATCTTGTTTGTCCTGTGGATGTTTGTATGATTTCATCCAGATTTCAGGTTCAGGATCTCATTCATTCCTCTACCTGCTATTTCTTCATGCCTCCCTGTGCCAGGAATTGTCTTCATTGACATTGTCACTGCCTACATAGACTATAGAGTGTTCTTGAAATACCCTCCTTAGAAATTCTCTTCGTAGGTCTGGTGCGGTGGCTCATGCCTATAATTTCCGCACTCGGGGAAGCCAAGACAGGTGGATTACTTGAGGCCAGGAGTTTGAGAACAGCCTGGCCGACACGGTGAAACTGTCTCTACTGAAAATATAAAAATTAGCCAGGCATGGTGGCGCACGCTTGTAATCCTGGCTATTTGGGAGGCTAAGGTGGGAGGATTGCTTGAACCCGGGAGGCAGAGGTTGCAGTGAGCCGAGATTGTGCCACTGTGCTCCAGCCTGAGCAACAGAGCAAGACTCTGTCTCAAAAAAACAGAAATTTTATAATATTTAGTTTCTTGTCTGCTGTCATGTGCTGAACTGTTCTAAGCCAGTGTTGGCTGTTTCTGTGTTCTTTCTTTCCCTTTGTTCTTACATCATGTATTTCTCTTGTACTTGGTTATCTTGGTGGTGGGATCATCTTCTGTGGTCAGAAGATGCAAATGAATCCCACCTCAGCATTATGGGTTGTGAGTCCCTGCAGAATAGCATCCTAGAACAGTGGGGCATGATGTCAGAGTTTTATTCAAATCATGCCAGAAACCTATTCTAGTTCAGTAGTATTTTTGGGTCCAGACAAGTAGGCACATATGATTTCTGTATCGTCTTTTCTCCTTCATTCTTGTTTTTGGTTTTGTTTGTTTTTTGAGACAGGATCTTGGTCTGTTGCCCAGGCTGGAGTGAAGTAGCTTGATCTCGGCTCACTGCAACCTCTGCCCCCCGGGCTGAAGCAATTCTCCTGCCTCAGCCTCCTGAGAAGCTGGGAATACAGGTGCATGCCACTATGCCCAGCTAATTTTTTTTTTTTTGAGACAGAGTCTCACTTTGTTGCCCAGGGTGGAGTGCAGTGGTGTGATCTTGGCTCACTGCAACCTCCGCCTCCTGGGTTCAAGCAATTCTTCTGCCTCAGCCTCCCGGGTAGCTGGGACTGCAGGCGCGTGCCACCATGCCTGGCTAATTTTTGTATTTTTAGTAGATACGGAGTTTCACCATATTGGCCAGGCTGGTCTCAAACTCCTGACCTCATGATCCGCCCGCCTCAGCCTCCCACAGTGCTGGGATTACAGGCATGATCCATTGCGCCTGGCCTTCTCCATTCTTTTTTTTTTTTTGAGACAGAGTTTCACTCTTGTGGTCCAGACTGGAGTGCAATGGTGCCATCTCGGCTCACTGCAACCTCTGTCTCCCAGGCTCAAGCGATTCTCCTGCCCTCAGCCTCCTGAGTACCTGGGATTATAGTCATGTGCCACCATGCCCAGGTAATATTTTGTATTTTTAGTAGAGACAGGGTTTCTACATGTTGGTCAGGCTGGTCTTGAATTCCTGACCTCAGGTGATCTGCCCACCTTGGCCTCCCAAAGTGCTGGGATTACAGGTGTGACCCACGGTGCCCGGCCCTTTTCTTCCCTGTTCCCTCTCCTCTCCTCTCTTTTCTTTTCTTTTCTGAGACAGGTTCTCACACTGTCACTTGCTGTTACCTGGAGTGCAGTGGTGTGAATATAGCTCACTGCAGCCTCAACCTCCTGGGCTCAAGTGATCCTCCAGCCTCAGTCTCCTGAGTAGGTGAGACTACAGGTGCACGCCATCACACCTGGCTATGTTTGCAGAGAGGAGGTTTTGCTGTGTTGCCCGGGATGGTCTCAATCTCCTGAACTTGAGCAATCCCTTTGCCTTAGCCTCCCAAAGTGCTGGGATTACAGGCTTGAGTCACCACACTTGACCCTTTTAAAAATAATTTCTGTAGTGATGGGGTCTCACCATATTTCCCAGGCTGGTCTTGGA
This sequence comes from Mandrillus leucophaeus, assembly GCF_000951045.1. Taxonomy (NCBI): domain Eukaryota; kingdom Metazoa; phylum Chordata; class Mammalia; order Primates; family Cercopithecidae; genus Mandrillus; species Mandrillus leucophaeus. The sequence goes on along the minus strand of NW_012102088.1, from coordinate 1,081,333 downwards.
TTTCTAGGCTCAGGTGATCTTCCTACGTTGGGATTACAGCTGTGAGCCACTGCTCCTGGTCTCTTCCCCATTGTTAAGAGCATCAGAATTGTCAGTTGTACCCTTTTTTTTTTTTAATGCTTTGTACATGAGCTTGTAGTCTGATATTTAGTCCCCCAAATAATCTTCATGTCTCTGGACCCCACATCTTAATTTTACTCACATCTTCATCTGCAGTGGTTTCCAGTATTAGCATACAGGTTTTGTGTTAGCAAATGGTACACTTTGTTAAACTGACGTCGAGCAGTAGCTGCTGTGTTGTGCTCCTGTTTTCCTTGGCCTGGACAAATCCCTCTCTACAGCACTCACATGTCATGAGGATGTAAAGTTCTGCAGATGAGTGGTTTGCAGATGCAGGAATTGTAAACCCTGCCTTTACTCCCTGTGTTACATACATGGTTGTGTCCTTTACGTTATGAGGCCTCCTACATTCTGTGACCTTTAGAGTCCAGTAATAATAAATAGCACCATCTTCCACCTGAAGCCAACGTTCTGTTCCTCCAAGTATTTCCTTGGAGTAATTCCTCAGTTTGTCAGATACACTTGTGGGTGGTCTGTGCCTTCCCAGCAGAGTTAACATGTACTTCACCAGCATTTTCTTGCTTTCAGGTTGTTGGTGTGGAGTGGAAGATGAGGAGGCACCTTCTAAGCAGAGTATATATATACAAAGAGAGACTCAGGTCAGGATTCCTATGGCAGGTGTGTCTCTTAAGAAGGCCCACCCCTGTGAGATGTGCGGCCCTATCTTAGGAGACATTCTGCACATGGGAGATCATCAGGGAACACATCCCAGGCAGAAACTGCACAGCTGTGAGGCCTGGGGGAATAAACTGTATGACAGTGGAAACTTTCATCAACACCACAATGAGTACATTGGAGAGAAACCCTACAGAGGCAGTGTTAAGGAAGCATTGTTTGTGAAGAGGTGTAAGTTCCATGTGTCAGAGGAGTCATCTGTCTTCAGTCAGAGTGGGAAAGACTTTTTGCTCAGGTCAGGATTACTCCAGAAAGAGGCCACTCACAGTGGGGAGAAGTCAAACAGAAAAACCGAGTGTGTGTCTCCCTTTCATGGGGGAAAGACTCATTACAGCTGTGGAGGATGCATGAAACATTTTAGCACCAAACATATACTCAGTCAGCACCAGAGACTGCTCCCTAGAGAAGAATGTTACGTGTGGTGTGAATATGGGAAATCCTTTAGCAAATACAATGGCTTCAGTAATCATCAAGGAGTTCACGCTAGAGAAAAACCTTATACATGTGGGATATGTGGGAAATTATTTAACAGTAAGTCCCACCTCCTTGTTCACCAGAGAATTCACACTGGAGAGAAGCCGTATGAATGTGAGGTTTGTCGGAAATTTTTTAGGCACAAGTACCACCTCATTGCACACCAGAGAGTTCACACTGGAGAAAGGCCATATGAATGCAGTGATTGTGGAAGGTCATTTACCCATAGCTCTACATTTCGTGTTCATAAGAGAGTTCACACTGGTCAGAAGCCTTATGAGTGCAGTGAATGTGGGAAATCTTTTGCTGAAAGCTCCAGTCTCACTAAACACAGGAGAGTTCACACTGGAGAAAAGCCTTATGGGTGTAGTGAATGTGAAAAAAAATTTAGGCAAATCTCTTCACTTCGTCATCATCAGAGAGTTCACAAAAGAAAGGCCTTATGAGTGCAGTGAGTCCAGTCTCAGTAAATACAGGAGAGTACACACCTGAGTAAGATCCTGTGATTGTAGCAAATGTGGAAAATGTTTACCCGAAGGTCTGCTCTCCTCGGACATTGGAGAGTTCACACTAGAGAAGAGTCCTTACAAGTAAAATAAATTCAGCAGTTTTGTAGCCACACCTCTGTATTCCTTCAGGATTATAGTTAACACTGAATGAAGGCCTTACTAGTGTGACAAATATAGGACATTTATCCAGAAGTCTGGCTTCATAATTCACAGGAGAACTGTCGTGGGAAGATTGCTTGAACCTGCGAGGCAGAGGTTGCAGTGAGCCGAGATCGCAACACTGCAGTCTAGCCTGGGTGACAGAGACCCTGTCTCTGTCTAAAATAAAGACATAAATGATGTCCAATAAAGTATGCGTATTTGAGCTGTAGGATAAGTCTTGATAAGCCTTGAATTTTCTTTTTTTTTTTGGAGACAGAGTCTCACTCTGTCGCCCAGGCTGGAGTACAGTGGCGTGATCGCAGCTCACCGGAAGCTCCGCCTCCTGGGTTCACGCCATTCTGCCTCAGCCTCCCAAGTAGGTGGGACTACAGGCACCTGCTATTTTTAGTAGAGACGGGGTGTCACCCTGTTAGCCAGGATGTTCTCGATCTCCTGACCTTGTGATCTGCCCGCCTCAGCCTCCCAAAGTTCTGCAATTACAGGTGTGAGCCACTGCTCCTGGCTTGAATTTTCTTATAGTCCCATGAAATCATCATCAGAGTCACAATAATGAATTTAATCTATCACCTTTGTATTTACATGGAGGCTTTATAAAGTTTTTCTCTCTGCTCTCCAGACAACCATTGATTTACTCTGCTTTATAATAGAGTACTTTCCATTTTCTGGAATTTTCTGACTGATGTAATAAAGTGTTTCCTCTTATAATTCCTGGGTGGCGTCCTGCATCATGCTTATTTTGGTATCAATGTAGACATATGAGTTCATTTGTTTTATATTGCTGAGAAGTATAGTCTGCCATGATATGTCATTGTATATTCATTCATTCATTCATCCATTTATGGATATTTGAGTTGCTGCTTGCTTTTTTTTTGTTTTAAGACTCTGTCGACCAGGTTGGAGTGCAGTGGCATGATGTTGGCTGATTGATTGCAACCTCCACTTCCCAGGTTCAAGCGATTCTCCCACCTCAACCTCCCACATAGCTGGGATTACATGCGTGAACCACCATGCCCAGTTGTTTTTTTGTATTTTTGGAAGAGATGGGGTTTCGCCGTGTTAGCAGGTTCGTCTCAAACTCCTGGCCTCAAGTGATCTGCCTGCCTTGGCCTCCCAAAGTGCTAGATTACAGGCCTGAGCTGTGAGCCACCACACCTGTAACTGATTCTGAGGCTGGGCGTGGTGGCTCACACATGTAATCCCAGCACTTTGGGAGGCCAAGGTGGGCGGATCACTTGAGGTCAGGAGTTTGAGACTAGGTGGGCCAACATGGTGAAACCCCATCTCTACTAAAAATACAAAAATTAGCCAGGCGTGATGGCACATGCCTATAATCCCAGCTACTCACTCATGAAGCTGAGGCAGGAGAATTACTTGAACCCAGGCAGCAGAGGTTGCAGTGAGCTGAGATCACACCACTGCACTCCAGTCTGGGCGACAGACTCTGTCTCAAAAATAAATAAATAAATAAATAAATTTATTTTGAGATAATCCCAGTTCCCAGTGTGAAACTATTCCTGCAGTCACTGGAAAATAATAACTACTTGCTTGTAAGTAGATGATATTTTGGAGCTCAGATGCCGTGTTTATGCTATCATTCAGATGGCCTTTTTTACCTGTGCAGTAATTGTGAAAGTTGTAGCTGCTGATGTGTACCACGGTGGCATTGGTTAAGTTGCCCTTCCTTTGAGACAGATGTCAATGTGATAAAAGAAATTGAGGGCAGGGTGCGGTGGCTCAGGCCTGTAATCCCAGCACTTTGGGAGGCCGAGGCAGACGGATCACGAGGTCAGGAGATCGAGACCATCCTGGCTAACAAGGTGAAACCCCGTCTCTACGAAAAATACAAAAAATTAACCAGGGTAGTGGGGGGAGCCTGTAATCCCAGCTACTTGGGAGGTTGAGGCAGGAGAATGGCATGAACCCGGGAGGCGGAGCTTGCAGTGAGCCCAGATCCTGCCACTGCACTCAAACCTGGAGGACTCAGTGAAACTCAGTTAAAAAAAAAAAAAAAAAGTTCTAAGTTGCTAGCCAATGGGGACAAATACAGAATGTGAGGTCCCGTTTCAGCCTATGGAAACCGACACAGCAGTAGGGTGGACGCCTCCGGTTATAAATGACCCTGTCTCCTTAGTTTTGCGTACTCTAGTGGCAAAACTGCTAGCGAGTGTACCCTTTCTGCAGGAAGTAAAAATGGCCTTACTAAGTAAATTTGTGTTCAAGTGCTATTTCTTTACCGCACCAGAGAAAAAGCATTTCAAGCAATTTGGTGGCAATCCGTACAGGGACACATTCTCCTCTGGGGCGGTGTCCAGTCCTCTCTCATGGGGTAGCGCGCTCCCCTACCTCATTGCAATGTCGTCTAAGGGTAAGAAATTGAGACCCACCCAGTGTGACGAATAAATCCGTACTCTCAGCAATGGAAAAAACAAAAACAAAACTGGCCAGCAACCTAGCTTAAAGATCCTCACATAATGCCGCGACAACTGTGCACAGACCACGGAAGGAGAAGCTGCAGGAGCCGGTAAAGTATTTCCTTGGTGGGTGGTCGGGGACTAAGGAAAAAGCCGGGATGGTAAAGCATTCCTTGGTTAGGACATACCAAGGAGAGAAAAACCGCAGGGGTGGTAAAATATTCCTTAGGATGCCTTGGGAGGTCAGACAGAGGTGAGAAATCCCCAGTCGGGGGTTGAACCTCACACAAACCTCCGGTAGTAAGAAAAATATTCAGAACTCCCCTTTCCTTTTCAGAGGCAGAAACAATAGCTCCGCTCCTGCCGGTCCCTCCGCTAGGGGAGGGAAAAGCCGAGGAGAAAACAGCAGCATAGGTGGCTGGCAGAGACAAAGGAAAGACCAGCAGAAAAGAAAAACAAACTAGGAGAGGAAGTCAGAGAGAAAGAAAACAAAAACAGCAAGCGCAGAGCCAAACAGCTAGGCAGGCACGCCAAAGATTAAGTCCCTCTTCCCGAAAAGAGGTTGGGGACCGGCTCCGGGTGGAGGGCATAGGAGGTGAAAAGACGTAATTCTTGCAATTTGCCGCCGGCATATCTGTCAAGCTGCTCGGCCAATGACTGCCCGGCGCCCAGACTGCAGTCGCGAAAATCCCATTCAATCCAAGAAACTAAGTGTAAAAAGAAAAGGGGGTGGGGGAGTAAAAAGGGGAATCTGGGGAAAAAAAACAACAACAGGAAAAATAGCGCGGAGGCGGGGCCTGTGCGGTGGCCCAGCCCTGCTTGCGGCAGGAGCTGGAGAACTCAGGAGAACAAAGGGAAACGGGATGAGAGCGCGCGGAAAATAGAGTGCAAATTAGAGAGATAAATAGAAGGAAAGAGTGAGAGAAAGTGGAAGAGACAGAAATCAAAAAAAGACAAAGAAGGTGAAACTAGGAAAAAAAATAGTATAAAAGGAAGGCAGAAAGTTAAGACATGTTAGAGATTGTGAAAGTTGTAAGAAAAGCTATAAAAGGGAATTTATGCAATAAATATTGTATAATTTAAAAGTAGTTAGGCCTCCTGGATGTAAAATTATTATTAAACAGTTTATGTACAAGGTATGTAAGAAAAATAAAATCTACTTTTAATAAGATTACAAGGAGGCATAAGAATATGGATGTTTACCTACATTAAAGGTTAAAAAAATTTTTTTGTTTTAAAGGTTTAAGCAAGTTTTACAATGTTAATTGTAAAGGAAATTCTGTGTGTAAACATACTGGCTAAAGTTAAAAGGGTATCATCCAGTTTTTCTGTGAACTGGACATTAAAATTAAAGCATGACAGATTTTTCTTAAAGCACCAACCTGCTCTTTAACAAAAATTATAAAAAGAGTCTGTAAAAGCCTTACCTTAGAGTCAGACATTAAAATTAGATAGTGTCTATAAGATTTTATTAAAATTAAGTTTAACATTAATAGCACATTAATATAAAGATAAACTTTAACTTACCTGATATAAAATCATACAAAAAAAATTGTCAAATATACAATGGTATTTAGCTTTCTTAAGGCCCTAAGGTGGCCAGGTAAGTCACAAGACCCCTCATCCCCAAGGCCACAAAGGCCACAGTGAGCAAGGGCGGTGAAGGCCACAAGAAGGCCAAGACATTAAGGGGCAGGGCCGCAGCATCCCCTGGCCGGCGCTGAACAACAGTGGAGCAGAAGGCGTCACCATGCGGCCTAAAGCCCCAGAATATGCAGCAAAAATTACATACTTAATTTATCTTCCACTTTCCTTTCCCTCGGAACTAAAAGTCTTTTAGCACAGGTACCACCCCTAGAATTTCCAGTACACCAGCACCAGCCTGAAAACCACATCCTCATCAAAAGATAGAAAAAGCTCAAGCCAGCCTGGGAAGAACTCTATTTTACACCGGTAACCACTGAGACTGCCGTCCGCACAGCCGAAAAAGAAAAAATGGACCCACCATACTCAAGTCAAGAAAACATCTTCCTCTGAAAATTATGGGTTACTGTAGTAGGATCAAGCCCTACTAAGTTAAAGAAAGATTAATTTTCATACACCTTTTATATTGCTTTCTTTATTCTGTTACTAGCTCCTTTTTTATTAATGTAACTAAGTCTGACTCACCTCAGACTATTGCTTTTAATGCTTGCTGTCATACCTTGTAGAAATGTAAAAGATCAATAGCTAGCCTTTTCACACAAATATTTATGTCGCAGCCCTCTAATTGACACAGTTATCCCGAGCACTCATTGTTGTAATGACCTGCAGCCAGGACCGATTTTCTGCTCCTACCGCCTGGCAACCTTGTAGTAAATAAGACTACATCCCATAAACTACCCAAGAGCAAAGTTAGACTTCCACAAAAAGGTTTGTGCAGATCTAAAACCCCTCATCTATTTCACTAAAAGGACTACCCCTTCTGTCAGCCTTGTCAATATAACCCTGTCCTTCTCTTTATCACCACCTCCACCTTAACTAACTCTAGACCTGCCCTTAGTCACTTCTATGGTATAAAAATTAACATAAATAGGCTGGGCGTGGTGGCTCACGCCTGTAATCCCAGCACTTTCGGAGGCCGAGGCAGGTGGATCACCTAAGGTCAGGAGTTCGAGACCAGCCTGGCCAAGATGGTGAAACCCCGTCTCTACTAAAAATACAAAAATTAGCCAGGTGTGATGGTGGGCGCCTGTAATCCCAGCTACTCTGGAGGCTGAGACAGGAGAATCACTTGAACCTGGGAGGTGGAAGTTGCAGTGAGCAAAGATCATACCATTGCACTCCAGCCTGGGTAAAAGAGTGAAACTCTGTCTCAAAAAAAAAAAAAAAAAACAGAAAAAAGAAAAGAAAATTTCACTCTCCACAAAAGTTACAGGAAGATATGTATCAGCGAGTGTGAGTGGTCATAACATGGTTAATTTGAATAAGTCATTTTATGACTTCTAGGTGACACCCCACACACGTGTATTGATTCAGAATCACTGGACATCTTTCCAGCGAGAAGGGAATAAAATACTAATAACTGTGAAAATAAAATGTACTTACAAAACATGTTGTCATTAAGCAACATTTAGGGATTGAGATGTTTTACGTCCCTGATTATCTTGCTGTTGGTAATTTACAATCTTTTTATTCATGTAACTTAAGTATTTTTCCATTCACTAAATGGGACAGGAAGTTTTAACTCTTGCATTCAACACGTTAATGAAATAGTCCTGCAGCTCGCATTTGTAAATCATATTCCCAAAAGGATAAAAATGCATATCCAAAAAATGTTATAAGGACACTAAACATCAACTCAAAAACTATGGGTAAAAGTCTTCTTGTTCTTCACTTTATGTGAGTAAAGGTTTTTTAATTTAATTTTATTTTATTTGAGATAGAGTCTCACTCTGTCACCCAGGCTATTGTCCAGTGGTGCGATCTCGGCTAACAGCAAGCTCTGCCTCCTGGGTTCAAGCCATTCTCCTGCCTTAGCCTCCCGAGTAGCTGGCACTACAGGCGCCCGCCACCACGCCCAGCTAATTTTTTTTTTTGTATTTTTAGTAGAGATGGGGTTTCACCATGTTAGCCAGGATGGTCTCGATCTCATGATCTTGTGATCCACCCGTCTTGGCCTCCCAAAGTGCTTGGATTACAGGCGTGAGCCACTGCACCTGGCAGAGTAAAGCTTATAATGAATGTTGTGAGAATGTTTTGGTTATCAATGAGAATACTTTAAAGAGAGTATGAGAGACAATATGGAGAAGAGATCCTAGGCAGCCCTAAGGGAATTACACAAGGTGGTACCATGCCTCTGAGTCCCTCCAACTATGTTCTATCTCTTCATCTGTATTGTGTTCCAATCCCACAAAGCAGCAGCATTTTTCTATTTAACACTTCTTTTTTTTTTTTTTTTTTAAATAATTTAATGTGGTATAAGTGTGATTTGGTTACATGTACAGATTGTGTAGAAGCTAAATCAGGGCTTTAGGGTATCCATCACTCAAATAGTATCCATTGTACCCATTAAGTAATTTCTCATCATCCACCCTCCATCACGTCTAAATTGTCTAAGATATTACAATTTCTTCTAAGATTCTGACACTTATCTGGGAATAGTAGTTGCTTATTAAATCAATATTTGCCATGGTGGTTGCGATGTTGACATTCCTGCAGGTGTGGAACAAGACTATCTGATTCTGGATAAATTATCTTGTATTCCATGATCCAACTTCCTTGCTAGGAAGTGATTATCATTTCACTTGTAGGTGCAGTGATAGCGTCTGCATGAAGACTGGAGATTATCTCTGAAACACAGTTGAGGACCGAGATAATTACAAAGTAATTAATGTGGATTCAGAGAGTTATCCATTGACAATGACATAAGTAGCTAGTAAAGTTTCTGTGATGGCCAAGAACACATTAAGTCTCAATGGATAGTAAGTAGAGAACAGTAAGCTCTAAGTTCTGAGATAATTAAGTGAAACTCACGGCTATCATGAAAACTTGGTTAACATGAAATTCTTATTTCAACAAAGTGCATATCCTTTCCATTTATGAGAACTCTGAGGAATAACAAACTTGGAGAGAAAGAAATAGTATGGCAGGAGTAGAAAGATGTGGAATAGAAGGGAAGCCATAGCATATTTGTCGAAAAAAATAAACTTTTCCTCTGTTGTCTGTCACATAACAATAATCAATATGGAATAATTCTGTGACCAGATATGCGGCGTGTTTTCTACCCACACCAAGCAATCCTCCAGTGGATACAAGCTGGGGGTCCTCCAGTTCAACTCAGTCATTATCTACCCGCAGATAGCATCACATCCCCCAGTTTGAGGACTCAGTCACCAAAACTGACGCTCCCATTTCTGATGCCAATCAAAGCCCCAGAGCCTCTGCTTTTGACTGATGAACTATAAACCAGGAATCCCATGGACCCCCCACGACCAGATTTGATTAATTTGATAGAGCGGCACGTAAAACTCAGGGAAAATAATTTACTGGTTAATTATAAATAGTACAAAACGTGCAGATAGAGATGCATAGGGTAAAGTATGAGAAAAGCGCTTGGAGCTTCCATGCCCTCTTGCAAAGACTGAAGGTGTCTTAAACAACAGGGCCTTTATTACAACACAAATCAGGGCAATAGGCGGCAGGCTGTCTGAGATTCATGACTGGCAGGCTGGAAAATTCCATCTTAAGAATTCTGTGAGATCCAAAAGATCCCTGAAAAAGGCAGTCCATCTTTTCAGGTTATCAGAAAAGTCCTCTGTGCCAAAAATGTGTCAGTTTCATGGCCTAACTCATCAGAGAGAAAGAAATGAGAATAGAGTGAGTACTGAGGATACTAAAAAATCCCTCTGTTGAATGAAACAAAATCAAAGTTACTTCTGGATCATGATGAGTTAGGCGAATGATGTACTGTGGGCACCTGCCAAGTGGTAAAGGTGAAATGCTTTTTAGAAGAGAACTGTCAGTCACAGAAGTCTAGCAAGAGACCTGGGCAGGTTGAAAAATACTATGTGGTTCCCACAATACCTGGAATGTATGCAGCTATTTGATGTATGGCACATTCAATTTAGGCAGATGGCATCCTCATAAGGGGTCTCCTCCAGTGTTAAACCGAAGAAGAAATAATATTGCCTCCACATCTGTGGTATTTTCCTCATGTAAATATTCTGGTAACCAATGAGAGATGATGAAGGCTTTCTCACATTCATTGCACTCAAAAGGCACTTCTTCAGTGGTAGCACTCTTTTATGTAAAGAAGCTAGCGTTCCAGCTAAAGAATATTCCCCATTTGCCACACTCATAACACCTTGATCCAGTGTGAACTCTCTCGCCTTGAAGGAGCAAAAAGCCTGGGCAAGAGAATTTCCAAAATTTGCTTCACTTACAAAGCCTCATTCCAGTATGAACTCTCTGATGGCGACGGAACGAAGAACTGTGGCGAAATGATTTTCCACAATCAATGCATTCATATGGCCTTTCTCCAGTGTGAACTCTCAAGTGTTTAATAAGGCTGGAGTTTTCAGCAAAGGATTTCTTACATTCACTGCACTCATAAGGCCTTTCTCCAGTGTGAACTCTCAGATGTATAATAAGGCTAGATCTTCGGCTAAAGGATTTCCCACACTGCCCACACTCATGCCTTTCTCCAGTATGAACTCGCTGATGGTGAATGAGGTTGGACCTTAAGCTAAAGGATTTTCCACATTCACTACATTCATAAGGCCTTTCTCTAGTGTGAACTCTCTGATGCTGCAAGAGTGAAGAGCTTCGGCGAAATGATTTTCCACACTCACCACATGCATAAGGCCTTTCTCCTGTGTGAACTCTCAAGTGTTTAATAAGACTGGAGTTTTCAGCAAAGGATCTCCCACATTCACTGCACTCATAAGGCCTCTCTCCAGTGTGAATCCTCCTGTGTTTAATGAGACTAGATGTATAAGCAAAGGACTTCCCACATTCATTGCATTCATAACGCTTTGCTCCAGAGTGAACTTTCCTGTGGTTAATGAGACCGGACTTTTCAGCAAAGCCTTTCCCACATTCAATACACTCATAAGGCTTTTCTCTAGTGTGAAGCGTCTGATGCTGCAAGAGTGAAGAGCTTTGGTGAAATGATTTTCCACACTCACTGCATTCATAGGTCTTTTGCCCAGTATGAAATCTCTCACCAATATGGAGTGTAGGGTTTTGGTGAAATAAATTCCCATATTTGCTGCACTCATAAGGTCTTTCTCCAGTGCGAACATTCCTGTGTTTGTGATCTCTTCTGGGTTCAGTGAGGCAGGACTTGTTCTTTAATAATTTCCTATATTCCCCACACTCATAAGGCCTTTCTCCACTATGACCTCCCTGGTCTTTGTATATATGTATACAAGTGCTCTGCTTAGAAGGTGCTGCCTCATCTTCCCCTCCATGCCAACAACCTAAAAGCAAAGAAACGCTGGTGAGGTACATGTTGACTTTGTTGAGTATGCAGTCTACCTACAAGAGTATCTGACAAACAAAAAAACTAGTCTATGGAGTTATCTGCACGCATAGGGAGTTGGGTTCAGGTTGAGGTTGGGGCTGCTTAGCATTATCACAGATATAGGAGGCCTCATGTTGTCAAGGGCATGACTAAATGAGGCAACAGACAGAATAACGGCAGGGTCTATAACTCCTTCATTTGCAAACAACTTGCCTGTGGGACCTTATTTGCTGATGACATGTGAGTACTATATAAAGAATATGTCCAGGCCACCACAACATGACTAGAGCACGACATCCTTTGGTCAGGGACTGTTAAGAATGAGTATATTCATGGCCAAGAAACGTGGCTCATGCCTCTAATCCCAGCACTTTGGGAGGCCGAGGCGGGTGGATCACAAGGTCAGGAGTTTGAGACCAGCCTGGTCAACATGGCAAAACCCCTTCTCTACTAAAAACAAAAAAGTTAGCCAGGCATGGTGGCGTGCGCCTGTAATCCCAGCTACTCAGGAGGCTGAGGCAGGAGAATCACTCGAACCTGGGAGGTGGAGGTTGCAGTGAGCCTAGTCCAGCGTGGGCAACAGAGCAAGAATCTGTCTCAAGGAAAAAAAAAAAAAAAAAAAGGATATATACTTCATAGAGGCAGGGCGTGGTGGCTCACACCTGTAATCCCAGCACTTTGGGAGGCCGAGTGGGGTGGATCACCTGAGGTCAGGAGTTCAAGACCAGTCTTGCCAACATGGTAAAACCCTATCTTTACTAAAAATACCCAAAAAATTAGCTGGATGTGGTGGTGGGCCCCTGTAATCCTAGCTACTTGGGAAGCGGAGGTAGAATTGTTTGAACCTGGGAGGCGGAGGTTGTAGTGAGCTGAGATCGCATTATTGCACTCCAGCCTGGGAAACAAGAGTGAAACTCCATCTCAAAAGAAAAAAAAGAATGGGTATATACTTCATAATACAAAATACATGAGTCAATATTGAAGACCACTGCAGACAGAGCAGTGAGAAAAATAGGTGAGGTGTGGAGTCCAGATATATGAAAATTAGTCCTCGGTTGAATATAACAGCAGAAGCGACAAGGTGTAGGACTAATAAATTGGCACTCTCAATAATGGGGAAGGAAAGACATAAAGCGGGGCTACTTCTATTGGCACAGAAATACTGTCAAATAGAAGAGGTATGTGGCACAATTTGAATAGAGCCCTGATGTCATGGCCTCACTCACATGCTATTCTTCAGAAGAAAGCTGCCCCAAGTCCTTGCTAAGGCTGGACTCATTTACATCTTAGGGACAACCACGGGCTCTTCATTTCACCACCAAGATGAGCAACTACATGGAAACTCGATCATGTTAAGTACTAAGAGAAACATAGGACAGATGAACAGCCAATACTGGCTCAGACCAACTCTGCATTTGATATTCCACAGGAAAGGAAACTAAATAGTATAAAAAGAATTCCTTCCTATAAATTTTTAGAGATAAGGACCTGCTGTGTTGGCCAGGCTGGCCTCAAACTCCTGGGATCTGAGTAGCCTCTGAAGAGCTGGGATGACAGGTATTATTGTGCCTGATGAAATACTACAAAAAGAATTTTGAAGTAGGGTATTGCAAGAACAGGCTGTGGTTCATGTACATAATGACCATGTCAGTGCCGGCAATTTGTGACATGAACAAATGTGAGCTAGAGGAAGGAAATGGAACTTGAGACAAACAGAAGCCTTGGATCTGCACAGTCACCCAGACAGGCAGAGGACAACCAAGGTGGGATACATTAGGGTGACTTTAAGACTCCTGACCCTGACTCCTTCTCTGGAAGCCTGCAACAAAGCAGGCTGGAGCTGCTTAAGGAAAGGAGAGTAAGTACACCTCAGTCCAACCAGCAACAGAACCTCTCCAGAGAACTGGAGAATGAAGCTGTGTCCATGGTCCTGATGTGAGAAAGCGATAAGGCATAAAGGAGAGGGGCAGAGACTAACTCAGGTCACAGGTGAATATGAGTACCTTACCCAGGGAGGATATAAGTGTCAAGGTCTCCAGCATCACGTCATGGTACAGGCATCTCTGAGCCTCATTAAGAAGACTCCATTCCTCCAGGGAAAAGTTTACAGCCACGTCTTCAAAGGTCACACTGCTCTGTCATGATGGGGATAGATGAAACCACAAATGGCCCCTATGCTGAAGACCCACAATCCACTTCCCCAACATATCTACCCTTGCCCATCCTCCTTCTCCCAGGATCCCCAACTCAGAAGAGAAACTTTGCCCACTAGTGCCACTATGTCCTCATGGGACCATTAATCATCACACATAGCCATCAGCAACAAGACGCAGATAAGCAAACAGGTATCTCTGCTGTGGTCCTGAAATAAAGGGTTTCATCCTCTCCTTTCTAGCAATTCCCCTGGTATAGCAAAGGTCACGTGAATCCCAATGCAGTGCCTGAGGCCTTTCAAACATAATCTTTATGTACATACACATCCTTCACATTTTTGGACACCACAGACACATGCCAATTGCCGCCACTACCTAACTGCCCACACCATAGGCCTCTCTCTGGTCTTGCCAGAAGTTAAAGTATTTTAATCACCCTTTCTTCTACTGGTAAGAGTAGGAGTCTCACCCTAGGGTTATGGTGATGGCCAAACACACAACACCTGACGCTGAACACAAGTCATCAAGAAAGTTCATTAATCAAATATGCTTACAGCTTGAAAGAAGAGGACACCACTCACCACAGACAGCCACATGGGGGTTGAACTATGCATAAGAGAGAGCAGCCAGGTGCGGTCGCGCACACCTGTAATCCCAGCACTTTGGGAGGCTGAGGCAGGTGGATCACCTGAGGTCAGGAGTTCGAGACCAGCCTGAACAACAAGGTGAAACCCCGTCTCTACTAAAATACAAAAATTAGCCGGATGTGGTGGCATGCACCTGTAGCCCCAGCTACTTAGGAGGCTGAGACAGGAGAATCTCTCGAACCCGGGAGATGGAGGTTGCAGTAAGCCCAGATGGCGCCACTGCCTCCAGCCTGGGCAATGGAGCGAGACTCTGTCTCAAAAAAAAAAAGAGAGAGCGCAACCAGGGACTGTGGTATGTAAGCTTTGCTCAATCAAGAGGATGTGACAGTCCCTGATTCCCTTAAAAGAATGCAACTGGCTTGTTTTTATTTTTAATTTTTGAGACAGGGTCTTGCTCTGTCACTCCTGCTGGAGCGTAGTGGCACAATCACAGCCCACTGCAGCCTGAACTCACTGGGTTCCAGCAATCCTCCCACCTCAGCCTCCTAAGTAGCTGGGACCACAGGTGTGTGACACCACACCCAGCTGCAACTGGCTTGTTTGAATCTCTGCGGGTAGAAATCAAATTGAAACCTGCTACAAATAAATAATAACCAGGAACTCTGCCTAGTCCTCTTGATTAAAAGGGTAGTTAGGCTAGGACACATTATCCAAAAGAGCAGAGTGGGGAGGGGGATTTGCACTCAGACCATTTGAGGTATCACCAGACATAAAAGTAGCACATGATACTGGCCTTAACTTCAGGGCTTATACCATAATGTGGCTGACATCATCCACAGTAGTCTTGGTAAATTAAAAAGGAATCCAAAATTACCACAGAATTCTAATGTTTCTCAATAGCAGTGGTAGCCCCAAATCATTCTTTGAACCCCTCCATGCATAAATCCACAGACAAAAAGAACCACTAGCATTTTCAGATATTTATGGTGCTATTCCACTTCTGTGCTGCATTTGCTATCCTCAGAAACTATGACTTTTTATTTATTATTTTTTGAGACGGAGTTTCACTCTTGTTGCTCAGGCTGGAGAGCAATGGTGCGATCTCGGCTCACCGCAACCTCCACCTCCCAGGTTTAAGTGATTCTCCTACCTCAGCCTCCCGAGTAGCTGGGATTAGAGGCATGTGCCACCACGCCTGGCTAATTTTATACTTTTTAGTAGAGATGGGGTTTCTCCATGTTAGTCAGGCTGGTCTCGAACTCCCGGCCTCAAGTGATCCACCTGCCTCAGCCTCTCAAAGTGCTGGGATTACAGGTGTGAGCCACCATGCCCGGCTGACTTTTTTTTTGAGACAGAGTTTCACTTTTGTCGCCCAGGCTGGTGTGCAATAACACAATCTCGGTTCACTGCAACCTCTGCCTCCCAGGTTCAAGTGATTCTCCTGTCTCAGCCCCTGAATAGCTGGGATTACAGGTGCCTGCCACCACGTCAGCTACTTTTTTTTGTATTTTTAGTAGAGATGGGGTTTCACCATGTTGGCGATGCTGATCTCGAACCCCCGACCTCATGTTAACTGCCCACCTTGGCCTCCCAAAGTGCTGGGATTACAGGTGTGAGCCACTATGCCTGGCACCTATGACTTTCTTCTGTCCACCTAACCCCATTCAAAGTCCAGAACCATTGGTCATCAATCTTGGGCATAGTGACTCTCACAAGGTGACCATATTTGCCTCCATATCTGGTACCAGGCTGAATGAAACACACCAGGCCACACCAAAGTCATCTCAAAATCTTGGTGAGGCCACAAAGTAGCCAATAAACACAAGCTCCGGTCTGAGTGTCATCTTCCCTCAGCTACTCCTATACGTCAGCAAGCATCTCAAGTCTATTCATTCCTTGGAAGCATTATGTCACTTGCCAAACTAGGCTGTCAGATATATCCTCCCTTTCCAGTCTGGCCAAGATGGTGAAACCCCGTCTCTACTAAAAATGCAAAGATTAGCCGGATGTGGTGGCAGGCGCCTATAATCCCAGCTACTTGGCAGGCTGAGGCAGGAGAATCATTTGAACCCGGGAGGCAGAGGTTGCAGTGAGCCGAGTGAGGTTGCACTGCACTCTAGTCTGGGCGACAGAGCAAAACTGTCTCAAAAAAAAAAAAAAAAAAAAGAAACATATATACCCTCCCTTCATGGCCATTTACCTCCCTCACCTGTGTTTCTGAAATCCAGTACCATCACCAGGTACACAAGCAGGAAACCCAATCCCCACTTCCTGTCCAACAGTGTCATCAGCATAATCTGAAGGTTGTGCCTTCCAAATGTGAGCCATGACTCAATCATCTCGGTCCACACAGTAGTCACCATATATTAGATACCTCCAATATCAACCCTTCCCCAGATATTTGCATCTATGTGTCCAGCTGCCCATTTGATAGCTCCATTAAGTAGTATCTAATACATTTTAGAATCTTAACACGGCTGTGATATTGAGAAATATATATTTGGTCATCTCCTTTTCTGGCAGGCAACTCCTAAAATTCACGAAATTCTCAAATTTAAGTGAGTTTCAATGGTAATGAGTTGAATGATGGTTGGTAACCCCTAGATAACTTCACGATGGAGACTCGTCAGGGAAAAGACTATGTCGGGATTCGAGGTCTGGAAAGTTCAGCCCCCACTGCAATCTCCAGAAAGGGGAGAGGGGGCCAAGGGTTAAGCTGATCAGCATTGGCCAATGATTTAATTAATCATGCCTATGTAACAAAGCCTTGATAAAACCCCATAAAGACAGGGTTTGGGGAGCTTCCAAATAGCCAAACACATGGAAGTTCCTGGATGGTGGTGTGCCTGAAGATCATAAAAGCTCTGGGTCGCTTCCCCTTATGCATCTCTTCATTCGTAAACTTTGTAATAAATATTCTTTAAAATAAACTGGCAAATTAAAGCGTCTCCTGAGGTTTTGTGACTGGCTCTAGCAATTTAATGGAAGTCAAGGAAGGGGTCATGGGAACCTGATTTATAGCAAGTCAGTCAAAAGACAGGTTAAAAAAAAAAAACATCCTGGGGCTTGTGATTGGCATCGAAAGGGGTTGGCGGACAGTCCCATGGGACTGAGACTTCACCTGTGGGATCTGATGTCTCCTGGAGAACTACTTGGTGTATGAGGAAAACCATCCACACATATCTAGTCACAGAAGTACTCTGTGTTGATTGTTGCAGGGGAGAGCAAAGCAAAAGCAATTCGTGTTTTGTTCCACTCAGAATGGCCACAACAAACCTCCTGATAGCCTCAGTGAATATTACACCTGCTATCAACTTGCTCATCTCAGTTGATGGAGCTCCCATTGCCACAGCTGCTAAGACCAAAAACCCAGGGGTATTTCCTGAATCCTCTCAAACTCTCACTGTTCCCATTTAAAAACTGAGTTGCTGGGCTGGGCATGATGGCTCAAGCCTGTAATCCCAGCACTTTCGGAGGCCGAGGCGGGTGGATCACCAGGTCAGGAGTTCGAGGCCAGCCTGGCTAAAACGGCGAAACCCCATCTCTACTAAAAATACAAAAATTAGCCGGGCATGGAGGCGCGTGCCTGCAATCCCAGCTATGGGAGGCTGAGGCAGAATTGCTTGAACCCGGGAGGCAGAGGTTGTAGTGAACCAATATTCCACCATTGCACTCCAGCCTGGGCGACAGGTCCAGACTGTCTCGGAAAAAAAAAAAAAAAAATTGACTTGCCCCTCTAAAAAACACAAATCCAGATCTAGCCACATTGCCTAAGCCACAACTCTAGTCCATTAATCCTCACCTCGACTAGTGCAGTAGCTTCCAGTTTGATCTTCCTCCTCCCTCAACCCCACAGTCTGTTGTCCACTCTGTAACCAGAGAGAGCCTATTAAGAAATTGGTAACATCACCTCACCCCTCCAGTTTCCCTTCTAAGTATTTGCACATCCCAGTATCAGCTCCTGGGTGAACCCTCCACACGTGTTACATTAGTTGATAGACATGGCAACAACTCCCCATAACCTATGACACTGATGTAGAGTTGGGGTTTGAGGTTTTTCCAAGATCCCCAGATCGAAGGACTGGAGAAATAGCACATAAGTGTCCTAGAATGTGCGGTGGTTCCTGCCTGTCATCCCAGCACTTTGGGAAGCCGAAGCAGGATGACTGCTTGAGCCCAAGGGTTTGAGACTAGCCTGGGCAACATGGCGAAACTCCATCTCTACTAAAAATACAAAAAGCCAGTTACTTGGGAGACTGAGATGAGAGGCTCTCCTGAGCCCGGGGAGGTCGACGCTATGCTGCGCCCTGATCGCGTCGCCGCAATCCAGCCTGGGTGTCAGAGTGAGAACCTGTCGCCCCCAAAAAAAATTTTAAAAAGACGCCAAGATCTAGACATGTAGGTGAGGACGAGGGACTAGAGCATCCCCTACTTCCTTCTGTGGGTTCCCTAAGTGATTTCGTAGCCAGGAGGTGTGCCAAAAGGCAGGGCTTTCACAAAAGTGTCCGTGCTCAGATTTGATAAATTCAGGCTTCTCTGTAAGCTTTTTTTGGCCCTGCCGCCAGATGATCTTGTGGCCCAGTGCTCAATGTCACCTCTTAATGATTCAACCTCTCAGAGCCTCAATATCCTCATCACCGCCTTCAACTCTGTACTTCCTTTGAACATCTTTTGGGAATCCTAACTCCAACACAGATTTCCTTTGCTCAAAACTGTCCACGGCTTCTAGCGACCTCAAAGTCAAAGGTCAACCCTCAGCCTGGTACTGAAGAAACAACTCCGCCTCGGCCAGGCGCGGTGGCTC
The DNA here is from genome assembly GCF_000951045.1 of Mandrillus leucophaeus. NCBI lineage: Eukaryota > Metazoa > Chordata > Mammalia > Primates > Cercopithecidae > Mandrillus > Mandrillus leucophaeus. Next base: position 1,062,432 of record NW_012102088.1, on the reverse strand, counting down.
ACGCCTGTACTCCCAGCACTTTGGAAGGCCAAGGCGGGCGGATCACCTGACGTCAAGAGTTCGAGACCAGCCCAGCCAACATGATGAAACGCCGTGGTGGCACACGCCTGTAATCCCAGCTATTCGGGAGGCTGAGGCAGGAGAATCGCTTGAACCGGGGAGACGGAAGTTGCAGTGAGCCAAGATCGCGCCACTGCACTCCAGCCTGGGCGACAGGGTGAGACTCCGTCTCAAAAAAGAAAAAAAAAAGAAAGAACTGCGGCTCACTCTTCGTTCCCGGTAGACACAAGATGTCCCCGTGTTCCGCATCCTCCTGCCTCTGTCGCGCCTGCAGGCCTTTGCCCGTGCCGGACCCTCGGCCGGTCTCGCTCTGCCGACCGCATTAATTGGGTGTCGGAAACGGGGATCCCACCCGCCGGCGCCTTTCTGTCCCTGACAGAGGCCTGGGCTGCAGGGACGCGAGGAGACGCCCCTAACGATCAGGGGCCTCAGGGTGCGGGTGGGTGAGGCCCGGAGGTCGCAGCACTCACCTGAGCGGGGTCCCTCAGAGCGGCCGCTGCAGCCATGACTCTGTTGGCGGGCGGGGGGACGCGGGCTCGGCGGTGTTCCTGTGGTTGTCCTGTCCCGGGCTGCGACCAGTGGCGTCGCCGAGCCTCAGATCCGCCTGTGCGCTACGGCCACAACCTCTCCTCCCGAGCTCGTCCAGACCCAGAACCTCCGCACGGGCCTCACAGGCCAAAATGGCTGCCACGGCTAGGACGCCGGAAGTCTCGGCTTGACTTTACGTGCCCCCGCAATGGCGTGGCTTCTCTGAAGCTTCATTGGCTCAGTCACGCTTCCATTCCGCAGGGCGGATTCTGGGTAATGTAGTTCCCAGAGATGGGCAGCGCTGAAGGTGACTTTCTTCCGACTTTCGGAAGGGCCAAGCTCCACTGCGAGGGGCGCTAGAAAATGGCGACTCCAGGTCCAGATGCCGAGGAGGGTCTCCCATCTTAGAAGAGGCCATACACACATTTCTGGGGGTATTGTGTGCAACTGATTGCCCGCGTGTTTGGAGGCTTCTTATTTCAGAATTTGTGATGCTCGGCTTCTTCCTTTTTTTTTTTTTTCTTTTTTTTTTTAAAAAGACAGTTCTCTCTGTCACTCAGGCTGGAGTGCAGTGGTGTGATCTTGGCTCACTGTAACCTATGCCTCCCGGCTTCAAGCGATTCTCGTGCCTCAACCACCCAAGTACCTGGGATTACAGGCGTGTGCCACCACACCCGGCTAATTTTTGTATTTTTAGTAGAGACAGGGTTTCCTCATGTTGGCCAGGCTGGTCTCGAACTTCCGTCCTCAAATGATCCGCCTGCTACGGTCTACCGAAATGCTAGGATTATAGGCGTGAACCACCGTGCTCAGCCCATTAGCAACACTTTTATTTATGCTATATCTTTAACCTATAGATTCCTCTAGAAATCTGATATCAACGTCAAAGAGAGAATAAGACAAATGCTATTATCTATTACGTTACAGGACAATGGCTGCGGTGTTCAAACATGGAGTTTGTATGCACAGGGTGCTTTTACACTGAGATATTTCAAGTGCCTTAAATCCATGAGTTCACCTCTTTGCTGGCAAGTGCTCATCATTGTCAGTGGCATTGGAATCAGAGCAACTCCATCTTGAAAATGGCTGGATAAAATAAGGCTGAGAACTATTCGGCTGCATTCCCAGGTTAGGCATTCTTAGTCACAGGATGAGACAGGAGGTTGGCACAAGATGTGGGTCACAAAGACCCTGCTGATAAAACAGAATGCAGTAAAGAAGCTGGCTAAAACGCACCAAAACCAAGATGGTAATGAAAGTGACCTCTGGTCATCTTCACTGCTCATTATATGCTAATTATAATGTATTAGCATGCTAACTCCCACCAGCGCCATGACAGTATACCAATGCTCTGGCAATGTTTGGAAGTTACCCTACATAGTCTAAAAAGGGGGAGGGAACCTCTGTTCTGGGAAATCTCCACCTCTTTTTTTTTTTTCTTTTTTTTTTGAGATGGAGTCTTCCTTTGTCACCCAGGCTGGAGTGCATTGGTGCGATCTCGGCTCACTGCAACCTCCGACTCTTGGGTTCAAGCGATTTTCCTGTCTCAGCCCCCTGAGTAGCTGGGATTACAGGCGCCTGGCACAGCGCCCGACCTGTAAAATTTTCTATACTTAAAAAGTTGGCTGGGTGCGGTGGCTCTTGCCTGTAATCCCAGCACTTTGGGAGGCTGAGGGGCGCGGATCACGAGGTCAGGAGCTCTAGACCAGCCTCACCAACATGGTGAAACCCCCCGTCTCTAGTAAAAATAGAAAAATTAGCTGGGCGTTATGGCGCATGCCTATAATCCCAGGTACTCGGGAGGCTGAGGCAGGAGAATCACTTGAACCCATAAGGCGGAGGTTGCAGTGAGCCAAGATCGTGCCACTGCACTCCAGCTGGGGCGACAGAGGAGAGAGTGAGGCTCCGTTTCAAAAACAAAAAACAAAAAAAACCTTTCTTGGATTATGTTTAGTATAAGTTGGGTATTTAGTGGAAACCTTATTCGGTATTGGAGGTGAGGGTTTCCAGTAATATTTCTTTCCCCAAGCAATCATTTTCTCAGATTTTCAGTGAGTTGGCTCACAAACATGTTGCACCCTAAGAAATTGAAATCTCAAAGGCAAGATGGGTCTCCTGTTGGGTCCACACCAAAATTTGTAAGTGGGGGAAAAGCATTACCCCTCTGTTAGCCGTATCTACTTTTTCTTATCTGAAGCCTCTTTTTGAATCCCTTGGAGTTCCTGTTCAATGGCACTTATTTGGAATGTAGTGACCTTTATAGTTTCATGTGATATTGGTGTCAAGACAGTCTTTTGCTGCTGCATCTGCGAAATAACTTTTTTTTATTCTTTGGAGAGATGAGTTTGAATGCTCAGGAATGTTAATAAAACACATTCTTTAAATCGACGGCTTCTAAAATATCAGAAACTTGAGAGCTATGTTTAATTAGATATCTGGGGGAGGTTAAGTAACCTCACTGGCCAGGCGTGGTGGCTCACGCTTGTAATCCCAGCACTGTGGGAGGCAGAGGCGGGTGGATCATGAGGTCAGGAGTTTGAGACCAGCCTGACCAACATGGTGAAACCCATCTCTACTAAAAATACAAAAATTGGCCGGGCGCAGTGGCTCACGCCTGTAATCCCAACACTTTGGGAGGCCAAAGTGGGCGGATCACGAGGTCAGGAGATCGAGACCACGGTGAAACCCCATCTCTACTAAAAATACAAAAAATTAGCCGGGCATGGTGGCGGGCGCCTCTAGTCCCAGCTACTCCGGGGGCTGAGGCAGGAGAATGGCGTGAGCCTTGGAGGCGGAGCTTGCAGTGAGCCGAGAGCGCGCCACTGCACTCCAGCCTGGGCAACAGAACAAGCCTCTGTATCAAAAAAAAAACAAAAAACAAAAAACAAAACAAAAAAAAGCCTCACTGATTCCATAACATCCCAACGTCATGAGCCACACCAACAGATAATACCTTTAAGTATAAATATTATCCATTTGATTTTTGGCCAGTTGACAAACTGGTGAGTGCTGTTAATTCAGCTAGCTGTGCTGATTTTAGTTGAGGCAAGGGATTGCTCTTTTTTTCCTTTTATCTTTTTTTTGGAGACAGAGTCTTGCTCTGTTGCCCAGACTGGAGTGCACTGGTGCAATCTAGGCTCACTGCAACCTCCGTCTCCCAGGTTGAAGCGGTTTTCCTGCCTCAGCCTCCCGAGTAGCTGGGACTACAGGCGCCCATCACCATGCCCGGCTAATTTTCATATTTTTAGTAGAGACGGGGTTTCACCATATTGGCCAGGCTGGTCTTGAACTCCTGAACTTGTGATCCGCCCGCCTCAGCCTTCCAAAGTGCTGGGATTACAGGCGTGAGCCACCACACCTGGTGGGATTGCTCTGATGTCCACAAGAGACACAAGGCTGTAGCCTGCTCAGTATTTTCAAAATTTATCCTTCAGATTTGATCCATCTGTGAACCAGAGAATATCAACATTTTTACATGATGTCTCCTATAAATCCTGTCTGGACACCAACAGCTCTTCTGTGAGTAGAATACAGTGATGAAATATTTCATCTGTTGTTTCAGGAAGTTGCACTGCAGGATTAAGAGGATTACAGATAGAGAGGGCAGCATATGAAGCAGACAGTATAAGTATGTCATAAGAAACCAATCTATTAACGGAAAATTGCTGTGTATTATGTGAATTCAAAAGAGCTTCCACAGAATGAGGAGCCACTATTACAATTTTCTGAGTAATTGTAAGGAGCATGGCAGTGGCAAAAATGGCCCTCAGACAAAGAGGTCACCCATGTGCTACAAAGTCTAATTGCTGACTGTAATAACCAATAGCCCTACATTGTTCTCCAGTTTTTTGGGTTAGAACACCAAGGGAACTGCTATAGCTTGCACGAACAAAAAACTGCAAAAAACAAACAAAGGAAAAACAGCAGCTAATAATTTGCATGGGCCAAAATGGGGGCTTGTAAGATTTTTCTTTATTTATTATTTGTCCTTCTGATGTCCAATGTATGAGGTTAGGTTGATCTTTCTACAATGCATATAAAGTCTGTGGCATTAGAGAAAAGTTGGACATCCAGCTATGGCAGTAGCCACCCAAGCCTAAAATCCCCTTGAATTGTCTTTTTTTTTTTTTATATATTAGATGGAGTTTTGCTCTTGTTGCACAGGCTGGAGTGCAATGCTGAGACCTCGGCTCACTGCAACCTCTGCCTCCCAGGTTCAAACAATTCTCCTGCCTCAGCCTCCTGAGTAGATGGGATTACAGGCATGCACCACCACGCCTGGCTAATTTTGCATTTTTAGTAGAGACGAGTTTCTCCATGTTCGTCAGGCTGGTCTCGAACTCCTGACCTCAGGTGATCCATCCGCCTCGGCCTCCCAAAGTACTAGGATTACAGGTGTGGGCCACTGCGCCCAGCCGGAGATGTCTTTTACTTTTTGGAGTAGGGTATCAAAGAAGTCCAGTTACTCAATCCAGATGTATATGTGGTTTCTCCTTAGGAATTAAATGTTGCAAATCTTTTAGTTCTGTAAGGCAAAACTGGAGTTTTTCTGTAGATAGTTTGTAAAGCAAAACTGGAGTTTTTCTGTAGATAATGATCTCTTTTTGCTTTTTGTTCCAGGAAGTACAAGGAGTCCTTTTTACAATTATGCAGATTGGAGAAGCATAACAAGAGAAATTTAGCTAAGCTAGGTCTGTCTTTAATATGTGTGAAAAATAAGTTGGGCCTTTGGTATAACCTTGAGGCACAACAGTACAGATATATTGATATCCAGTCTAGGTAAAGGCAAACAAATACTGTTAGGGTGTATTGGTATGCCTAAAAAGCACTGCATAAATCATTAACAGTTAAGATATTCACAGTTTACATGTACGCTGGATAAAAGAGTGTGGGGGCTTAGAACTACTAGTTGATGAGGAATCACAGTAGTATTAAAAATAGCTCTCAAATCTTGTACAAATCTTCATCCTTCCCTGTGAGGTTTTGTGTCAGGAAGATGGGAGTATTAGGACTGGTGGAAGGGATAATCAATCCCTTTTCAAGGAAATCTTTGATTATTTGTTTTATTCCTATTATAGCTTCTTGTTTTGAGATGATGTCTCCCTATGTTGCCCAGGGTGGCTTCAAATTCCTGGGCTCAAGGGATCCTCCTGCCTCAGCATCCTGAGTAGTATTACCTGAAAAATACCAGGTTCATTCACCTGGTGCGTAACAAATGACTTTCCATGAGAACACAGGTTTTTTGTTTGTTTTTTTCAGACGGAGTTTCACTCTTGTTGCCCAGGCTGGAGTGCAATGGTGGAATCTCCATTTGCTGCAACCTCCACCTCCCCAGTTCAAGTGAATCTCCTGCCTCAGCTTTTCAAGGCTGGGATTACAGGCACCCACCACCATGCCCAGGTAATTTTTGTATTTTTAGTAGAGGCGAGGTTTGTTGTTGTTGGCGAGGCTGGTATTGAACTCCTTACCTCAGGTGATCTGTCCACCTCAGCCTCCCAAAGTGCTGGGATTACAGGCATGAGCCACCTCACGCGGCCAGAGAACACAGGTTTTGATCAATACTTTTGTTACTTGTCTCAAGTAAAGAGGACACTGGGAGTATTCTCCAAAGCAGTGTCTCCCTGAGGACAAGTAACAGGAGAGTTTTATGGTATAATGGTGATGGGAGAAGGTGCATCACTGCATGTAGAATTGGGGTCCCAGTTGCACAGATGCAGTGAGTCATCATACCAGCACATAGAAAGCATGTTATGGTAATGAAGCTATAGCTCCTTCCAGAGTAAAGACATCAGCATGTTAATAAGGAAAGTTTATTTGGGTTCATCTATACATTACTTGGGGTCTGTCAGGAGCTGTTTTAACCCAACAAGGTGATTGGATTCAAACCAGGGTTTGGAGAGGTAAAGGCAGCAGGGGAGGAGGCTATAAAGCAGGTTAATTGCTCAAGTTGATTATATTCCTAAAATCCATGGATATCGTCCCTGTCTGCTTACAGAGGCTGAAACTACAGGTGTGCAAGACCATGCCCAGCTTATAGCTTCCTGCTTCAATGAATACTGTTTAATATTGGGAAGTGGTTTATCTGGAGCCACCTTTATCTGTACTGGTGTGGCCATTAAAATTTTACCTAAGTCTGTAGACAATTGAGACTGTTACCAGAAAAGGGGTCTTGATCCAGACCTCATGACTGAGACTTTGTCCCCCCTCAAAAAAAGAATTAGGCCGGGCGCGGTGGCTCACGCCTGTAATCCCAGTACTTTGGGAGGCCGAGACGGGCGGATCACGAGGTCAGGAGATCGAGACCATCCTGGC
>NW_012102088.1:1047770-1054947 GCF_000951045.1 Mandrillus leucophaeus | reverse complement strand
TTAAAAAAAAAAAAAAAAAAGAAAAAGAAAAAGAGAAAACAATATAGAAGAATGAACAAAATCTTCAAGAAATATGGGATTATATAAAGTGGCCTATGACTCTTTGGCATGCCTGAGAGAGAGAGAGAGAAACCAAGCAACTTGGAAAACATATTTCAGGATATCATTCATGAAAATTTCCCCAACCTCGCTAGGGAGGTCAACATTAATATTCAGGAAATGCAGAGAACCCCTGCAAAATACTACAAAGAAGACCATCCCCAAGACACATAGTCATCAGATCCTTCTAGGTCAAAATGAAACAGAAAATATTAAAGGCAGCTAGATACAAGGGACAGCTCACCTATGAAGGGAGCCCCGTCAGGCTAACAGCAGACCTGTCAGCAGAAATCCTACAAAAGAGACTGGGATCCCATATTCAGCGTTCTCTTTTTTTTAATTTTTATTTTTGAGACGGAATCTCACTCTGTCACCCAGGCTAGAGTTCAGTGGTGCAATCTCGGTTCACTGCAACCTCTGCCTCCTGGGTTCAAGCGATTCTCATGCCTCAGCCTCCCAAACAGCTGGGACTACAGGCACATACCACCACACCTGGCTGATTTTTTTCTATTATTTTCTTTTAGTAGAGACAGGGTTTTGCCATGTTAGTCAGAGGCTGGTCTCAACCTCCTGGCCTCAAGCGATTTGTTCACCTTGGCCTCCCAAAGTGCGGTTAATTCTTGTGATTGCATTATGAAATTCTTGTAGAGCATTTTTCAGCTCTATTAAGTCAGTCTGGTTCTTTCTGATAAAGGCCATTTTGTCTATCAGCTCCTGTATTATTTTATTGCAATCAATAGATTCCTTGGATTACTTTTTGATTTTCTCCTGTATGTCAGTGATCTTGATTCCTATCCATATTTTGAATTTTATTTATGTTATTTCAGCCATCTCGGTCTGGTTAGGAGCTACTGCTGGGGAACTAGTGTGGTTGTTCTGAAATAAGAAGACATTCTGGCTTTTTCAGTTGCCAGAGTTCTTGCCCTGGTTCTTTCTCATCTTTGTTGACTGATGTTTCTTCAATCTTTGAAGTTGCTGATCTTTGGATGGACTTTTTTTTTGTTTTATCCTATTTGGTGCCCTCGAGAGTTTGTGGTATAGTGTGGCTCTAGTCAACTGCCTTAATTTCTGAAGCATTTTAGGGGTCCAACGCTCAGCTCAGGACTGCTAGACTATATGCTCTAATACACAGGGCCTGGTATCAGGCATCCAGCTTTGTTCTATGGCCCCTGGAGATCAGAAACCTGCCATGCTGGAGGGTCTAAGTTGTTCCCAGACTACTGGTAACAACACTCTGAAGGGCAGTGCCAGCCCCAGTGCTTAGGGTGGTGGCAGCAGGAGCCATCCTTGTTCCCACATGCCAGCAGCAATGGCAGTGGTGGGGTGTACGTTTATTGGCTGCGATGGAGAGCTGGTGGGTGTAGGGGTGCCAGCCTCCACGTGAGTGTTCACAGTGCTGGTGGTGGCAGCACAACATGGGGGGGGTAGGGAAGGGGGTTCCATTGACGTCCCAGTACACATTCACACCAGCACTGGTGTTAATATGGAGGCAGGGTGCTGGCAGGTACAGAACTGTTTGTACCCTCTGTGCATGCATTCACATGGGTAGCAGCTGCTGCTGCTGTGTGGGGTGTGTCTGCTGGTCTCCCTGTGTAGTTTTGTGCTGGTCCAGGGGTGGGGTGCTGGCAGGTGTGGGCTGGCAGTCTCTGGGATCGCAAATGCTCTGACAGCGATGGTGGTGCGCGAGAAGTCGGGGGGATGAGGTATGCTCACACTGGCAGCTGTAGCGTGACAGGGTGCACATGCACACACATGCTAGTGGAAAAGAGAAGACAAGGTCCACTCGCGTGCACATATGCTGGCAAAGCAATGTTGGGGGTGGCCATAGGTGAATGCGTGCAAAGTGTCTCAGGGAGGTCGCAGTTTTGGGAAGGTGCAGGTGAGCTGCTGCATCACTATGGGATTTCTCTGCTGCAGTTCACCAGCACAGGAGCTATGATGTACACCCCCACAAGGGACCCCACCTGGGCATCCGAGGTCACACTGCAAGCAGGTGTAGGCAAGCTAGAACCCTGGGAAAGGCCAGCTGACCAAGGGGTGCTCAGGGGCAACCATCCCCAACTCATCGGCAAGAATGCCCTGCACTGATCAGGTCTGACTTCCCTAGGGCTAAAGTCTATTAGGGAATCAAGGCGAGCCTCGAAATATGGGCGTGTCTGGCTGTGCTCCACTAGAGATACTCCTACCCCAAACCCTCTGAGCTCTGCACTGGCTGGAGTTCTGTCCCTACCGCTTCTCTAAGCAGCTCTCCCTGCCCGCTCAAGTGTTCATGGGGGTCATGGAGTCTCCTGCTGGCAGGTTTCCAAAGTTTCTTTGTGCTGAGCTGCCTTTAGCTGGGGGAGGAGTAACACAAGTACCCCTGTGCCACCACCACTGGGACTATATGGGGTCAGACCTGTAGCCAGCAGAAAACTGGGTGTTGCCCAAGACTCATACTGACCACTTCCCTGGCTACTCCCTGTGTTTGTTCAAGGCCCTAGGACTCTACAATCAGCAGGGGGCAAAATCAGCTAGGTTTATCTCCTTCCCTTCAGAATGGCAAGCCCCTCCCAATCCTAGGCACATTCAGAAGCCATCTGTGAGCCAGAGCCTATAGTGGGAAACCTTAGGAATCTATCTGGTGTTCTACTGCAGGTGAACTGGCACCCAAGCCATAAGACAAAGTCCTTCTCACTCTTCCCTCCTGTTTTCACAAGCAGAGGTGTCTCTCCCCATGGCCCTCCCCAGTCCAGGACTGTGGGACTCATGAGGATCATGAAGAGAGACACTGCCTGGCTACCACTGATGTTCACTCAAGGCCCAAGGGCTTGTCAGTAAGCTTGTGGTGAGTGCTGCCAGGACTGGGACACTGTTCAGGGCAGTGGGCTTTCCTCTGGCCATCCAAGAGCCAAGACCTGAAATAGGGACCCTAAGAGCCTACTCGGTGCTCCACCCTACTGTGGTCAAACTGGTATCTACGCTGTAAGACAAAGTCTTCTTTACCCTTCCCCTTTCTCAAGCAGGAGTCATTCCTGAAAGCCAGCACAGCTGGAAATGTGCTGGGTCACACTCGAAGCCAGCATGTCTGAGTCTCACCAGGGGCACATGGTGAGTACTGCCTGTGTACTACTGCTGATTATTCAGGGCCCAATGACTCTTTAGTCAGCAGGTGATGGATCCTGCCAGGACTGGATGCTCCTTTTCAAAGAAGTGGGTTATCTTCTAGCCCAGGGTATATCTAGAAATGTCATTCAGAGCTAGGGCCTAGAATAGGGGCCTCAGCCTGGTGCCCTATTCTACTGTAGCTGAGCTGGTATCCAAGTTCCAAGACAAAGTCTTCTTTATTCTTCCCTCTCCTCTCCTCAAGTGGAGGGAAGGAGTCTCTCTTGGAGCTGTGAGCTGTGCTGCCTGGGGTTGGAAGAGGGGTATACATTCACCTACCATGTGAGTTGGGCACAGCACACCAAGGCATTCACACAAGAGAAGTGAAGCATTATCTATATGAAGAATTGCATTCAAATGTGTGTAACAAGCAGTTTTATTCCTGACAAAAACGAGAAGCAATAACATATCCATAAGCAGATGAATTCTTATAGTGATTTCCATAGCATGTCAAATTCTAAGATAAAAAGAATGAACTACTCATATATCATGATTGATGAATGTCAAAATATGCATCCCTGCTATGTGAAATAAAAATAATAATAAAGAAAAAATAAGAACATCAAAATAAACAGGACTCAGGAGAGCACTCAGGTATGAAAAGAGGAAACATGTTATATCAGTCATATAACATTCCAGAAAATTGACACTAATCTACTGTTAAGCAAATATTGTAATTCAGTGATTGTCTGGAGGATGGAGAGGCCAGAGAGAAAGATAGTTATTTATTTTTTAAGAGACAGGGTCTTATTGTGGGACCCAGGATAGTCTCAAACTCCTTACCTCAAGCAATACTCCCACCTTGGACTCCCAAGGTGTCGGGGTAACAGGCATAAGTCACCATGCCCAGTCTTATAACAGCTTTAAAAATATAATTTGAAACAACTATCTGTTTTTAACATTATTTTTGATAAACAGGTTATGTGATTCTACATTGACTCTACTAACTCTCATCATGCCCTAAGGGGGGCAACTAGCCTGTGTGATACCAAATACTTATGAGCCAGGAAGATCATTTCCACCTAATTGGAATGCTGGCTGGTTGCAAAGGCCACATCACTGGACTCCCTATCCTCTTCCTCCTACTAATTCAGGGATGGCTTTTTGATAAGCAGCCCAGATAGGCTACAGAAATCCACAAAACCTTTAGATTTACTCTGACAATGACCTAAGCTACACTAGATTCATAATTATGGAGGTCCTGAAAATTTCTATACCTGCTTATCCATCACAGACATAGTGACTGAATCATTGTGGATGCCTTTTTAAAAAAAGTGTATCCCAACTATTCTGTTGCAGTCTGCTTTACTACCTAGAAATGCTAATTCTATAAAAATTATTTGTGGACTGGGCATGGTGGCTCACACCTGTAATCCTAGTGCTTTCAAGGGCGTATGCTAGAGGATTAGTTGAGGCCAGGAGTTGAACATCAGTCAGGGTAAAATAGCAAAACCCTATCTCTATAAAAAATTCTTAAATTACCTGGGCTAATCTCAGGTACTCGGGAGGCTGAGGCAGGAGGATCACTTGAGCCCAGCAGTTTGAGGCCGCAGTGAGGTATGACCATGCCAGTGTATTCCGGCCTGAGTTTCAGAGTGACATCATGTCCCTAAAAAAGTAAAAATTAAAGAATTATGATTTCTTCCTCCAGGCTTATAATGTAGGACACTATCCTACAGAATTCTGGACTTCAGGACACATGAATGCACTATAGGACTTGAGAAGAGATTTCCCTCACCAGTACTGAGCAGAATGCAATATCCCTTATAAACAAGAGAATAATTTTGTGCTGTTCTCAGAAGCACCAAAGTGTGTCACAAAAACTGTCCCTTACTCAGGTTAATTTATGAAAACACATATTGCAATATTTGGTCTAAAAATAAAGATCACAAAGCCCTGAAGTCTTTCTTTGGAGGCCTCAGGCAGCCATCCAAACTAGGCCACAAATGTAGAGCTATATTCTGCCTTCATACTGTCCCCTAAGAGTCACACAGTTTAGTAATCCTAATAAACTTTCATGGTACCAGAACCATGTTGTATCTAAGCCACACAATGCAGTAAATATACAATTCACACAATACAGTCAACACAATTCCCAAGATTGAAGGAAGCTTAAATAAGGACTTCATCATAGCAGAAACTAGAACAATGAGAGGCAGCTTGTACTTGGGGTGGTGAGTTAGAGGCTAGAAAATTCCATCTTAAGAATCATGAGAATCATGAGATTCCTAGGAAAGACAGCCCATCTTGTCAGGTAATCAGAAAAATTCTCTAGGCCAAGCTTGTCCAAGCCACAGCTTGTGGGCCGCATGTATCTCAGGGCAGCTTTGAATGCAGCCCAACACAAATTTGTAAACTTTCTTAAAACATTATGAGGGGTTTTGTGTGATTTTTTTTTTTTTTAATTCATCAGCTATCATTAGTGTCAATGTATTTTATATGTGGCACAAGACAATTCTTCCAATGTGGACCAAAAAAGCCAAAAGACTGGACACTTCTGCTCTAGGCCAAAACTGAGTCAGGTCCATGACCCAACTCCTCATAGAGAAATGAGAGAGGAATGAGTACAGAGGCTACTCATAAATCCCACTGCTGAATGGGAGACAACTTGAACTTTTTTTCTGGAATATGATGGAGTGCATGAGTGATGCACTGTAGGTACCTGCCAAGTGGTAGAGGTGAAATGGCTTTTGCCAGAGACCTAAGAATGCAATAAATCTGGCAAGGACATACGCAAGATGAGAAATGCAATACAGCTTCAGTATACCTGGAATTTATGCAGCTATTGGACACATGACATTCAATATAGGTTGATGGCGTCCTCATAAGGGCTCTCTCCCACAGTTATGCTGGACAAGAAGTAATATTCCCACACACCTATGTTATTTTTCTCCTGTCAACATTCTGGTATCCAATGAAAGAAGAGTGACGCCTTCATCAAATTCTCTGCACTCAAAAGGCACTTCCACAGCAGGAGCTTGTCTATGCATAATAAAGTTAGACATTTAGACAAAGAATGTGCCACATTTGTCACACCATAGAGCCTTGATCCGGTGTGAACTCTGATCTTGAAGGAGCATAGAGGTTTGACTAATCAATTTTCCAAATTTACTTCACTGAGAAGGGCTTTCTCTAGTGTGAACTTGCAGGGCACGGCTTCTGGTAAATGTCTTTCCACATTTGCTATACTGTTGAGGCCTTTCTCTAGTATGAACTCTCCTGTGTTTAATGAGACCAGAGTTTTCCCACAAAGGATTTTCTACTCGCTGCTCTCATAAGGCTTTGTCCAGTGTGAATTCTTATGAACATGAAGCACAGAGCTGTACGGAAATGATTTCTCACATTTATTATACATTTATATGGCCTTTCCCCATTGTAAATTCTCTGATGAATAGTAATGCAGCTTTTCTGGCTAAATAATTTCACAAATTCCTTACAGTCATATGGCCTTTCTCAACTGTGAACTCAGTAGTGTTCAGTGAGGTGGGACTTCTTGTTAAGTAATTTCCCAAATTCCCCATAACTATAGGGTCTTTCTCCAGTGTGATCCCTCTGGTATTTAGTGAGGCAAAACTTCTATGTACAGGATTTCATACCTTCTCTACACTCACAAAGCCTTTCCCGAGTGTGATCTTGCTATTGTTGAATGAGGCCAACCTTTTGGTTAGATGATTTTGCACATTCTCCACACTCATAAGCACTTTCCAGTGTGATCTCACGAATGGTGAATGAGGGTGCCCTTTTAACCAACAGATTTGCCAAATTTTCAACATTCATGATGTCTTTCTCCTGTGTGAACTCGTTGATGTTTAATGAGGTTTCCCTTCTGACGAAAACACTTTCCACATTCTCCACACTCATGTGGCCTTTCTCCAGAGTGAATTTGCTGATGTCGAATGAGACTGCCCTTTTGATGAAAACATTTCCCACATTCTCC
>NW_012102088.1:1043687-1044901 GCF_000951045.1 Mandrillus leucophaeus | reverse complement strand
AAAAAAAACAAAAAAACGGTCAGGGCACACTGGCTCATGCTTGTAATCTCGGCACTTTGGGAGGATGAGGTGGGAGGATCACATGGGGTCAGCAGTCAGAGAGCAGTCTAGGCAATACAGCCAGACCTCATCTCTATTAAAAATAAAAATAAAAATTAGTGGATGTGGTGGCAGAAGCCTCTAGTCCCAGTTACTCCAGAGGCTGAGGAAGGAGGATTGCTTGAGCCTGGGAGATTGAGGCTACAGTGAGCTATGATCGCACTACTGCACTCCAGCCTGGGTGACAGAGTAAGACTGTCTCTGAAAACAAAACAGAACAAAACAAAACAAGATAATTTATAAGGAGGGTCTTGCAAGAACAGCCTATGGTGCAAGTAAGTATTGAGAACATCAATGATGGGAGGAATTCCTAGCACAGGTAGTCATGAATAAATGTCACCTAGAGCAAGGAAGCAGAACCTGAGCATACCAGTCTCCGATCCGGAAAAATTACTCAACAGCCAGAGGGCAAGCAAGGTGAGATGCATTATGGTGCATGTAAAGCTCCTTCTCTGGGAGCTTGCAGCAAAGCAGGTGTTGGGGCTGCTCAAGGAGAAGAGAGGGCAGTGCACACACCTCAGTCCTACCTACCACAGAACCTACCCAGGGAACTAAGAGAGGAACCTGTGCCCAGGCTCCTGAAGTGAGGAAAACAGTCTTGCCATGGGGAAAAAGATGGGGACGGGCAGACACTAGCTGAGGTCACAGAGAAGAGTGTGAGTGCCTTACCTAGAGAAGATATAAGTGCCAGGTTCTCCAGCATCACGTCATGATAAAGGCATCTCTGAGCCTCACTAAGGAGACTCCATTCCTCCTGGGAAAAGTTCACAGCCACATCTTCAAAGGTCACAGTGCCCTGCCATGATGACGATAGATGAAACCACAAACACTCCATATGCTCATCCACTTATCCACCTTTGCCCTTCCTCCTCCCAAGGTCCTAAACTACAAGGAGAAACTAGGCCCACTGGTGTCACTATCTTCTCATGGGCTCACATGGCCATGGTGTACAGCCATCAGCAACAAGAAGTGGGGGAACCAATAGGTTTCTATGTTTTGGTGCTGACATAAAGCAGTCCATACCTTCTGAGAGCCAATGCCCCTGCTAGAGATGAAGTAATGTAAATCCCAATGAAGCATCCTCGGTCTATCAGACATACTCCTTCTCTAAATAC
>NW_012102088.1:1038851-1041665 GCF_000951045.1 Mandrillus leucophaeus | reverse complement strand
CCCACATTCTCCACACTCATGTGGCCTTTCTCCAGAGTGGATCTGCTGATGTTGAATGAGACTGCCCTTTTGATGAAAACATTTCCCACATTCTCTACACTCGTATGGCCTTTCTCCGGTGTGAACTCTCTGGTGTTCAGTGAGGTGTGACTTGTACCTAAATGACTTCCTACATTCTTTACACTCATAGGGTCTTTCTCCAGTGTGAACTCTCTGGTGTTCCTTTAGGTGGGAGTTGCTCCTAAATAACTTCCCACATGCCGTACACTCAAAAGGCCTTTCTCCAGTGTGAACTCGCTGATGCTGAATGAGGTTGCACTTGTGATTAAATGATTTCCCACATTCTCCACACTGATAAGGTCTTTCTCCAGTGTGAACTCGCTGGTGGTGAACAAGGCTGCGCTTATGGCTAAAAGATTTCCCACATTCATTACATTCATAAGGTCTTTCTCCAGTGTGAACTCGCTGATGGTCAACAAGACTGTGCTTATGACTAAAAGATTTATCACATTCTCCACACTCATAAGGTCTTTCTCCAGTGTGAACTCTCTGGTGTTCAGTGAGGTGGGCCTTATACCAAAATGATTCATCACACTGTCCACACTGATAAGGTCTTTTTCCAGTGTGAACTCTCTGGTGATTATTGAAACTATTACTTTTGCTAGTGAATTTCCCAGAATCACTGCATACATAAGGTCCTTCTCCAGGGAGAAGTCTCTGGTGAAGGACAAGTGAGTGTTTGTTGCTGAAGGGTGCTGTGGACTCTCCACAGATGTAATGAGTTTTTCCACCCTGAAGGGGTATCCCATGCTTAGTTTCAAAGTTTGACTTCCCTGAAGCGTGAATGTCCTCTTGTTGGAGCAATCTCAAGCTGGACAAAAAGTCTTTCCCAACCTCATGAAAGATAAATGGCTCATGTGACACATGGAATTTATAGTTCTTTACAAATGATGTTCCCTTGGCATTGCTTCTGTACGATTTCTCTCCTATGTGCCGCTTCTGTTCTTGATGATGGTTTGCATCGTCATCCAATGTTTTTTCACGTGCCCCAAACCCATTCAATTTCTGATTGTGTTGTGTTCCCTGGTGTAAGATATCTCCCAGGAGAGGGCCACACATTCCCCAGAGGTGGACCTTCTTGGTACATACACCTGTCCAATGTGTCCTGAGTGGGGACTCTTGTTGTATAGAAAGGGTCTGCTTAGAAGGTGTCTCGTCTTTTGCTCCATACCAACAACCTAAAAGAAATAAAATGCTGGTAAAATGCAAGGTACTTCTGAAGGAAAGTATTACTAAGCCATACCTGATCAATGGCTGCTTTGTTGTATTTATATTTACTTAGGCCTATACACATCCTTTTATATAGCATCCACATGCTTTATGAAGGTCCTTTAGATGTTTTCACAGGAAGGAATTGTAGACCTTGCCTCTACTTCCTGTAGTGCATGTATTGTTGGTTCCTTCACATCATGTGGCCCCCTCCATTCTATAACCATTCTAACCCAGTAATTGGAAGAAGACTTGTCTTCAACTTAAAGGCAACATTCTGTTTCTGCAATTATTTCCATGGAGTAATACCTCTGTTAGATATAACTGTTTGTGTGTCACATGAAAATATGAGTACAACAAAGCAGCTGTTGGTCAGGTATGGCTTAGCAATGTGTACACACTTCCTAATACAAAACTGATATGCCAGTATTGGAGTCCGCTGCAGATGGAAATGTGAGAAAAATGGGTGACAGGTGGGATCCAGAGATGTGAAGATTAGTCCTGGGCTGGCATCAGAGTAGAAGTGACAGGGTATAGAACGGTGAAGTCTGAAACCCTCAAGAATGGGGAAGACAGAAACAGCATATGGCTAGTCATGTTGCTAGGTAAATACTTGTGAAATCGGAGAGCTTCTAGTATGACTTTCCTAAATCCCTAATGTTACATCTTACTCCAGGGTGTTACTCCTCAGAGGTGGCCTCCCTCTGGGCCCATCATGAGCCTGGGTTTAGCTGCAACTTCTGCATCACTGAGAACTCTCAGTCCAACTGCAAAGATACACATGGAATTTACATGGGAAATGGATGACATAAAGAATAAGAGAAAGACAAGAGAAAAGAACAGCCAATAGTTCAGAAAAAATCAGCACATCATAGCCCATAGGAAAGAAAACTAAATATTACAAAGAGAATTTTTGGCCAGGTGCAGTGGCTCACACCTATAATCCCAGCACTCGGGGAGGCCAAACTGGGAGGACTGCTTGACCCTAGGAGTTCAAGACCAACCTGGGTAACATAATGAGACACCATCTATACAAAACAAACAAACAAGGCCGGGTGCGGTAGCTCACGCCTGTAATCCCAGCACTTTGGGAGCCCGAGGCAGGCGGATCACGAGGTCAGGAGATCGAGACCATCCTGGCTAACATGGTGAAACCCCCTCTCTACTAAAAATACAAAAAACTTAGCTAGACATGGCAGCGTACGCCTGTAGTCCCAGCTGCTGGGGAGGCTGAGGCAGGAGAATGGCATGAACCCAGGAAGCAGAGGTTGCAGTGAGCCGAGATCGCACCACTGCACTCCAGCCTGGGTGACAGAGCAAGACTCCATCTCAAAAACAAAACAAAACAAAACAAAAAATGAACAAAAATTCGTTAGGCAGGGTGGCATGCTCCTGTAGTCCCAGCTACTTAGGAGTCAGGTGGAAGGATTACTTGAGCCCAGAAGGTTGAGAATGAAGTGAGCCATGATTGCATCAGTAGACTGCAGCCTGGATGACAATGAAACCCTGTCTGGGGAAAAAAAAAAAAAAAAAAAAAAAAAAAAA
>NW_012102088.1:1031231-1037694 GCF_000951045.1 Mandrillus leucophaeus | reverse complement strand
AGATAGCGTTTCGCTCCCGTTGCTGGAGTGCAATGATGTGATCTCAGCTCAATGCAACCTCTGTCTCCTGGGCTCGAGTAATTCTCTGGCCTTAGCCTCCCCAGTAGACGAGACTACAGGTGCACGTCACCGTGCCTGGATAATTTTTTCTTTTTTTGGTGGAGAGAAGGTTTCACCATGTTGCCCAGGTTGGTCTCAAAATCCTAAGCGCAAGTGATTCACCCACCTCAGCCTCCCAATGTGCCGGGATTACAGGCATGAGCCACTGTGCTAGGCCAAAATACATATCATTCTTTAGATTGCATAGACACATGCCCATGGCCACCCCCACCAAACTGCCTCCCACATTGGCCTCTGCCTCCCCACAAGTTAAAGTATGTTTATATCTTCTTCTTCCTTCTACCAATAAGGGTGGGATTTTCACCTTACAGTTATATTAATGATCAAACACATGACATCAAACACTAGACAGGTGCTATAAATATGTTTACAAATCAAATACACTCAAAGTCTAGAAGAGGACATCCCTCACCATGGAGGACCACATAGGGATTGCACTATGGATAAGAGTGCATAACCAGAAACTATGGTATGCAAGCTTTTAAAATGAAGAGGGTGTGATACCCCTGAATCCCTTGGGAGGATGCAACTGGCTTGTTTGAATAACACTGTGGGTAAGGATAAAATTGAAACTCACTACAAAGTATAAGAACCAGGAATTCTGCCTGGTCTCCCTAATAAAAGGATCATTAGGCCATGTTGATTATTATCTAAAAGAGCCTAGTGGGAAGTGAATTGGCTCTCAGGTCATTTCAGGTCATACCAATATCACTAGATGTCAAGGTGGCACATCACACTGGGCCTCCATTTTTGGCTTTATACCACAATATGGCTGACAGCATCAAGTATGCTTCACATATTCAAACAGGATCCAATAATAACACAAAATGACCATTGTTCCCATTAGCAGTGGTAGTGCCTAATAATTCTGTGAATGCCTCCTTGCATTACTCCACAGCCACGCAAAACCACATGTAACTTCAGATATCCATGGTCTTATTCCACTTCTGTGCTGCAATGGCTTACCCTTCAGCAACACAGACCAACTTCCATTCACCTAATACCATTGCCATTTAAAGACCAGTCCTGGCCAGGCGCGCTGGCTCATGCCTGTAATCCTAGCACTTTGGGAGGCTGAGGTGGGTGGATCACCTGAGGTCAGGAATTCGAGACCAGCCTGGCCAACATGGTGAAACCCCATCTCCACTTAAAACACAAAAAACTAGCTGGGTGTGGTGGTACGCACCTGTAATCCCAGCTACTCGGGAGGCAGGAGAATCGCTTGAGCCCAGGAGGCGGATGTTCAGTGAGCCGAGATCGTGCCACTGCACTCCAGCCTGGGGAACAAGAGTGAGACTCCATCTCAAAAAAACAAAGAACAAACAACAACAACAACAAAAAAAAAACAGTCCTGGACAGGCACGGTGGCTCACTCCTGTAATCCCAGCACTTTGGGAGGCCGAGGTGGGTGGATCATGAGGTCAGGAGTTTGAGACCAGCCTGGCCAATATGGTAAAATCCCGTCTCTACTAAAAATACAAAAAAAAATTAGCGGGACGTGGTGGCACGCGCCTGTATTCTCAGCTACCGGGAGGCTGAGGCAGAAGAATCACTTGAACCTGGGAGGTAGAAGTCGTAGTGAGCCAAGATTGCGCCACTATACACCAGCCCGGGTGACAGAGCAAGACTTCCTCTCAAAAAAAAAAAAAAAAAAAAAAAAGTCCTGTTTTTAATCCATTTAAGGCCCAGGACCTACTGTCACAGATGACCACATTTCTCCCTGAGCATATTCAGCACACGTAATGAAACCCCCTACACACTACCAAAATCATCTCAAATCTTGATTGCAGAGTGGTGAATAAGCACCACTGTGGCCTAAGTGTCATCTTCCCTCAATTTGACTATACTTCTGCATGTATCTATTTCATGTCTATTCTCTCCTTGAAAGTCTATGTCCCCTGTCAAATCATGCTGACAGGTATACCCTACCATCACGGTCACTTACTTACCTCTCCAGTGTTTAGGAAGCCCAATAACATTACCCAGGGACCCAAGCAACAGATGCAGTCCTCATCTTTCAACCACTGCTTTCTGGTCCCCTAAAAGATTTACCACCAGAATCTGAAGTGTGCTCTCCTTATTGTGACCCATGGCTCACTCACCATAGCATACACATTAGCTACCATATATTAGATGTCTCCAGTGTCAATCCCTTCCCAGATACCCCAACCTGCATGTCCATACCCAATTGATGCCTAACACTTATTCGTCTCTGACTTTTCACATGGCCAAAACAGTCATCTTGATATCTGCATAATATTCTAATTATGTTTACTACCAACATGCTCATCTCAGCTGATGCAGCTTCCACAGCTACAGCGGCTAAGACCAAAAACCTTGGGCTCCTGATTGCTCTCTTCATGCCCTTTCTTTGTGTATTAGGAAACCTAGATGCTTGTTACAAAATATCAACTTTGAATCCACCCACATCTCCTTAGCCATGAATCTTAGTCTGTTAATCCTCACTTGGATTATGGCAAAAGCCTCAACTCTCATCTTATTTCCTCCTCTCTCAACCCCACAGTCTGTTCATTGTAGAGCCAGAGGAGACTACAGCCAGATTAAATTGTGGCAACATCACCTCTTCCCTCTGGTCAGTTTCACCTCTAAGTATTTCACATCCTGGTACTAACTCCTGGGTTAACCTTCCAAGTATGTTTATACTGGTTGACAGAAATGGGAATACCACCATATATCCTGTGTCACAGACTTAGGATCCTGGGTTTAAGGTTCCTCCAGGGGTCCCAGATCGAAAAACTTAAAAAACAAAAACAAAAACAAAAACAAAAAAAAAACAGGTACCCAACAGTCCCAGGACATCCCAATCTAAAGAGCATGTGGATAGGAGTTAGGGCCAGTGAGGGAATAACATCCTCGGCTTCCCAGTGGAGGTTCTGCAAGTGCTTCTGCAGCCAGGAGTTCCTGTGAGGAGAGGTACAAGCTACAAGAATGTGTCCCTGATGAGATTTGATAAGCTCTGGCCTCCCTGAACCCTTTCTTGGCCCTGTAACCAGGTAAACGCGGGTTGATTGGCTGAACTGAGCGCCTCAGTACAAAATGTCATCTCTTAGCACCTATGTGATCTATAGAGGTTGAACAAGAATTCAACCTCCCAGGGCGCGAAAGTCATGCCCTGTTTTTTTTTTTTTTTGAGACGGAGTCTCGCTCTGTCGCTCTGTCGCCCAGGCTGGAGTGCAGTGGCGCGATCTCGGCTCACTGCAAGCTCCGCCTCCCGGGTTTACGCCATTCTCCTGCCTCAGCCTCCGAGTAGCTGGGACTACAGGCGCGCACCACCACGCTCGGCTAATTTTTTGTATTTTTAGTAGAGACGGGGTTTCACCGTGTTAGCCAGGATAGTCTCGATCTCCTGACCTCGTGATCCGCCCGCCTCGGCCTCCCAAAGTGCTGGGATTACAGGCGTGAGCCACCGCGCCTGGCCTCTGTGTTCTTTTTTTGGCTGGACTTTGGGAAACCTTTAAAGCCTGGACTTCTATCTTGCCCTTCCTTTGTTGAAAGCTGTCCATGGCTTCTAGCGTTCCCAGGGTGAATACAGTCCCCAGCCTGCTCTTCCAGGAGGAGCTCTGCCTCACACTTTGCTCCCGACAGGTGCCTGTGGACCCTAGGTTCCGATCCTCTCGGCTCAGTTCATCTTCAGGCCTTTGCCTGCACCACTCCCTGTGCCTGTCGCTCTCCTCAGCGCATCCCGCGGGTGTTAAAAACGGGGCCCCATCACGCGAGCGCCTGTGTCCCGACGCCGGGTTCAGGCTGTAGAGCCTTGGGCAGGCGCCGCTTCCTCTCTGCTTTTGGACTTAGGTAAAGATGAGGTGACCTGAAGGCACGGAAGACGCCACAGTTACCTGAGCCGTGGGCCTCAGCGCGGCCGCCGCCATCCGACTGGGTGGAGAAAGCGGGTTGAAAGCAGAGGGCGAGCCGGGCAGGTACCCCGGCACGATGATCCCGATCTCGGCCTTGGCGCAGGTCACGCCTAGCGCCTTTAAGGAACTGCAGAGCAGCCTCTGTGCAGTCGGGACAACGTCTCTTCTCCACCTTCTACACGCCCCAGCAACCCGCGGGCTCTTACGGGAAAATACATCCAACACCAATCAAAATGGCCGCTAGTAGAGGACGCCGGAAGTCCCACCTTTATGTTGTTTCCGCGGAAACGCCTTTATTTTGAGCATTCATTGGCTCTGACGCGCTGTCATTCGACGCAGAGATTTCTGGGTTATGTAGTTTCCTCAGGTTCCAAGACGGTTCCCAGACGGTAAAGAAAGCGCTTCTCAGAGGCGCTTGATTGCACAGAGCGGTGAATAAGCATCACTCTGGCTTAAGTGTCATCTTCCTTCAATTTGACTATACTTCCGCATGTGTCTATTTCATGTCTATTCTCTCCTTGAAAGTCTATGTCCCCTGTCAAACTATGCTGTCAGGTATACCCTACCATCATATTCACTTACTTGCAGGAAAGGCCCAGCTCCACCTCAGCGGTGTGTCCTTAAACTGCGCGTTCTTCTGGGGTAGAGGATAGTCTCACCTAGCCTTAGAACCCGTATTGGGAGTTTTGGAGATTAGCGTCTGTAACTGCTCACTCAAGTATTTGAAAAAGTATTATTTTAGATTTTGGGGAACTCGAGCTCTCCGATGCTAAACTTATTATTTAGGATGCCCCCAAAGACCAAAAATCCAAATTATCATGTTTTGAACAGTCTTTCAGTCGCAAAATCCCTGCACTGGGAGCAAAGGCTGATAAACATTATTGTGTTATAAATTCACATGAATGCACTCTGAGGCATTAGAGTCAGTTTCTCAGTCTGTCAGGGACAAGAGAGAACTAATCCAGATAGGACAAGAAAAGGAAGATAAAGGAGAAATGTTGTGTTGCCTAAAGTAGGAATACACGCTAAATCTCTTGTCTGTGATTCCCACAGAAAACAACTCTCCTGCCTATAAAATCAATCATAGTATCCAGTACATTGAGCAACACTTTTATCTACGTAGTATCCCTTGCTTGAGATTCTAACTTACATTCAGTTAATTCTGGATTAATTTATCTAAGATTTATCAATCTTACAGGAAGACCAATGAAAGAAATGCTATTTGGTAGTGATAAATGGCTGCAGTTTTCAAAGGCGGAGCACGTATGCAGAAGATGCTCTCCACCTGTTGATATTGGTTGTGTCTTAAATCCAGGAGTTCATGTTATTGCTGTGAAGTGGCTATTCTTTATTTCTGCTTCCATTGCAAGGAGTGTTTTGCATAATGAATTAACGTTATGTTAGGAATACAGTTGTAAAATATAAATTCCAAAACTCTTTTAAGAATGACTATGTTGGCCAGGTGCAGTGGCTCAGGACTGTAATCCTAGCACTTTGGTAGGCTGAGGTGGGAGGATCCCTTGAGGTCAGGAGTTTGAGACCAGCCTGGCCAACATGGTGAAACCCCACCTCTACTAAAAATCCAAAAATTAGCTGGGCATGGTAACAGCGCCTGTAATCCCGGCTGAGGCAGCAGAATCACTTGAACCTGGGAGGTGAAGGTTGCAGTGAGCCAAGATACTGCCACTGTATTCCAGCCTGGAAGACAGACACTCTGTCTCAAAAAAAAAAAAAGTGAAAAAAATAATAATAATTTTAAAAAATGGCCAGGTGCAGTGGCTCACACCTGTAATCCCAGCACTTTGGGAGGCCAAAGTGAGTGGATCACCTGAGGTCGGGAGTTCGAGACCAGCCTGACCAACATGGAGAAACCCTGTCTCGATTAAAACACAAAATTAGCCAGGCATGGTGGTGCATGCCTGTAATCCCAGCTACTCGGGAGGCTGAGGCAGGAGAATCACTTGAACCGGGACGGTAGAGGTTGCAGTGAGCTGAGATGATGCCGTAGCACTCAGCCTGGGCAACAAGAGCAAAACTCCATCTCAAAAAAAAAAAAAAGAAAAAAAAAAAGACCCGGCATGGTGGCTCAGGTCTATAATCCCAGCACTTTGAGAGGCTGAGGTGGGTGGATCATTTGAGGTCAAGAGTTTCAGAACAGCCTGGCCAACATGGAGAAACCCTGTGTCTACTAAAAATACAAAAATTCTTGTAAACTTATCACTGGCCAGGCATGGTTGCTCAAGCCTGTAATCCCAGCACTTTGGGAGGCCGAGACAGGCGGGTGAGGAGATCGAGACCATCCTGGCTAACACGGTGAAACCCCGTCTCTACTAAATAATACAAAAAACTAGCTGGGTGAGGTGGCGGGCGCCTGTAGTCCCAGCTACTGGGGAGGCTGAGGCAGGAGAATGGCGTAAACCTGGGAGGCGGAGCTTGCAGTGAGCTGAGATCGAGCCACTGCACTCCAG
>NW_012102088.1:1026678-1031156 GCF_000951045.1 Mandrillus leucophaeus | reverse complement strand
GAGAATGGCGGGAACCCGGGAGGCGGAGCTTGCAGTGAGCCGAGATCCGGCCACTGCACTCCAGCCTGGGCGACAGAGCGAGACTCCCTCTCAAAAAAAAAACAAAAAACAAAAAACAAAAAAAACAAAAAAAAAACAACAACAAAAAACAACTATCACTTTGGGAGGTTGAACCGGGTGGATCCAAAGGTCAGGAGTTCAAGATCAGCCTGGCCAACATAATGAAACCTGTCTGTACTAAAATTACAAAAATTAGCTAGGAATGGTGGTGCATGCCTGTAGTCTCAGCTACTTGGGAGGTTGAGGCAGGAGAATCACTTGAACCTGGGAGGCAGAGGTTGCAGTGAGCCGAGATTACACTACTGTACTCTAGCCTGGGTGACAGAGTGAGACTCCATCTCAAAAACAAAACAAAACAAAACCAAAAATTAGCCGGGTGTGATAGCGTGCACCTGTCGTCCCAGCTAGAGGCTGAGGCAGGAGAATCCCTTGAACCCGGGAGGTGGAGGTTGCAGTGAGCTGAGATCGCTCCACTGCACTCTAGCCTGGGCAACAGAGTGAGACTCCACCTTAACAAAAAACAACAACAACAAAAGAGAAGATACCTATGTAACAAACCTGCACATTCTGCACATGTATTCCTTCTTTTTTTTTTTTAGAAGGAATAAAAAATAAAAATAAAAATAAAAAATTTTTAGAATTATAGAATAATTACGTAGTGATTTGATTTAATGGTGGTGACAGAAATAGATCTGTTGAGGCCAGGGGCGGTGGCTCATGCCTGTAAATCCAATGCTTAGGAGCCCAGGGAGAGAGGGTCACAGCGCTCCAACCTGGGTACCAGAACCAGACCCTGTCTCTAAAAAAGAAAGAAGGCCAGGCATTGTGGCTCACGCCTGTAATCCCAGCACTTTGAGAGGCCGAGATGGATGGATCACGAGGTCAGGAGTTCGAGACCAGCTTGGCCAACATGGTGAAACCCTGTCTCTACTAAAAATACAAAAATTAGCCAGGCATGGTGGCGCACACCTGTAATCCCAGTTACTCAGGAGGCTGAGGTAGGAGAATTGCTTGAACCCAGGAGGCGGAGGTTGCAGTGAGCCGAGATCACGTCACTGCACTCCAACCTAGGCAGCAAGGGCAAAACTCTGTTTCAAAAGAAAAAGAAAAGAAAAGAAAAAGAAAATAGAAATAGAGCTGTTGCAACATTAGTGGATGGTAAAAATAAATAAAATAAATAAATAAAATTTTAAAAATTAAATCTTGATAAAACTTTTAGTAGTGATATCTAAGGAGAGATAGAATTAAGACCAGTACCTGATTAGGATTATCACTCTGATAGTTTTGTCTCTAAAATGAGATTCGTCTTCATTCTTGAGAGTATTGAGCAATACCAGTGTGGACAGAAACAATAAAGCAGATATTTAAGGTAGGCAGAAATGTAAACATACACAGAGAAGCCAAGGTTTGCACTATAATACTTGTGTCTGCACATATGTTTGTTATTCTGTGTTGTGTGTTCCACCATAGTCCTATAAAAGTTGTTAATCTTAGCTAAAATGATAGCAGCAGCAGGTAGACAAATCCTAGGCAGACAGGGGCAGATTCCTGGTGAAACCAGACCTTCAAGCCAAAGACAGTTTAAAGCCTAGATACAATCCAGGACAAATCCATGGACCAGATTGAGAACCTTTCTTCCTGTCTGGCACACTTTCCTCTGTTCCCCACCCTTCACCTATTTTACATATGAGTACCCTTCCCTAATTGGCTATTTACACTGTTGTGCCCACCTCTGAGTCGTGACTTTGTTTTAACCTTTTTTGCATACTCACAAACCAATCAGCATACACTCCCTCATTCTGAACCCATACAAGTCCAGGACTCTGCCACACTGGGGAACTGCCTACCTTCGAGTGGGGAGGTCTACTTCAGGTAGGGGCCACCCACTTGGGGTTCACTTTCTGCTGAGAGCTGTTTCATCATTCAATAAAAACTCTTCTCCACCCTTCTCATCCTTCAGTTGTCCAGGTAACCTCATTCTTCTTCGACATGGGACAAGAACCTGGGACCTGCCAAACAGTGGGTGCAAAAGAAGCTGTAACGCAGGAGCCCTCCTGTCCTCTGCTGGTGCCAGGCAACCACCCCATGCAACAGGAAGTGGCAGCAGGGCCAGACCAGCCCAGTAGCTGTGGGTCAAAGTGAGGCAACAGGAACAAATGAGTAGAAGCCCCCTCAGCCACAGAAGTTTCTGACTGGCAAAGAGGCACTGAAAAAAACCTTGCACCAAAAATAAACTAGGCCAGGCGCAGTGGCTCATGCCTGTAATCCCAGCACTTTGGGAGGCCATGGCAAGTGGATTACTTGAGGTCAGGAGTTTGAGACCAGCCTAGCCAACATGGTACAACCCCATCTCTACTAAAAATACAAAAATTAGCTGGGTGTGGTGGCAGGTGCCTATAATCCCAGCCACTCAGGAGGCTGAGGCAGGAGAATTGCTTGAATCCAGGAGGTAGAGGTTGCAGTGAGCCGAGATTGTGCCACTGAACACCAGCGTGGACGACAGAGCAAGACCTCATCTCAAAAAAAATAAATAAATAAATAATAGCTGGGTGTGGTGGCTCACGTCTGTAATCCCAGCACTTTGGGAGCCTGAGGCGGGTGGATCACAAGGTCAGGAGATCGAGACCATCCTGGCTAACATGGTGAAACCCTGTCTCTACTAAAAATACAAAAAAATTGCCAGGCATGGTGGCATGCACCTGTAGTCCCAGCTACTCGGGAGGCTGAGACAAGAGAATTGATTAAACTCGGGAGGCGGAGGTTGCAGTGAGCTGAGATCGCACCACTGCATTCCAGCTTGGGTGACAGAGTGAGACTCCATCTCAAAAAAATACAATACAGTACAATACAATACAATACAATACAATACAATACAATACAATACGGTTAGACTTTGCCTACAGATACGCAGTTTTGTTTTCTCAGTTGACTATTTCTCAGACATACTGGCCATGGTGGTATGTGCCTGTCATAACAGCTGCTCAGAAGACTGAGGTATGGGGATCACCTGAGCCTAAGGGTTCAAGTGCAGCCTGGGTAACATAACAAGACTCAATCTCTCTAAACTAAAAGAAAATAACTCCCACCCCCACACATAAACTTGGCAGGCATGATGGCTCACGGGTGTAATCCCAAAACATTGGGAGGCCAAGAGATCGAGACTGCCCTTGTCACAATATTGAGACCCTGTATCTCCTCCCAAAAAAAAAAGTAAAAATAAATTATCAGGCTGTAGTGGTGCAGATTTGTAGTCCCAGCTACACGGGAGGCTGAGGCAGGAGGACGGTTTGATCCCATAAGGTCAAGACTACAGTGAGTCATGATCATGTCACTCCATTTTGGCCTGTGAGACAGAGTGAGACTTTGTCTCTAAAACAAACAAACCAAAAAACCCATCATCCCAGACAATCTAATATCTCCTTATGTCCACATGTAGTAGAACTAAACATGCCTGTTTTTAGACTGCTTTGCATTTTATTTTATTCAAGCTCCATGGCTGGCTAGCTGATGTGGGGATCTGGCCAGCCTACTGTTCTGTTGGTCCCTGCAAGTTTTCACCTCCAAAGTCATGGAAAATTTCTTGGAGGCACTTGTGAATGTGTCTTGTCCACCTGCCTTCTCTCAGGTGTCCCATGGATTGAAAACCAGGAACAGGTAGTGCTGGCATAGTATTTTGAGGTTGCTGATGCCACTCCAGTCCAGGAAACCCAGAATCATCATCTTTTGTGGTGTGGAGTGGGTCAGGCTTCAGTGTCTGGTGTCGAGTTGAGGAGGGAGCAGTGAGGATTCTTCACTGTGGCTGTCTTGTATTCTGTGGTTAGGACAGAGATTGTCCTGACTGGTACCAGAAAAAAATAAGACTCCCAAACTGGTGCAACTGGAATAGATGACCCCTAGTTGCCTTTACGACATTAACATACCATTATAACTCTAAAATTTCCTCCCCCCTAAATGTAATCACTGACATTTTGCATGCATGGGCTTTATGAAGAAGCATGTTTATGAACAGAGCTTGTGCATCTGGAGTCCCACCTTGTACATGCTAACATTCCTCTCACATCGTTGCTCAGTCCTTTTTTTTTTCTTTTTGACAGAGTTTCACTCTTGTTGTCCAGGCTGGAGTGCAATGGCGCGATCTCGGCTCACCGCAACCCCCACCTCCCAGGTTCAAGCAATTCTCCTGCCTCAGCCTCCTGAGTAGCTGGGATTACAGGCATGCACCACCACGCCCGGCTAATTTTGTATTTTTAGTAGAGATGGGGTTTCTCCATGTTGGTCAGGCTGGTCTCAAACTCTCAAACTCAGGTGATCCACCTGTCTCGGCCTCCCAAAGTGCTGCGATTAAAGGCATGAGCCACCACGCCTGGCCGTTCAGTTCTTAAAAACCCCACGCCTTTTTCTTTTTTTTTTTTTTTTTT
>NW_012102088.1:1023090-1025343 GCF_000951045.1 Mandrillus leucophaeus | reverse complement strand
ACAAGTGCGTGCCACCATGCCCAACTAATTTTTGTATTTTTAGTAGAGACGGGGTTTCACCATGTTGGTCAGGGTGGTCTTTTTTTAAAAAAAAAATACTTTAGGTTCTAGGGTACATGTACACAACGTGCAGGTTTATTACATATGTATACATGTGCCATGTTGGTGTGCTGCACCCATTAACTCGTCATTTACATTAGGTATATCTCCTAATGCTCTCCTGTCCCCCTTTCCCCAGTCAGGCTGAAGTCCTGACCTCGTGATCCTCCTGGCTCGGCCTCCCGAAGTGCTGGGATTACAGGCATGAGCCACCACATCCAGCCCAACTTTTCAGTGTCTTAATTGACCCATTGGTCATTCAGAAGCCAACTATTTAATTTCCATTTGTTTGTAGCATTTTGAAAAGTCCACTTGTGCTTTTATTGCATTGTGGTCAGAGAAGATATTTGATACTATTTCAATTAAAAAATTTTCAAGTCATATTTTATGGCCTAACATATAGTATTTGAGAATGATCCATGTGCTGAGAAAAATATGTATTCTGAAGCTGTTGGATGAAATGTTCTATAAATATCTACTAGGTCCATTTGTTCTATAGTGCAGATTAAGTCCATTTCTGTCTGGAAGACCTGTTCAACGCTGAAAGTGGGGTGTTATCAACGTCAGCTATCATTGTGTTGGAGTGTATCTGTCTCTTTAGCTCTAATAATATTTGCTTTTATATCTGGGTGCTCCAGTGTTGGGTGTATACATATTTACAAAGGTTATGTCCTCTTGCTGAATCGATCCCTTTAGCATTATATATAATGACCTTATTTGTCTGTTTACAGTTTTTCTCTTGAAATCTATTTTTCTGATATGTGTGTAGTTATTCCTGCTATTTTTTGGTTTCCAGTGGCATGAAATATCTTTTTCCATCCCTTTTATTTTAATTTATGTGTGTCTTTATAGGTGAAGTGTGTTTCCTGTACACAATAGAGCATTGGGTCTTTGTTTTTATTCATTCAGCAACTCTGTGTATTTTGATTGGAGACTAGTCCATTTACATTCATTGTTATTATTAATAAGTAAGGATTTACTCCTGCCATGTTGTTTTGTGGTCTTCTCTTCCTTCCTGTCTTCCTTATTGTGAAGGTGATTTTCTCTGGTTGTATATTTTAATTTCTTTTTAAAAAAATTTTTGGTATCCGTTGTAGGTTTTTTGAATGGAGTTTACCATGAAGCTTCCATATAATATCTTATAACTCATTATTTTAAACTGATGACAACACTGATTGCATAAACAAATAACAAGCAAAGAGAAAAACTAATAAAAACATTACACTTTAGCTTTGTCCCTCAGCATTTACATCTTTTGTTTCTATGTATATCTTACTGTACTGTCTATGTCTTGAAAAGTTATTGTAATTGTTTTAAATAGGTTCATATTTTAGTCTTTCTACTCAAGATATGAGTTTACACATCACAATTACAGTGTTACCATATTTTTTTCTGTATAGTTACTATTACCAGTGAGTTTCGTGCCTTCAGATGATTTCTTATTGCTCATTAACATCCTTTTAGATTACAGAATTCCCTTTAACTTTTCTTGTAAGACAAGTCTGGTGTTGACAAAAATCTTTCAGTTTTTGTTCATCCAGAATAGTTTTTATTTCTCTTTTATGTTTGAAGGACACTTTCAGCAGATACACTATTCTAGGATATAAGTTTTTTCCTTCAACACTTTAAATCCATCATGCCACTGTCTCCTGGCCTATAAGATTTACACTGAGAAGTCTTCTACCAGGCATATTGGATCTCCTTTGTGTGTTGTTCCTGTTCTGTTGCTTCTTTTAGGATCATTTCTTTGTCCTTGACCTTTGGTAATTTGATTACTAAATGTCTTGAGGTAGTCTTCTTTGGGTTAAATCTGCTTGGTATTCCATAACCTTCTTGTACTTGAATATTGATTTCTTTCTCTTGGAAAGCTTTTCCTTCCTAATATCTTTGGGAAATTCTCTGATATTATCCCTTTGAATAAACTTTAAAAAAAACTTTTATTTTAGGTTCAGGGGTTCATGGTCTGGTTTGCTATATAGGCAAATTGCATGTTGCAGGGGTTTGATGTACAATTTCATCATCTAGGTAACATGCATACTATTCAAAAGTTAGTTTTTCAGGCTGGGTGCGGTGGCTCAAGCCTGTAATCCCAGCACTTTGGGAGGCCGAGACGGGCGGATCACGAGGTCAAGAGATCGAGACCATCCTGGCTAA
>NW_012102088.1:1020382-1021410 GCF_000951045.1 Mandrillus leucophaeus | reverse complement strand
CCTCCCAAAGTGCTGCGATTAAAGGCATGAGCCACCACGCCTGGCCGTTCAGTTCTTAAAAACCCCACGCCTTTTTCTTTTTTTTTTTTTTTTTTTGAGACGGAGTCTCGCCCTGTTGCCCAGGCTGGAGTGTGATGGCACGATCTCGGCTCACTGCAACCTCTGCCTCCTGGGTTCAAGCGATTCTCCTGCCTCAGTCTCCCGAGTATCTGGGATTACAGGCACACACCTCCACCCCCAGCTAATTTTTGTATTTTTAGTAGAGACGGAGTTTCAGTATGTTGGCCAGGCTGGTCTTGAACTCCTGACCTCGTGATCCACCCGCCTCGGCCTACCAAAGTGCTGGGATTACAGGCGTGAGCCACCATGCCTGGCCCTAAAAACCCTATGCCTTGTATGTTCAGGGAGAAGAGGCATTTAGGGCAAGAGCTGCTCATTCTCCCTTTCTGGTCAGATATAAAACCTGCTTGCCTTTTTTTTTTTTTTCCAATTGGGTGTTCTTTTTTTTTGTGACCAACACAAAGTAGGGAAAGAACTCAGTTTATTGGTAGTACAACTTAAAAAAAAAAAAAAGCATGTTTAACATTCCAACTTTCATAATCCTGTCAACTTTTACTTTATGTTCTAGTCCCAGGACTCTTCTCTCCAGACCATTTTACCCTGTCTTGTGCAGACATCTTCAGGTTTCCACCCAGGGTTCAGGCCAGGAGACTTTGGCCTTTTTTCCAAGTGCTACCTTGATTAACCAGTCTAACCATCACCCTAGGCAATTGCAGGTGGAGTTTCTCATAGTATCTTTACCTTCTGGCTTTTAAAATTTATCCAAACTTCAGGAACTACAGCAACTTAGCTTAAGGCCCTTTAATGTTGGGGGATCAACAGGAACTTTCTTTGGTCCATCCAACCTTGAATAGTGTTATATTCAGACCTTTGTTTTAATCCCATCAGTTTTTATTTTATTCATCTAATAGCCATCCAAAGATTTCCACCATGCTGGGATGAGTATCATGATTTCCACCTTTTCTTTT
>NW_012102088.1:1003688-1017431 GCF_000951045.1 Mandrillus leucophaeus | reverse complement strand
CTAAAAAATACAAAAAACTAGCCGGGCGAGGCGGCGGGCGCCTGTAGTCCCAGCTACTCGGGAGGCTGAGGCAGGAGAATGGCGTAAACCCGGGGGGGCGGAGCTTGCAGTGAGCTGAGATCCAGCCACTGCACTCCAGCCCGGGCGACAGAGCCAGACTCCGTCTCAAAAAAAAAAAAGTTAGTTTTTCAATCCTTCTCCTCCCATCCTGTTGCAGGAAGTCAAGTAGACCTCTGTTGAGGGAAGTCAGGGACTCCAAACAGAGGGACAGGCTGGAGTTGCAGCAGAGGAACATAAATTGTGAAGATTTCATTTTAATATGGACATACAGCAGTTCCCAAAATTAATACTTTTATAATTTCTTATGCCTGTCTTTACTGCAATCTCTAAACATAAATTGTGAAGATTTCATAGACATCAGTTCCCAAATAATACTCTTATAATTTTTTATGCCTGTCTTTACTTTAATTTCTTAATTCTGTTATCTTTGTAGGCTGAGAATGTACATCACCTCAGGGCCACTAATGTATAAATTGATTGTAAAATGTGTGTTTGAACACTATAAAATCAGTGCACCTTGATAAAGAACAAAATAACAGCATTTTCAGGGAACAAGGAAGATAACCATAAGGTCTGACTGCCTGTGGGGTCAAGCAGAATACAGCCATATTTTTCTTCTTGCAAAGAGACTTTAAAGGGACTTGCAAGTACGAGAAATATTGCTGAATTATTTTCCCAGCAAGGAATATTAAGAATTAATAACCTGGGGAAGGAATGCATTCCTAGGGGGAGGTCTATAAACGGCCTCTCTGGCAGTGTTTATCTTACGCAGTTGAGACAAGGACTGAAATGCGCCCTGGTCTCCTGTAGTACCCTCAGGCTTGCTAGGATTGGGAAATTCCAGCCTGGTAAATTTTGGTCAGACCGGTTCTCTGCTCTTGAACCCTGTTTTCTGTTAAGATGTTTATCAAGACAGTAAGTACAAAGTGGAACATAGACTCTCATCAATAATTCTAATTTAGCCCTTGCCTTATGATCTTTGCTTTGCCCTTTGCCTTGTGATCTTTATTGCCCTTTGAAGCATGTGATCTTTGTGACCTACTCCCTATTCGTACATCCCCTCCCCTTTTGAAATCCCTAATAAAAACTTGCTGGTTTTGCGGCTCAGGGGACATCACGGACCCACCAATACATGATGTCACCCCCGGAGGCCCAGCTATAAAATTCCTCTCTTTGTACTCTTTCTCTTTATTTCTCAGACCAGTTGACACTTAGGGAAAATAGAAAGAACCTACATCGAAATATTGGGGGCTGGTTCCCCCAATAGGCCCCGGTGTCTGTCTGTTGTTCCCTTCTTTGTGTCCATGTGTACTCCATGTTTAGCTTCTACTTATAAGTGAGAATGCGTAGTATTTAGTTTTCTGTTCCTGCATTAGTTAGTTTGTAATAATGGCCTTCAGCTTCATTCACGTTGCTGCAAAGGACGCGATCTCATTGCTTTTTATGGCTGTATAGTATTTCATGGTGTATATGTACCATATTTTCATTATCCAGTCTCATGTTGATGGGCATTTATGTTGATTCCATGTCTTTGATATTGTGAATAGTGCTGCAATGAACATATGTGTGCATGTCTTTATGGCAAAAAAATCTATATTCCTTTGCACATATACCCAATAATGGGATTGTTGGATCAAACAGTAGTTGAGAAATCACTAAGCTGCTTTCCACGATACCTGAACTAGTTTACATTCCCACCAGCAGTGCATAAGCATTCCCTTTTCTCCATAACCTCACCAGCATCTGTTATTTTTTTGATTTTTTTAGTAATAGTCATTCTGACTGGTGCAAGATGGTATCTCATTAGGGTTTTTTTGATTAGCATTTCTCCAATAATTAATGATGTTGAACATTTTTTTTTAATATGCTTGTTGGCTACATGAATGTCATCCTCTGAAAAGTGTCTGTTCATGTACTTTGCCTGCTTTTTAATGGGGTTGTTAGTTTTTTGTTTGTAAATTTGTTTAGGTTCCTTATAGATGCTGGATAATAGATCTTTGTCAGACTCATAGTTTGTAAATATTTTTTCCCATTCGGTTGGTTGTCTATTTACTGTGTGGATAGTTTCTTTTGTTGTGCAGAAGCTCTTTAGTTTAATTAGATCCCAACTGTCCATTTTTGTTTTTATTGAAATTGCTTCTGGAGTCTTTGTCATGAATCACTGCCAGACCTTATGTCCAGAATAGTATTTCTTAGTTTTCTTTCTAGGGGGTTTATAGGTTTAGGTTTTACATTTAATTCTTTAAACCATCCTGAGTTGATTTTTGTATATAGTGTAAGGAAAGGGTCCAATTCCAATCTTCTGCATATGGCTAGCCATTTATTCCAGCACCATTTATTGAATAGGGAGTCCTTTCCCCATTGCGTGTTTTTGTAGAGTCTGTCAAAAATCAGATGGTTGTAGGTGTGCAGTATTATTTCTGGGCTCTCTATTCTGTTCCATTGGTCTATGTGTCTGTTTTTGTACCAATATCATCTTGTTTTTGTTACTGTAGCCTTGCAGTATTGTTTGAAATTGGGTACTGTGACACCTCCTGCTTTGTTCTTTTTGCCAAGGATCGCTTTGGCTATTTAAGTCTTTTATTGTTCCGTATAAAATTTATTCATCTATTTATTTATTTAATCTAGAGACAGGGTCTCACTCTGCTGCCCACACTGGAGTGCAGTGGTGTGAAGTTGGCTCACTGCAACCTCGGCCTCCCAGGTTCAAGCGATTCTCCCACCTCAGCCTCCAGACTAGCTGGGACTACAGGTGTGCAGTACCATGCTGGGCTACTTCTTGTATTTTTTGGTAGAGACAGGGTTTCAACATGTTGGTGAGGCTGGTCTTGAACTCTGTTGCAGCAAGTCAGGGACCCCGAACGGAGGGACTGGCTGAAGCCGTGGCAGAAGAATATAAACTGTGAAGATTTCATGGACATTTATTAGTTCCCCAAGTTAATACTTTTATAATTTCTTATGCCTGTCTTTACTGCAATCTCTGAATATAAATTGTGAAGATTTCATGGACACTTATCACTTCCCCAATCAATACCCTTGTGATTTCCTATGTCTGTCTTTACTTTAATCTCTTAATCCCATCATCTTCATTAGCTGAGGAGGATGTATGTCACCTCAGGATCCTGTGATGATTGCACTAACTGCACAAATTGTTTGTAGAGCACGTGTGCTTGAACAATATGAAATCTGGGCACCTTGAAAAAAGAACAGGATAATAGTAATGTTCAGGGAACAAGGGAGATAACCTTAAACTCTGACTGCTGGTGAGCCAGACAGAACAGAGCCATATTTCTCTTCTTTCAAAAGCAAATAGGAGAAATATAGCTGAATTCTTTTTCTCAGCAAGGAACATCCCTGAGAAAGAGAATGGCCCCTGAGAAAGAGAATGGCCCCTGAGGGCAGGCCTCTGAAATGGCCGCTTTAGGGGTGGCTGTCTTTTGTGGTTGAAGCCAAAGGGATGAAATAAGCCCTGGTCTCCTGTAGCACTCCCAGGCTTATTAGGATGAGGAAATTCCCACCTAATAAATTTTGGTCAGACAGGTTATCTGCTCTCAAACCCTGTCTCCTGATAAGATGTTATCAATGACAATGCGTGCCCGAAACTTCATTAGCAATTTTAATTTCACCCCCTCCTGTGATCTCACCCTGCCTCTATTTGCTTTGTGATATTTTATTACCTTGTGAAGCATGTGATCTCTGTGACCCACACCCTATTCATACACTCCCTTCCCTTTTGAAAATCACTAATAAAAACTTGCTGGTTTTATGGCTCAGGGAGCATCATGGAACCTGCTGAGATGTGATGTCTCCCCCAGACACCCAGCTTTAAAATTTCTCTCTTTTGTACTCTTTCCCTTTATTTCTCAGACTAGCCAACACTTAGGGAAATAGAAAAAAACCCATGTTGAATATCGGGGGTGGGGTTTCCCCCAATAGAACTCCTGATCTCAAGTGATCTGCCCACCTTGGCCTCCCAAAGTGGTAGGATTACAGGCATGAGCCACCACGTCTTGCCACCATATGAACTTTAAATTGTTTTTTAGGCAGTATGGCCATTTTGACAATATTGATTCTTCCCATCCATGAGCATGGAATGTTTTTCCATTTGTTTGTGTCATCTCTGATTTCTTTGAGCAGTGTTTTGTTATTCTCATTGTAGAGATCATTCACCTCTTTGGTTAGCTGTATTCCTAGGTGTTTTATTCTTTTTGTGGCTATTGTGAATGAAATTGCATTCTGGATTTCGGTCTCAGCTTGAATGTTGTTAGTGTATGGGAATGCTCAGTGTATGGGGAGCAAGGTGAGTCTTGGGGAATGGGCTTGTCTGGCTGTGCTCCACTGGGGTCATGGAGTCTCCTGCCGGCAGGTTTCCAGAGGCCAATGGCAAGAGTGGGTTACTCTGTGCCTGCTCAATTCACCGCTTCCCTAGGCGTCACTGAGAGCTAGGAACAAGTCTTGGGGAGTGGTGAGTTGTAGCCACATTCAGGGTCCTAGCTTCCTCCCACTACAACTCAGCATCTGTGTCTTCCCTCCATGTACTCCTGTCATCCCTCTGAAAATCTGCTACGAGTGCACCAGTCTTCCCAATGTTTTGGTCCCTTGGTGGCAGATGTTCCTCCTGGCTGCATCTGGCCAACCATCTTGAAAATCTCCAAATAAACTTTCAACTTCTATATCTCTATCTGCCTCTTGTTTAAGGCCAATTACTCTTAAATTTGCACTTTTGAGGCTATTTTCTAGATTGCATAGGCATGGTTCATTCTTTTTTATTCTTTTTTGTCTCCTATGTGTTTTCAAGTAGCCTGACTTCAAGCTCACTAACTCTTTCTTCTGCTTGATCAGATATGCTATTAAAAGACCCTGATGTATTATTCAGTATGTCAATCCTATTTTTCTTTTCTTTTCTTTGAGACAGATTCTCACTCTGTTGCTAGAGTGCAATGGCGTGATCTTGGCTCACTGCAACCTCCACCTTCTGGGTTCAAGTGATTCTCCTGCCTCAGCCTCTGGAGTAGCTGGGATTACAGGTGCCTGCCATCACACCCAGCTATTTTTGTAATTTTAGTAAAGATAGGGTTTTGCCTTGTTGGCCAGGCTGGTCTCGAACTCCTGACCTCAGGTAATCTGCCAGCCTTGGCCTCCCAAAGTGCTGGGATTACAGGCATGAGCCACCGCGCCCAGACTGTCAATTGTATTTTTCAACTCTAGAATTCACAATCCCTTTTTTTTTTTTTTGAGACGGAGTCTTGCTCAGTTGCCCAGGCTGGAGTGCAGTGGCGCGATCTCAGCTCACTGCAAGCTCTGCCTCCCGGGTTCACGCCATTCTCCTGCGTCAGCCTCCCAAGTAGCTGGGACCACAGGCACCCGCTGCCAGCCTGGCTAATTTTTTGCATTTTTAGTAGAGATGGGGTTTCACCATGTTAGCCAGGATGGTCTCGATCTCCTGACCTCGTGATCCGCCCGCCTTGGCCTCCCAAAGTGCTGGGATTACACACGTGAGCCACCACACCCAGCCTTGAAAATCCTTTTAATTATTTCAATCTCTTTGTTAAATTTATCTGATAGGACAGATGGAATTTCTTCTAAATTCCATCTCTGTGTTATCTTCAATTTCAGTGAGTTTCCTCAAAACAGTTATTTTGAATTATATCTGCAGGATCACATATCATTGTCTCTCTGGGATTGGTCACTGGTTCCTTATTTAGTTCATTTGGTGAAGTCTTTTTTTCCTGGATGGTCTTGATGCTTATGGACATTCATCAGTGCCTGGACATTGAAGAGTTAGGTATCTGTTGTAGTCTTCACAAACAAGCCTGGGCTTGTTTGGACTCATCCTTCTTGGGAAGGTTTTCCAGGTATTCACAGGGGCTTGAGTGTTGTGATCTAAGTTTTTGGTCACCACAGCTGTATTTGCATTAGGGAGCAACCCCAAGCCCAGTAATGCCGTGGCTGCTGCAGACTTCTAGAGATAGCACTGTGGTGGTCATGGATGAGATCTCGAAGAACTCCCTGTATTACCAGGAAGACTGACCAGCATGGTGAAACCCCATCTCTACTAAAAATACAAAAATTAGCTGGGCATGGTGGCAGGCGCCTGTAACCCCAGCTATTCAGGAAGCTGAGGCAGGAGAATCACTTGAACCCGGGAGGCGGAGGTTGCAGTGAGTCGAGATCATGTCATTCATTGCACCTGGGCAACAGAGTGAGACTCTGTCTCAAAAAATAATAAAATAAAAAGAAATGCTTGCAGAACATTTTCTCAGTTTTTCCCTAAATTCTTTGTGTTATGCACAAAGTCATAACATACATTATACACATTTACCTTATTTATCTATATTATTATTTTTTTTAACACAGGGTCTTGCTGTATCACCTAGGTTGGTCAGAAACTCCTGGGCTCAAGTGGTCCTCTTGCCTCAGCCTCCCAAAGTAGCCGAGATTTCAGGTAGAAGCCATCACATCTGGTTTAGTCTGTATTATTAACATATTCTCCATGATTTTCTTAAATCCAGGCCATTAAAAATATGACAAATCTAGTCCTTGTTTGTAGTGTTTACCAAGCTTCCTCTTGTAAATTCTTCCAGCAAGAGACTGGAATGTGTTCCAAAAAACAGCTGCAAAAATCTACTCCAGATCGCCTAGGTCTATTGTGAAAAATGAAAGTTAGCTTGTGTAGAATGAGACTTTACCAGGCTCAGTAGAGAACAGCTGTTGAGCCTGTGAGCTGGATGGAAGCTGCAGAGGCCATATAGTGTCAGAGACACTGGCTGGCCAGAGGGCGTGGGCCACTCCGAGCATCCAGTGGTCAGTGGAGGCCTTCCACATTAGGAACAACCCTACATCTTAGCAGATACTTTTCCTCTCCCAAGGAACTGGATTAGTGTAGGGGTACAGGACAGAGTGGAACTGGGGCTGGGAGAGATCCCCCTGCAGCCAGCATAGCAACACTCCCTGTGGGTTGGTTTCTCTGACCCTACCTCTTACCTTGTAAGGGGTGTGCACTCTCTGAACCCTCTCCTTAAAGTAATGTTCATCTTTCCATTCCCAAGCTTGACTGTTGGTCTCCAACGGTATTCACCTTAGATGGATTTCACCACCACTTTGGGCTGCTTTTCCAAACACCTTGACTCCAGGAAGTCACGCTAGAAGCTGGGGCCACAGCAGGTAACCCCCATCCACTTAAGAGCCTTGATTTGAAGGACTCAATCCCACGAGCTGGTGGGTCCTGGGTCCTCAATGCACCCGATGTGGGGATGGGGGTTCCATGCTGGGCTCTTTCTTGAAAGATGTGAATGACTTCCTTGCTGTATGTAATAATCGCTTTGAATATTGGAAAAATATTTCGTAATTCTTTTCAATGTTTTTGTGCTGTGCACAATGTAATGGACATTTATACCACATCATTTTCTTTTGAGATAGGGTCTTACTGTCACTCAGGCTGGAGTGCATTGGCATGATCTTAGCTCACTGCAGCCTCTACCTCCTAAGCTCAAGCAATCCTCCCACCTCAGCCTTCTGAATAGCTGGGATTACAGGCACACGACACCATGTTTGGCTAATTTTTAATTTTTTTTGTAGAGACAAAGTCTCACTATATTGCCCAGGTTTACCATACACTTTTAAGTTTAATCCGCAGCTGGGCGCGGTGGCTCACGCCTGTAATCAAGGCACTTTGGGAGGCCAAGGCGGGTAGATCATCTGAAGTCAGGAGTTCGAGACCAGCCTGGCCAACATGGTGAAACCTTGTCTCTACTAAAAACACAAAAATTAGCCAGGCGTGGTGGCACACACCTGTAATCCCAGCTACTCGGGAGGGTGAGGCAGGAAAATTGCTTGAACCCAGGAGGCAGAGGTTGCTGTGAGCCAAGATCATGACACTGCACTCCAGCCTGAGTGACAGAGTAAGACTCTGTCACAAAAAAAAAAAAAAAAAAGAGAGAGAGAGAGAGAGTAGTGAGTGCTCAGGCTTCTCACAAATCCCTCCAACAAATGGGAGAACACAGACACTTCCTTACAGCAAATTAAGGTGGGTCAATGATGCTCACTGTGTGTTCCACCCAGCTAGTAGAAGTCAAATGGCTTGGGCTACAATCCTAAGAGTGATAAAATCTGGCAAGAGCCCCACGCAGATTTGAAAGCACAACACAATTCCTCAGATTCTCCCACATACTTGGAATGTATGTGGATGTCTGAAAGAATGAGGTTCAATTCAGGCAGATGGCACCCTTACTGGATCTCCTACAATGCTGTGATGTTGAATAAGGAAACAGCACATTCCCAGTATATCGAAGGTGTTTTTCTCATGTGAACTTTGTGGTACGTGATGAGGTAAGGCCTTTGGTGGATGGCTTTCTCATATTCAACACACCCATAGGGCCCTATTCCAGTGTGAACTCGCTGGTGTCGAGTGAGGCCAGAGCTTCTGCTAAAAGATTTTCCACACTAGCCACATTCATAACGCCTTTCTCCAGTGTGAACTCTCCAATGATCACTGAAGTTGGACCTTCACCTAAACGTTTTCCCACATTCACTGCACTCATAGGGCCTTTATTGAGTGTGAACTCTCTGGTGTTTAAGGAGCACAGATCTTTGGCTAAAGGATTTCCCACATTCATTGTAGTCATAAGGCCTTTCTCCAGTATGAACTCTCAGACGTAGAGTGAGGCTGCAATTATGACTAAATGATTTCCTATATTCGGTGCACTCATAAGGCTTCAATCCAGTGTGAAATTTCTGGTGTTTTATGAGATTGGAATCGTAGGTGAAAAATTTTCCACATTCACCACACTCATAAGGTCTTTCTCCAGTGTGAACAGTAAGTATGGTGTTGCCGTAGTGCAGAGCTTTAGCTAAAAGATTTCCCACATTTGCTGCACTCATAAGGCCTTTCTCCAGTGTGAATTCTCTGATGCTGAATGAGGTTAGACCTTTGGTTAAAGGATTTCCCACATTCATTGCATTCATAAGGTCTTTCTCCAGTGTGAATTTTTCAATGGTTATTGAAGCTACAGCTTTGGTTAAAGGATTTCCCACATTCCCTGCACTCATAAGGCCTTTCTCCAGTGTGAACTCTCTGATGTTGAAAGAGGGTTGAGCTTTGGCTGAAGAACTTACCACATTCTCCACATTTATAAGGTCTTTCTCTAGTGTGAACTCTCTGGTGTTCAATGAGGCTAGAGTTATGGCTAAAGGACTTCCCCCATTCATTGCACATGTAACACTTTTCTTTAGTGAGGGCTCTCTGAGGCTGAAGAAGTATGTGTTTGTAGCTGAAGGCTTTGTTGAACTTTCCCCAGTTGTAATGTATTTTTCTCCTGTGAAAGGCAGTCCAACACAAGGTTCTGCTATTTGATTTTTCCCTGGTATGAGTGGCCAGTTGCTGGTGAAATCCTGAGCTGGCCAGGAAGTCCTTCCCAACATCCCTGCAGGTAGAGGGCTTCTGAGACTCACCGCATGTGCAGCTCTTCACTAATGACACTTTGTTCACCTCACTTCTGAAGGGTTTCACTCCAATGTGCTGCTTCTGACACTGATGATTTATATTGGAAAAGAATTGTTTCTCACATGCCCAATACATGTACATTTTCTCCCTTCGATGTGTTCCCTTGTGCTCAGCCAGGGGAGCAATGTTTTTTAAGATTGGGCCGCACATCTCACAGGAGTGGGCCTGCTGGGAAGATGAACTTGGTGTGGGAACCCTAACTTGTGACAGTCTTTCTACAGAAACACTCTGCTCAGAAGGTACCTCCTCATCCTCTGTTTCACACCAACAATCTAAAGACAATGAAATGACAGTGAAGTGCATGCTGACAGTGTAGGAGGAGACAGCCCCAGTACAAATATGTATTTAACACACCCAGAAAGAAGTCCAGGGGATTGCCTGCAGGACAGGAGGCTTGTTTCAAATTGAGCATGAGGCCTCCAAAAGTAGTCCTCCCCGCCTGACTCTGCTCCCTTTTTGTTTTGAGACAGAGTTTTGCTCTTGTTGTCCAGGCTGGAGGGCGGTGGCACGATCTTGGCTCACTGCAACCTCTGCCTCCCGGGTTCAAGCAATTTGGGATTACGCGTGTGCCACCACACCCAGCTAATTTTTTGTATTTTTAGTAGAGACAGGGTTGCATCATGTTGGCCAGGCTGGTCTTGAACTCCTGACCTCAGGTGACCCACCTGCCTTGGCATCCCAAAGTGCAGTGATTACAGGTGTGAGCGACTGTGCCTGGTCGTGTTTGATTTTTTTTTTTTTTTTTTTTTTTTGAGGTCCAGTCTCGCTCTGTTGCCCAGGCTGGAGTGCAGCGGTGTGAACACAGCTCACTGCAACCTCTACCTCCCGGGTTCAAACAATTCTCCTGCCTCAGCCTCCCCAAGCAGTTGGGACTACAGGCATGCACCACCACGCCTGGCTAAGTTTTGTATTTTTAGTAGAGACAGGGTTTCAGTACATTGGTCAGGCTGGTCTCGAACTCCTGACCTCATGATCCACCTGCAATGGCCTCTCAAAGAACTGTGATTACAGCTGTAAACCACTGCTCCCAGGCTGGCTCTACTCCTCATCTGAGACTTTGCCACACAGAACCACATGTTCCTTCAGATACCCATGGCCCTATTCCATTTCTGTGTTGCACTTGCCAGCCTCTCACCAGTCACAACCTTCCTCTATCCACCTAACACTTATTAAAAGTCCAACTGCACTGGTCACCCACCGGAAGACTACTGACTCTCATAGATGACCACATATGCGTGTGACCTCAGGCCCTACTGAAGTCATTACAAAATCCAAATGCATCTATAAAGCGGTGAATAAGCACCAGCTTTGGCCTGAATGTCATCTTCTCTCAATACCTCTCTCTTTTGCCTCTGATCCATCCCATGCCCATTCTTCCTCCATGCCACCTGTCAAACTATGCTGCCAATCCATTTTCCCTGCATGGTCACTTGTGTGCCTCATCTGTATCTGTGAAGCCTAATCCCATCACCCAGGTACTGAAGTAAGAGATCCAGCCCCCATCCCCCACTCTTCTGTTCCTGTTCCTCTGTAGCTTCACCATTATCTTGAAGATTGCTCCTCCTAAATGACCACAGTTCACGCACCTTAGTCCACAGAGTAGTCACATTATGTCTTGTGGAGCTGGCAAGTGTGGAGCACTACTAATGTCTTGCGGAGCTGGCAAGTTTTTATTGGTAAGTGACAGCAACGAGTAAAAAATATTCTTAGAGTTGCAGGAGTCCCAGCTACTCAGGAGGGTGAGGCAGGAAAATCGCTTGAACCCGGGAGGCGGAGGTTGCAGTGAGCTGAGATCGCGCCACTGCACTGCAGCCTGGGAGACAGAGCGAGACTGCGCCTCAAAAGAAAAAAAAGAGGACGGAAGTCCTGCCAGTTCTCTATTGTGAACCCCCGAGATTTTCAGACCTGTGTGTACAGCTGCCCTCTTCATACCTCTACTCAGTGGCTGAAACACCTCAGACTCTTACTATGGCCACACAAAGCACCTGAAGTCCCCCGTGAATATAGGCGTACCACAATATTCTCCATCACAGATGATGGAACTTCCTTCCCTATAGTTGCTAAGACTGAAAACTCTGGGGTCATCCCTGAATCCTGTTTTACCACTTCACTGGACAAATCAGAAAACCTAGTAGCACCCTTTTCAAACATGTATTCAGAATCTAACTACTTTTCCTAAACCAACACTCTGGTCCATTAACCCTCACCTGGATTATGGCAGTGGCCTCTACCCTGATCTTCCTAGGACCTCCCTCCATCCCCCTCTGTTCTCCATTCTGCCACCAGAGGGAGTCTGTTAAGATCTCCCTCTCCTCTCCCTCTCCTGACCCAAACCTCCAGAATAGCAATTTTAATTTTCAGGCAAGCATGCTATACTGATCCCAATGCAGTTTCACTTCTAAGCATTTGCATGTCTTGGTACTAGTTCCTGGTGTAATCCTCCACACCTGTTTACACTGGTTGGGAAAAAATGTGAACACCTCTATATGAAAATCTGACATGAGCTTAGGACCCTGGTTTGGGGTTTCCCCAGTGTTCTCAGACCCAAAGACCTGGGGAATAGCACTTGAGAGTTCTTCAGAACATGTGGGTGGGGGTTGAGACCAGTGAGGGACTGGGACACCTTCCACTCACCTGTATTGGTTCCATAAGAGCTTCTGCAGCCACAGGAACCTGTGGGAAGAGGCAGGCCTTATAAGAATGTGTCCAAGTGGGGTTCAATGAGCTCATGCCTACCTGTGTCTTTGCCTAGCCCTGGAACCAGATGACTTCTAGTTGAATACCTACCCACCGTGCCTCAGTGCTCAGTGTCTCTTCTTACCAGCTGTGTGACCCTGAACAAAGGTTCAAACACCCAGTGCTTCAATGCCCTCTCTCATCACTCCCACTAGTCCTGAACAGCCCTTGGAAAACTTAAAATCCTAACGTAGACTGTGCCTTCCTTTTGTTCGAAAGCTCCACGGTTTCTAGAATCCTTACACCAAAG
Organism: Mandrillus leucophaeus; assembly: GCF_000951045.1. Taxonomy (NCBI): domain Eukaryota; kingdom Metazoa; phylum Chordata; class Mammalia; order Primates; family Cercopithecidae; genus Mandrillus; species Mandrillus leucophaeus. Next base: position 1,004,883 of record NW_012102088.1, on the reverse strand, counting down.
GTACAATCGTTACTCTGCTATTCCAGGCTTAACTCTGCCTCATACAGGTCCTCACAGGACAAAAAGGAGCCCAGGTTCCCCAATCCTCCCGGCTCAATCGTGCCTCCAAGCCTTTGCACGTGCGGTTCCCTGTGTTTCTCAAGCTCTGCCCCCTCCCCACCACACCAGGTGTACAAAACAGGGGCCCCAGCACCATCGCCTCCCTGTTCCCAACTCTGGGGCCTGGACGGCAGGGATGCCAGCAGGCCCCTCTCACTCCGGGCTTTAGGATATCGGTGGGGAGGGCGGGAGAGACCAGGAGGCCGCAGCGCTCACCTGAGCCTGGGCCCTCAGCGCGGCCGCCTCCATTGGACTCTGGGAACAACGGAGACCCGGGCTTGGCGGTCCCTATCCCAGGGTTGGCTGGGTCACTCGGAGCAGCGCCAAGCCTCAGCCCCGCCACTGTGCAGCGAGGACAACGATCCTTCTCGGTCCCGTCTCTAGGGTTCCGCCGCAGCGCTCGGGAACCGCGGATAGAGTGAATGAGCCGGAGGGAGGCCAAACTGTCGGCCTCAAAGAGGACGCCGAAAATCCCGCCTCAGCTGTTACGCTGCGTACACGGAAACGCCGCCAAAGCAGGTCATTCTGGGAAATACAGCTCTCCCGGATCCACAAACCGCGGGGCGGGGCCTCTCACCGGATTCTAGAGGAAAGGCTAGGCGCCACCGCGAGGGACGCTGGGAAATGACTCCCCACGTCCAAAGGCCGAGCAGCGGATTTGCACCTTCTCAAGTGGGCAAGACTCAGATTTCTGCACTCATTACCCAATTATTAGGAGACATAGTATTTCGGGGTCTGGAACTGAGCATGCTCCCAGAGGCTACAAATTCAAACGAACAGATCATTCAGACACAAAATGCGTCTACAGTTAGCAGAAACTAACAATCATTCTATTGAATTCAAATGCATGCATTCTAAAGCATGAGAGTCAGTGTATTAAGCATTCTTGCGTTGCTAAAAGAAATACCTGAACCTGGGTAATTTATAAGAAAATAGGTTTAATTGACTCATAGTTCTGGAGGCTGTAAAGGAAGGATAGACCTCGCATCTGCTTCTGTTGAGGCCTCAGGAGGCTTACAATCCTGGCTTTAGGAGAAGGGGGAGGCCGGGCGCGGTGGCTCACACCTGTAATCCCGGCAGTTTGGGAGGCTGAGGC
>NW_012102088.1:995992-997228 GCF_000951045.1 Mandrillus leucophaeus | reverse complement strand
CCTGCCACCACACCCAGCTAATTTTTGCATTTTAGTAGAGATGGGGTTTCACCATGTTGCCCAGGCTAGAGTGCAGTGGCACGATCTTGGCTCGCTGCAACCTCTGCCGCTCGGGTTCAAGCAGTTCTCCTGTCTATGCCTCATGAATAGCTGGAATTACAGGCATCCGCCACCACGCCTGGCTAATTTGTTTTTATTTTTAGTAGAGACGGGGTTTCACGATGTTGGCCAGGGTGGTCTTGAACTCCTGACCTCAGGAGATCCACCCGCCTCAGCCTCCCAAAGTGCTGGGATCACAGGCGTGAGCCACACGCTCGGCTGAGACCCCATTTAAAAAAAAAAAAAAGTTCACTACCTCTCCCAGTCTTGCGAAGTGTAGTAGAAGGATCTCACCAATCCATCTGGCCACAGATTTAAGGTGCTCTCTAATCTTTGTATTTGTCCAGAATGCTGTCTCTGTTGTTGGTAGCTCTCTGGAACGTAGGGTGTACCACATTCTGTCATTAGCCTGAGGCCAGAAAGGTAGGAACCAGACTCTCTTGATGTCGCTGGGATGTGTTGAGGGTGTTGAATGTGTTCCAGTTTCTTCTGTTTTCATGATGCAGCTGAGCATGGGTACTTATCTCCTGCTGCCTGCATTAAGTTAGTTAGAGGACTAAATGCCTAAAGTCGTGTTTGGGCAGCATCCTCTGATTCTCGGGAGATGGCCTCTGGAAGTAGACTCATTGTGTATCCACCTTTTTATTTTCTGTAGTTTGGGGCCACTCAGAAATGCAAAGCCCCATTGACTTCCAGAGTAGGTTTTAAGGAGACAGTCTCTTGGGTGGGAGTTACAGAACTTGTGATACTCAGTGCATGGCCAAAGGAAGAATGAGTAGGCCTGGATTTTATCATTGAGCCATATGGAAGCCTCGAAGTGCCATGCTTGGGCTCTGGCTGTTTTTTGTTTGTTTGTTTGTTTTTGTTTGAGACGGAGTCTCGCTCTGTCGCCCAGGCTGGAGTGCAGTGGTGCGACCTCGGCTCACTGCAACCTCCGCCTCCCGGGCTCACGCCATTCTCCTGCCTCAGCCTCCCGAGTAGCTGGGACTACAGGCGCCTGCCACCTCGCCCGGCTAATTTTTTTTGTATTTTTAGTAGAGGCGGGGTTTCACCATGTTCGCCAGGATGGTCTCGATCTCCTGACCTCGTGATCCGCCCGCCTCGGCCTCCCAAAGTGCTGGGATTACAGGCGTGAGC
>NW_012102088.1:992917-995430 GCF_000951045.1 Mandrillus leucophaeus | reverse complement strand
GAGATCGCGCCACTGCACTGCAGCCTGGGAGACAGAGCGAGACTGCGCCTCAAAAGAAAAAAAAGAGGACGGAAGTCCTGCCAGTTCTTTGAAACTCGGGTTACTTTCCCCAAACACCTTGGCCCCCGTCCCAGGCCGAGAATCCTCCGCCTTGAAGGATGGCTCCGTGGGAACTACACTACCCACAAACCTATACGTTGCATGTCCAATGAGGGCCCAAGAGAGGGGTGTTTCAGTGCGTGCGGAGGGTGCGTGGGCGGGACTTCCGGCTCCTCCTCCTAACGGACATTTTGTTTGTTTCTGTCAGGCTGCATCTGGCTGGGTCTCTGTAACGCTTGGGTGGACCGCAGGTGGAGGTGTCGGGAAAGCGCGGAGATGTTGTCCCCAGCGTCCCGAGACGCGGCCGAAGCTCTACGGGGATGGAAGTACCTGCGTCCCCGATCGAGACGCCTGCCGCTCCCGGCAGCTGTCCGCGCCCACGGTCCTGTGGCGGAGCTAACGGACTCCGCGCGGGTGGGTGCTGCATCCTCCCGGCCCTCAGCCACTCTTTCTCCGACTCCGAATCGTAAAGTTCCTGCAGCCCCTGTGTCCCAGGACAGCGACGCACTCTTGGGCGGGGTCCTGTCTCGCTGTGGGTGGGTGTGGGAGAGTTACGGGCGGAGGGGACGTCGCAGGTAAAGGCTCGGGGGTGCTGCTGATCCCCAGACATTTGGGAGACAGTGTTCTCATCAACACGGAGCAGAGTTTGAGGAACGGTGCCTGGAATGACAGGCTGAGAAGTTGTCCCTTCATTCTGAGGACGTTGAGATTACCTGAGGGTTTTGAATAGAAGGACGTGATCTTAGCTGGGATTTTAAGTGTCTCGAAATTTGCGCAGGGGAGAACATTAGTTCGGGGTGGGGACTGTGAGGATGGATACTAGGAGACCGGTAAGGAGACGGCTGCAGTGGATTCCAGGAATGCTTTGGTGGTGGATGTACCGAGAGTAATGGCAGGTGAGTAGGTAGAAGTGATCATATTCTGGGTAGGTTTTAAATATGAAACCAGCAGGATTTTCTGCTCCAGCATATGCAGCTATGATTGAAAGTAAGGCATGAAAGAGCAAGGTGTTTTTGTTGTGTTTTTTCATGAACGTTTGAATTTTGGAATGGTGACTCTGATATGTCTCAGAGTGGAGGCGTCCTCACTTAGGCAACTAGAGAGGAAGGTGTGAAATTGTGGGGAAGGGACTGGGCTTAAAATGTCTTTGGGGTAAAGGGAGTGGTCTGGACTAGGTCAAGGCCAGGAGGTCAGATTTAAGTGGGGCAGTCTTAAGTATGTTATTTCAGATGATCTCTGGGGTAAGAGATGAGAAGGCTGGGACTGGAGGACAGGGAAAAGGGAGTGGGTATTCTTGAGACTCCCCCCAGAAGAGAAGGGTCCTGGCATTTGAAAAGGTTCTTTTCAGTGTTTGTAGAAGGAGAGAGCTGTAGGGTATCAGGAGTTTGGCCTGGGATGGCAACGATGTGTGGTGTGCTATAAATTTGCTACTATCTGATTATCTCACCCTCATTTTGTGTGTTTTTAGTTTATTATTTTTATTTTTTTTGAGACCAAGCTTCACTCTGTCACCCAGGGTGGGATGCAGTGGTTGCAACCTGTACCTCCCAGGTTCAAGAGATTCTCCTGCCTCAGCTTCCTGAGTAGCTGAGATTACAGGAGCCCGCAACCACCCCTGGCTAATTTTAGTATTTAATAGTAAAGACGCCGGGAGGGGGACATTTGCCATGTTGGCCCAGGTGGTCTCGAACTCCTGACCTCAACTGATCCACCGGCCCCAGCCTTCCAAAGGGTTGGGATTACAGGTGTGAGCCACTGCACTTGGCTTTAGTTTTATTTTATTTTATTTATTTATTTATTTATTCGTTTTTTTGAGATGGAGTCTCCCTCTGTCACCCAGGCTGGAGTGCAGTGGTGCGATCTCAGCTCACTGCAGCCTCCGCCTCCTGGATTCAAGTGATTCTCCTGCCTCAGTTTTCCCAGTAGGTGGGATTACAGGCATGCACCACCATGCCCAGCTAATTTTTGTATTTTAGTAGAGATGGAGTTTCACCATGCTGGCCAGGCTGGTCTCAAACTCCTGACCTCAGGTGATCCACTCCCCTTGGCCTCCCAAAGTGCTGGGATTACAGGAGTGAGCCACCATGCCTTGGCCAAGGTTTTTTTTTTTTTTTTTTGACATGGAGTCTCGCCCTTGTCACCCAAGCTGGAGTGCAGTGGCGCGATCTCGGCTCACTGCAACGTCCGTCTCCTGGTTCAAGCAATTCTCCTACCTTAGCCTCCTGAGTAGCTGGGATTACAGGTGCCTGCCACCACACCCAGCTAATTTTTGCATTTTAGTAGAGATGGGGTTTCACCATGTTGCCCAGGCTAGAGTGCAGTGGCACGATCTTGGCTCGCTGCAACCTCTGCCGCTCGGGTTCAAGCAGTTCTCCTGTCTATGCCTCATGAATAGCTGGAATTACAGGCATCCG
>NW_012102088.1:969959-991951 GCF_000951045.1 Mandrillus leucophaeus | reverse complement strand
GCCAGGATGGTCTCGATCTCCTGACCTCGTGATCCGCCCGCCTCGGCCTCCCAAAGTGCTGGGATTACAGGCGTGAGCCACCGCGCCCGGCCGGCTCTGGCTGTTTTATTTGCCCTATCAGCTCCCTGATACAAATTTGGTAGAAGCCAGACTGTTAAGTAGCCACTAGAAGTGTGTGCTGTAAGCCCCTTCTGGAGAGTAAATTGGAGGTGCACATTCCTGCCCCTTTTTTGCAGTGCTCCAAGGAGGTGTAGCTCCTAGAAATATTTTCATGCCCATTTAATTCTGCCTATTCGTTCTGTGATCCAGGAAGACTTGCCTAGTTCCTTCTGCTCTCAGAGGTAAGAGGTTTACGATGGAGCCCTTCGGGAGGTAGCTGTAAAAGATGCAGCACTCTATGCATGGCATAAACCTCTTCTGGGGAGAAACAAGGGCTGTTTTTTTAAAGCCCCTTCTCTGCACTACTTACAGGGCATGAAGACCCTGGAAGTGCTTGAGTGCCGATATCAAACTGCCACTTTTTTTTGGTTTGTTTTTTGAGATGGAGTTTCGTTCCTGTTGCCCAGGCTGGAGTGCAATGGCACCGCTTCGGCTCACTGCAACCTCTGTCTCCCAGGTTCAAGCGATTCTCCTGCCTCAGCCTCCCGAGTAGCTGGGATTACAGGCACGTGCCATCATGCCCAGTTAATTTTTTGTATTTTTAATAGAGACGGGGTTTCACCACGTTAACCAGGATGGTCTTGATCTCCCAACCACAGGTGATCTGCCTGCCTCGGCCTCCCAAAGTGCTGGGATTACAGGTGTGAGCCACCGCGCCCAGCAAACAGCCAAACTTTTTTCTGTGATCTAGAAAGATGTGTATTCCAGTCTCCTCTGTTCACAGAGCCAGGAGGTTTAGAGTGCAGTTCTTCGGAGAGAAGAATTACAAGTTGGGACACTTGTGTGGACTGTGGTCTATAGAGACCACAGGAAAAAAGCAGTAGTTCGATATAGGCACATTAGCACTTCCAGGGTCTTCATTCCCTGTGAGTAGTACAGAGGTGCTGATGTCTCCTCCCCTTAGCTCTCTAGAGTTGGTGAATTAAGAGCCGAATCATGGATAACCTTAGAGTTAGGAACTATATGTGAGGTCCACACCATCCTCTTCACAGGAGAAGGTGTGTGTTGGGGATTCCTTTCTCCGTTGTATGAACAGTGCCCACAGTGGGGTCCATGGTTGAGTGTTCCTCAGCTTTTCTTACCTGTTTAAGACAGATGTTTTCTCAGTTGCCTGGTGATCAGCAGTCTCTCAACTAGTTTCTCACTTTCAGAGGGGATAGTCTGTACATAGGCGTGTATTTCATGTGTCCGTGGATGGAAAGAGTCAGGAGCTTCGTATTCCGCCATGTTGCTGACATCCCCTCTCTCACCCTCACTTTTGAACCACCTGAACTAAGAGAAATGCACACTGATAAGTTCCTTCAGTGCAGGGAATGAGCCTGCTTCACTTGGTGTTGCCAAAGCCACAAAATACCTTAAATGCCATGCAATAGATTGTCTCAACCTCCTTTAGAACCTTTTTTTTGTTTTTCAGGCAGAGTCTCATTCTGTCACCCAGGCTGAAGTGTAGCTGTGCAATTTCAGCTTACTGCAACCTCTGCCTCCTGTTCAAGCTATTCTCAGCCTCTGGAGTCGCTGGAATTACAGGTGCGTGCCACCAGGCCCAGCTAATTTTTATATTTTTAGTAGAGACGAGGTTTCACCATATTGGCCAGGCTGGTCTCGAACTCCTGACCTCAAGTGATCTGCCCACCTCGGCCTCCCAAAGTGCTGGGATTACTGGTGTGAGCCACCGTGCCTGACCATCCATTAGCTCTTTTGACTAAATACATTTCCCAAGGAAGATAGGCTCATTGGGGGCAGCTGCCTCACAGCAAGTTCTGTTTTTTTTTTTTTGAGACGGAGTTTTGCTTTTGTTGCCCAGGCTGGAGTGCAGTGGTGTGATCTCAACTCACTCCAACCTTCACCTCCTAGGTTCAAATGATTTTCTACCTCAGCCTCCCGAGTAGCTGGGATGACAGGCACCTGCTACCACGCCCTGGCCGGTATACAATAATTTTTGTATTTTGAGTAGAGACGGGGTTTCGCTATGTTGGCCAGGCTGGTCTCCCAGAGTGCTGGGATTATAAGTGTTAGCAGCCATGCCCTGCCAGCAAGTTCTTACCAAAGGTTTACTCTAAGGTAAATTGTTCTAACATGGGAAATGTTTCTGCTCACATTCCCTATACTGGCATACCTTGTCTTACTGTGCTTCACTCTATCACACTTTGCAGATACTCTGTTTTTACAAGTTGAAGGTTTGTGGCATCCCTGAAGTCATACATTGGCAATTCTTGCAATATTTCAAACATTTTCATCCTTATTATACCTGTTCTTGTGATCAGTGATCTTTGGTGTTACTACTGTAATTGTTTTGGGCCATCATGTGGCACCACGAGCCACACTTATACGAGACGGGCAGTCTTAATTGTTAAATATTGTGTGTCTTCTGACTGCCTCACTGACCAGCTGATCCCCATCCTTCTCCCTCTCTTCAAGTGTTCCTATTCCCTGACGCACAGCAATATTGCAATCAGATCAGTTAATAACCCTACAGTGGGCTCTAAGAGTTCAAGTTAAAGGAGTAGTTACACATCTCTCACTTTAAATCAGGGGTGCCCAGTCTTTTGACTTCCCTGGGCCTCCAGCACTAGGGGTTGCATTTCAACATGAGATTTGTAGGGGATACACATCCAATCCATATCAAGCAGTGGTACAATGTGCAATAAAGAAATGGAAGAGGGTTGAGGATACCTGAGATCTTCATGTGGTTTGAGGTGCCTGTGATTGAAAAAAGGAACAAGGCCAGATTGGGAGGCTTTCAGAGCAACAATAGGGCTTTCTTTGGCAGTGGGGCCATTGGTGGTTTAGGGCAAGATGGGATACTGATTGTTGGCAAGCACTTTTTTTTTTTTTTTTTTGACATGGAGTCTCGCTCTGTCACCAGACTGAAGTATAGTAGCATGATCTCGGCTCACTGCAGCCTCTGCCTCCCAGGTTCAAACAGTTCTCCTGCCTCAGTCTCTCAAGTAGCTGGGACTACAGGCACACACCACCATGCCCAGCTAATTTTTTTTTTTTAAGTAGAGACAGGGTTTGATCTTGTGATCCGCCCTTGGCAAACACTCTTAATGCTATATGTAGAGTGACATTGGGGAGTCCAGGGAGATAGGGTGGGCCAGTAGGGTGGTGGGAAAGCTGGAGATGTGAGGGAGATGTAGTCCAGAGAGTGATGTGTATGAGTGGAGGAAGTGTGAGCTGATGGTCCTGTGACTTGGGGCTTAACTGAGAAAAATGAGCCTAGGTTCATACCTGGGATTTGTGCTCTTGGGTACCCCAGGGGAGTTGGCTGGCTCAGAGTGTACATGGCATTTATCTGTCAGCCTGCCTGTTGTTGTGGTGGGCTGACACAGTGATTTCTGGGGTAATCGGGAGAGAGTGAGAACCAGTGGTACCAGCACCTGGTATCTCTGACTTGGGAACCTGGGAGGTCAGTTAGCAGGATGTTGTGGGTAGGCAGACTGGGGATCATGGGTCAAGAGACTTTTTATGACCCTTCCTGTCGCTTTTGTTGCAGGGCTGTGTGGTCTTTGAGGATGTGTTTGTATACTTCTCTCGGGAAGAATGGGAGCTTCTTGATGATGCTCAGAGACTTTTGTACCATGATGTGATGCTGGAGAACTTTGCACTTTTAGCCTCACTGGGTAAGGTCCTCATGCTTTTCTCCATTTACCACTCTGTTCTTCCCATGGTTGGATCATGAGCACTGCTTCCTTCACCAGTTTTCTGGAGCAGGTGCTCAGGGTGCCAGGGCTAAGCTGTATGGAGTGTCCTCCCTACTTGCTGAGCAGTCCTGAAGCCATGCAGCCAAGGGTTTGGGGTCATGAGACTTGTGGTTTGCCCAGTGGATCTCACTAGGTCTGTTCACTTTCTGTACTGCTGACTCTGTCCAAAATTATGAAGCCTCTGTGCCCAAGGTTCTGCCCCCTTTCTCCAGGTGACATTTTCTTTTTCTTTTTTTTTTTTTTGAGTCAGCGTTTGGCTCTGTTGCCCAAGCTGGAGTGCAGTGGCACGATCTCAGCTCATTGCAACCTCTACCTCCCAGGCTCAAGCCATCCTCTCACCTCAGCCTCCTGAATAGTTGGGACTACAGGCACACACCACCACACCCAGCTAATTTTTTTGTAGAGATGGGAATTTGCCATGTTGCCCAGGCTAGTCTTAAACTCCTGAGCTCAAGTAATCCCCTGACTTGACCTCTGAAAGTGTTGGATTACAGGCGTGAGCCACTGCGCCCAGCCCAGGTGACATTTTCTAGGGCCTGACCCTGTCAGGAGTTACAGGCACTTACATAGTCACTTACAGGGACCTTTGCTCTATTGCTGCACAACTCCTCCCAGGTTACTTTTCTTACCTGTAGTCCATCATAGGGTGGACCTGTGCTGGCTGCTCACCTGTTCTGACTTTCTCTTAGGAATTGCATTTTCTAGATCATGTGCAGTCATTAAACTAGAGCAAGCAGAAGAGCCCTGGGTATATGACCAGGTGGATATGACTTCAGCCACAGAAAGAGAGGCCCAGAGCGGACTTAGACGTGGTGAGTGGATATCGGGGAAGGGCATGATGTATGTCAAAGCTGGGTTCAGAACTGTCAGCATTAACTGTTCACGTCAGTGTTTGTTTCCAGGGCCAGTGGCCACACAGCGTTTCTATCTGTCCTTCCCTGTTGTTGACATGAAGACATATCATTTCTAGTTTGTTAGCCCCTTGCCATCCTCACCACTGGCCTTCACCTCACACCCATGTTTTCCCACTATTCTGTCTGCATTTTTGGCAATATTGACCTGCTATTAATGTTCACAAGATGTGCATATATTCTTAAATAGTCTTTGAACACCAACTGCTCACTTGTAGTTGGATTTTCCTGGAACTGGATACATTTTTCATAGCATTCATGAGTCACTAACAGTCAAGGCCCTACTGGAAGCCATTTGTTTGCTTCCATTCTTTTTTTTTTTGAGACGGAGTCTAGCTCTGTGGCAAAGGCTGGAGTGCAGTGGGGTGATCTCCACTCACTGCAAGCTCCTCCTCCTGAGTTCACGCCATTCTCCTGACCTCAGCCTCCTGAGTAGCTGGGACTACAGACGCCCGCCACCATGCCCGGCTAATTTTTTTTTTTTTTTTTTTTGTATGTTTAGTAGAGAAGCAGCTTCACCGTGTTAGCCAGGTTGGTCTCGATCTCCTGACCTCGTGATCTGCCCACCTCAGCCTCTCAAAGTGCTGGGATTACAGGTGTGAGCCACCATGGCCAGCCTGTTTGGTTCCATTCTTATATCCTGGCCCTTCATTGGCCCTCCCCCATGGTATGACCTCCAGAGGCTCACTACCTCAAAGCCGTCCCTTCCTCACTCTGACCATGCTTCTCATCCTGAAAACAGTTTCATGAACTTACTCCTGCGTGTGTCAAATGCACATATATGATGGGGTTGCCCCTTCCCACCCGTAAACATGCATTTAATCAGCATTTCTGTGTCTTCAGGTTGTTGGTATGGAGTGGAGAATGAGGAGGTATCTTCTGAGCGGAGCATTTCTGTAGCAGGAGTGTCACAGGTCAGGACTCTCATGGCAGAGCTGCAGACTCACCCATGTGACATATGTGGCCCAATAGTGAAAGATACCTTACACCCGGCTAAGTACCATGGGGGAAAAGCCAGGCAGAAACCATACTTGTGCGGGGCATGTGGAAAGCAATTCTGGTTCAGTACAGACTTTGACCAGAACCAGCCCAATGAAGGGAAACTCTTCCCAAGGAAGGAGAGCAGAGACTCCGTGAAAAGCTGCAGAGTCCATGTGCCAGAGAAGACCCTTACATGTGGGAAAAGTGGGAGAGACTTTTCAGCCACATCTGGCCTTCCTCAGCATCAGGCCTCTCACAGCAGGATGAAGCCCCACAAGAGCACCAAGCTTGTGAATGGCTTTCGCATGGGACAGAGGTATCACAAGTGTGGTGAATGTGGGAAAGCCTTCACCCGCAAAGACACACTTGCTCGGCATCAGAGAATCCACACTGGTGAAAGGCCTTACGAGTGTAGCGAATGTGGGAAATTCTTCAGCCAAAGCTACGACCTCTTTAAACACCAGACAGTTCACACTGGAGAAAGGCCATATGAGTGCAGCGAATGTGGGAAATTCTTTAGACAAATCTCTGGCCTGATTGAGCACAGGCGAGTTCACACAGGTGAAAGACTCTATCAGTGTGGCAAATGTGGGAAATTCTTTAGCAGTAAGTCTAATCTCATTCGACACCAGGAAGTTCACACAGGAGCCAGGCCTTACGTATGCAGCGAATGTGGGAAAGAATTCAGTCGGAAACACACACTTGTTCTGCACCAACGAACTCACACTGGAGAAAGGCCTTATGAGTGCAGTGAATGTGGGAAGGCCTTTAGCCAAAGCTCCCACCTTAATGTACACTGGAGAATTCACAGCAGTGATTACGAGTGTAGCAGATGTGGTAAAGCTTTCAGCTGCATCTCTAAACTCATTCAACACCAGAAAGTTCACTCTGGAGAAAAGCCTTACGAGTGCAGCAAGTGTGGGAAAGCCTTCACTCAAAGACCCAACCTCATCAGGCACTGGAAAGTCCACACTGGGGAAAGGCCTTATGTGTGTAGTGAGTGCGGGAGAGAGTTCATCCGGAAACAGACACTTGTTCTGCACCAGAGGGTTCACGCTGGAGAAAAGCTTTAAGAGTGTAGCAAATGTGGGGAAACTCTTTGGCCAATGCCCCCAACTTACTGTATGGTGGGGAACTAGCAGTAGTTAATGAGTGCAGCGGATACAGGAAGGCCTTTCCCTGGAGGCTGAACCTTACCCGCCACTGGAAATTTCACACCAGACACAGGCCTTAGCAGTCCAAGCAATGTGCTGTCTCTGTTCAGCCTAACAGCTCACCCTAGAGTGGAACTCTGGGAGCAGCCATTGTGAGGGAACCATCAGTCAGAAGTGAAACTTCATAGATACGGACATTCCCACTGGGGAGATTCCCTGTGAGCACCAAGTATGTGAGATGCTTTCAACAGCTGTGTCGCACTTTTTAAATGGCTATTGGCCTTTGCTGGGGCAGGAGCCATCTGCCCCTACCATTTGGCAGAATCATACTGCGTTTACCATTTATCCCAGCATGCTTATGACAGGCAGAGCTTTCTTCTCTCCCCAGTCCCTAAAAGGATTGTAAGTGGTCTCACAGCCCACTAGGGGTCTTAATTTTCTCTCTTTTGATGTAAATGGCATGGAAATAATCAGCTTTGTTCAAGAGGACACAAAAGGATTCTGCAAATAGCCTGCAGAGGCTTACCTGCATTGATTGTTTGGTTTCATATGATGCTCATTATGGATATATCCAATCTCCAAGTCACCCAGCTCTCGAACTGCCTGCTTCACATTGCTCATTATAATAAAGGCCTGTTCTTTAAGCCACAATTAATGTTGTGGGTTCTGTTTATTGTTTGGAGTCTATTGAGGAAACAGTTGTCTTCTCAGCATGAACAAGTTAACAGCTTTTGTGGGAGTCCTAGTTTTCTGTCCCTTAGAGCAAAGAACAGTATGGCAGAGAACAGCTCTGATTACAGCTTTGACCTAATTTGCATTGCTGTTCAAGGCCTTCTAAGACTGCAGGGCTTTGTGAGACAAATCATGTGACCTGGATGGCAGTTTTTCTATGGGTTTGGAGGTAACCATGAAGAGAGACCAGCTGTAACAACTTCCTAGAGCACCTGGGATCATGAGTTTGGTCACTGGTTCCCATCCAGTGTTCCATATTTCCAAGCACTTAGTGGGAAGCTGGCCCCTGCGTCTTGTCAAGGAGTCTGTGTTCAGAATTTGGTAGGCAGGTGTCCTTGTGTGGAGGACCTCTAGGAGCCAGGTGGTAATTACAATTGGTGTAGAAACACTGGGTGAGACTAATAGGGAGTTGAGGAGATTGCAGCACACTACAAATGATGTGCCACTTCTTTTTTTTTTTCTTTTCTTTTTTTTTTTTTTTTTTTGAGATGGAGTTTCGCTCTTGTTGCCCAGGCTGGAGTGCAGTGGCACGATCTTGGCTCACTGCAACCTCCACCCCCTGGGTTCAAATGATTGTCCTGCCTCAGCCTCCTGAGTAGCTGGGATTACAGGTATGCGTCACCTATGCCTGGCTAATTTTGTATTTTTAGTAGAGACGGGGTTTCTCCATATTGTTCAGGCTGGTCTCAAACTCCCAACCTCAGGTGATCTGCCTGCCTCGGCCTCCCAAAGTCCTGGGATTACAGGCATGAGCCACCACGCCTGGCCTAGGATGTGCCACTTCTAAAGGTACATGCTCAGATGTTCCCATACTATGGCTATATAGGATGAGAGTGTACAGAAAGTTTCAGAACCTCCATAGCTGTGTCTCTTTGGTGGTCAGCATCACTCCCAGGGCAAATCTAAACATTCTGTGGATTCCCAAAGACTCGATGGCTCAACTGAAGACCACCGCTGGGTGCACAAGTGGGTAGGAAAACCAAGATTGAAAGGAGGAAAATCTAGCATTTCAGGGATGTGGCTTTGCAATTTAGCCAGTGTTCCTGGTGAATCATGGAAATAGCTTTCTTGGTTGCCACTTTTTGCTGTCACTGAGGCAGGGCTGCTCCTGAAGCAAGAGGCAAGAGACAATAGAGTCAATATAGGGTTACCTGTAGGACTTGTCTGTGTTTTCCCAGTTTTCTTTTTTGTTTTGAGACCAGGTCTCTCTCTGTCACCCAGGATAGAATGCAGTGGCACTACCATAGCTCACTGTAACCTTGAACTCCTGCACTTAAGCAATCCTCAGCCTCCTAAGTAGCTGGGATTACAGGCATGTGCCATCGCACCTGGCTAACTTTTTTTGTTTGTTTTTGTTTTTGGAGATGGAGTCTCACTGTATTGCCCAAGCTGGTCTTGAACTCCTGGCTTCAAGCGATACCAAAGCACTGGTTTACAGGCATAAGCCAGCATGCCTGGCTGGTTTGCCTAATTTCTTAAAATGAACTGTCATTTATTTGTGAACTCTCTTCTTATATAATAATACAGTCTATAAATTTCCCTGTAAGTACTACTTTAGCAGCATCCCCCAAATTTTGATATAGTGTGCATTCGTTTTGTGTAAGATGGAATTAGTTGGCCGGGCACGGTGGCTCATGCCTGTAATCCCCGCACTTTGGGAGGCCGAGGTGGACGGATCACGAGGTCAGGACATCGAGACCATCCTGGCTAACATAGTGAAACCCTGTCTCTACTAGAAATACAAAAACTTAGCCGGGCATGGTGGCAGGCGCGTGTAGTCCCAGCTACTTGGGAGGCTGAGACAGGAGAATGGCGTGAACCCGGGAGGCGGAGCTTGCAGTGAGTTGAGATCGTGCCACTGCACTCTGACCTGGGCAACAGAGCAAGACTCTATATCCAAAAAAAAAAAAAAAAAATTGGGCTGGAAAAGCTCTACTTTTGTCTCTAGGGACTTCAGGTATCGCATTTCATTTTGACATTTAAGTGCAGTGAGCTTTATTATGTATTGTTTAACATCTGGAAAATCCCATGACAATATGGAGGGTGAGTTTGATTGCTGATGGTTTCTGGTTGGCATACGTGATTAGGTAGGAACTCTGGCTCAACTATGTTACCCCAGAAGGGCATAAAATCCCTGCTGGCCTGCTGCGATCCTCTGACTTGAGCTCTCCTGAAGCCAGGATTTATCTCTCAGATATTGGTGGCTTGATCTGGAAGTGACTCACATCAATGTGCCATCTGGACTGGGGTGGAAATCTGGAAAACTGCCTGGATTTGTGTCTGACATAGCATATGGGCACGCATTCTCTTTCTCTTGCTGCACCATACCCTTTGCCTTAACAAAACCTCACGTGAGTATGCTCTGTAGAGTTTTGTGAGTATTTTCAATTATGTTTTTGAAATTTTTTCAGTTGGTGAAGATGGGATATTTGCTGTGATCTCTGAGTCCATTTCAAATAATAATGGCTAAGGAGTTATTGGGCAGAATGAAATATGGTAGAGGCTGGTGAGGAAGATTTTTTGTGAATAGGTTGGCTTCTAGTCCTTGAGTTGAGATTGCACAAGTTACGTGATTGACTCACAAACAGGAGGAAGAACATAAGTGGGACCTGGAGTCTGTGGGTCGGAGGGGATAACTAAATGTCCTGCAAAAGACCCAAACACCTCCCATTAGGCCCACCTCCAACACTGGAGGTCACATTTCAACATGAGATTTGGAAGGGACACTCATCTAAACTATATCAGCTGTAGATTCTAGCCTGTAATTAAGTACACTACCATACCTTTTCCTAACTCCACCCTGCGGACCCAGCTAATTGATGTCATGGTAAAAGGGGAGACAACATGATATGAGGCATGATGTTATGGACCTCCTTATTGAGCTGTCTTGAATGAGACTTAATACTGGAGGGGGAAGGAAAAGTAAGAATCATTCAGAAGAAAGGTAACTAAAAATAAAAGAGGTGGCCGGGCGCGGTGGCTCACGCCTGTAATCCCAGCACTTTGGGAGGCCGTGGCGGGAGGATCACCTGAGGTCAGGAGTTCGAGACCAGCCTGACCAACATGGTGAAACCCCATCTCTACTAAAAATACAAAAAAAAAAAATTAGCTGGGCGTTGTGGCACGTGCCTGTAATCCCAGCTACTCAGGACGCTGAGGCAGGAGAATCGCTTGAACCCAGGAGGCAGAGGTTGCGGTGAGCCGAGATTCCACCATTGCATTCCAGCCTGGGCAACAAGAGTGAAACTCCATCTCAAATAAATAAATAAATAAATAAATAAATAAAAGAGATGGAAGAAACCTCAGGAAAACAGAATTGGATAAAATTGTTTAGATGGTTGATTACAAATGACCTTAAACAGGAAAGGAAGATGGAGTAGTTACAAAAAGTATTGAATCACTAAAAATAATTGGTCTATTCAAAGATCTGGAACTAATTAATTCACCCTAGTCTTGATAATTTTTCAAAATGTCAAAATCATTTAAAAATGACAAGTATAATCTCTTCAGAGCCTGCTCTGATTATAACCATGGAGGGAAATTGGGAGTATTATGACTGAATGATGATGTCAACAGAAGAAAGTGACAAGTCTCAATCATTTTGGAGATTTAGTTGCCAAAGTTAAGGATGCACCCGGGAGACAAGTCTATGCTTTTCTCCAAAGATGATTTTTAGGGCTCCAAATTTAAAGGAGAAAGGATGGGATATTGAGAAGCACACAGTTTTCACATAAACAAAAGGGGCAAAAGAAAGATGTAGGGAATCTGCATTTTACGTAAGGTAACACAGAGGAAATGGGGTAGGGGAACAATCGGATAGGCATTTTGTGTCTGACAGGCCGGGGTGACTGCACCTGTAAAGATAAACTATCAATTTGCATTGCCATGGTGAAGTTTTTTTTTTTTTTTAGATGGAGTTTCACTTTTGTCCTCCAGGCTGGAGTGCAGTGGCATGATCTCAGCTCACTGTAACCTCCGTTCCCTGGGTTCAAGTGATTCTCCTGTCTCAGCCTCCCGAGTAGCTGGGATTACAGGCACCTGCCACCACACCTGGCTAATTTTTGTTTTTTTTTTTTTTTTTTTTTAGTAGAGATGGGGTTGCACCATCTTGACCAGACTGGTCTTGAACTCCTGACCTCGTGATTCACCCACCTTGGCCTCCCAAAGTGTTGAGATTACAGGCATGAGCCACCGCACCCAGCCACCATGGTGAAGTTTTAACAGCTCACCAGTAACTTCCTTGTGGGCAAAATATGGTGAAGGTGGGTGGCTTTTTATCTTGTAGCCATTTTATTTAGGAACCAAAAGGTGGAGGCAAGTTTGTGTGACCCAGGTCCCAGCTTGACTTTTCCCCTTGGCTAAAAAGGTTTGGGGTCCCAGAATTTAATTTCCTTTGACAATGGCCTGGTTAAGGTCTCATGACCTCCAGCTGGGACTTCAAGTTCACTTTCAATGGAATGAAGTAAACGGTCTGCAGGCAGTGAGAAAACTTTACTACAATTGATGACTGATGTTGCAATAACTTAATTAGCTAATGTAAACTTAAAAGGAAATATAATTACACGAATATAGTGATACAGCTAGAGAAGGCTTGCAGCGGGAGAAATATGGTCTATAGAGGAATTTATGGACAGAAATTAGGTACGATTTTTGCTTCACTGTTACCATAAGGCATTATTGGAATTGACAGAATGCCATGTAAATCTGCTTTTAGTCCTGTTTTAATTGAGCGTGCTAGATGGGAACCTTTAGAATTGGCTAATCTCACTCAAGTGATTAATTTATAACACCATAGAATTCCTGGGGGGAAATAAATGTTGGCTTGAATTGAGCATCTTTTAGATGCAGGTATATTACTAAAATTCCCTATTTAGTAGTCTAGGATGGGCTGGGTACGGTGGCTCATGCCTGTAATCCTGACACTTTGGGAGGCCAGGGCAGGAGGATCACTTGAGGACAGCAGTTTGAGACCAGCTTGGGCAACATAGTGAGACCGCCTCGCTACGAAAAAATTGAAAACATATTAGCTGAGTGTAGTGGAACATGCTTATAGTCTTAGCTACTCAGGAGGCTGAGGGGAGGATCACTCAAGGCCAGGAGTTTGAGGATGCAGTGAGCTGTATTTGCACCACTGCACTCCAGCCTCAGTTTAGGATGGCCTGGAAGAAAAGTTGATGGATCTGGTAAGTTAACTATAGATTATGGAAGACTTGATAAATTGGTGTCCCTCCATTTGATCAGCTATGTCTAATATGGCATCAACAACTAAAGCTGTGCTACAAGCTCAGAGAGATCAGTATTCCGTACTAGATTTGGCTCATGCCTTCTTTTCTGTTAGGAAACCAAAGCCAATTTTCATTCATTCGGGATAGTCCCCAGTATGCATTTACTCTGCCCTCAGAAGAACATTTAAATTCTCTGGGCTGAACATGGTGGCTCACACCTATAATCCCAGCACTTTGGGAGGCCGAGGCTGGTGGATCACTTGAAGTCAGGAGTTCGAGACTAGCTTGGCCATCATGGTGAAACCCCGTCTCTACTAAAAAAAACACAAAAATTAGCTGGGTGTGGTGGTGGGTGCCTGTAATCCCAGCTACTCAAGGTGGAGGCAAGAGAATCGCTTGAACCCAGGAGGCAGAGGTTGCAGTGAGCCGAGATCGTGCCAGTGTACTCCAGCCTGGGTGACAGAGCGAGAGTCAAATAAAGAAATAGATAAAGATAAATAAATTCTCTGGATGATACTTGGCCCTGGATTTAAACCCTTTTGTAGGACAATATATGGTATATGAGCTGCTACTTGGGAGGCTGAGGTGGGAGGATCACTTGAACCCAGGAGCTCAAGGCTGCAGTGAACCATGATTGTGCCACTACACTCCAGCCTGGGTGACAGAGTGAGAACCTATGTCTAAAAAACATATATATTTGGTATACGGGCAAGAACCCCAATTTGGAGGAAAGGTAGAGAATATACTGTAATTTTGACTTATTTTGTAATGATCATGATCAGACTCATAATGTTATCTGCTATTTGGTGTAATACTGGTGTATTTGGTAAAATTAATTTGATGGGTTCTGATATGGTTTGGATGTATGTTCCCTGCAAATCTCAAGTTGAAATGTGACCTTCAACGTTGGAGGTGGGCCTAGTCAGAGGTCTTTGGGTCATGGGGGTAGATCCCTCATGAATGGGTTGGTGCTGTCCTCATGGTAGTGAGTGAGTTCTCACTGAATTCATGCAAGATCTGGTTGTTTAGAAAAGCCTGGCACCTCCTCCCTACCTCTCTTGCTCCCTCCCTCACCATGTGACATGCTGGCTCTCCTTCACTTTTTGCCATAATTGTAAGCTTCCTGAGGCCCTCACCAAAAGCAGATACTTGCACTTTCCTTCATGTGCTGTCTGCAGAACTGTAAGCCAAATACATCTCCCTCTTATATATTTTTATTTTATATTCTTATATATTTTATTGTAATTTTTAATAAACTACCCAATCTCAGGTATTCCTTTATGGCATCACAAATTGACTAACACATTTCAAACAAAGCTTATGATAATATTGATATAGATCATAAAATAAAGTGAGAAATTGAATTAAAACAACCACAAGATGTTCTATCTATGGAAAATACTGGCTAGAAGAGGAACTAGAATTAACTTTGAATTGAATGAATCTGTTGATACTGTTCTTAAAGTTGATGATGGAAGGAGGTAAAATAGTTGCCAATCTTGTGCATGATTATGAACACCTTTGTGCTGAGCTATTGCGTTTTCTGAAATACTTTGAAGCAATACCCACATCTCAAATAATGCACACAAAGTATTTTGACAGCTGCCCTTTTTGTTTGTTCTGTTCTATAAATAGAGAAAATTATGTAGAGTAATATTAAGACATAGTGATTTGTAATTAAAAATACCCAGCCAACAAAGGGATGACTGTGGAGAATAGAGATACTTTATAGCTGAAATAGGACAATTATATGCTTATCTCTGGGGACATCTGGATATCTAGTTTGACTCTTGGCAAAGAAAGGCAGTGGGAGTTAGAATGTGCTGCTTAAACTCTGAAATTTTTCCGTGTCTTTACAGCTGTCTTTTACCTGGCATAAATGGCTAGGCTGGCTTGGGTCATGCAGCCAGAGGGACATAAAAGTCCCTACTGGGAATTTCTGTTATTAATTCTGAAATCAAGCTCCATCCCATAGATATTTCTCACCTATATACCCTGAGTGCCTCTGCAGCCAGCAAAGCAAATGAAGGCCTTCTGGGTTGAAGCCCTAGGCCCTCCAATGCTGAAGAGCCCTGTGAAGTTTTCAGCCATCCAGGCATTCTAGTAACATGCTTCTTCTGCCTGGAATTTATTCTAAAAATACGCACATGGCTCATCTCTCACTTCCTTCAATGCATTTCACTGGCTTTCTGATTAAGAAGTCCCACCTCTCCCCTTTGTCTCTTATCAAAGCAGCATTTCTTTCATTGTTTTTTTGAGATTGATGTTAGACTTCTAAAAGGAATTGAATATATCTCAGATATCAAGAAAGAATTATGAAATGGATAAAAGTGTTGCTCAGTGAATTGGATACAGTTACTGACTGGACACAGTAATTGGACACAATAACTGACTATGCAGACAAAAGATGTTTTTTGTTGGAATCACAGATAGAATTCTACCTTTGTACTACCGCTTCAAGGTGACCCAACATTTCTCTTCTATCTTCTGGAGGCACTATCATGCCACTATCTGAAGTAGTTTTTCACCTGTCCCTGACCAAGAGTGCACAGACTGACTTCAACGCTTCCGAGTGCATACATTTGAAATGTAATATGATAGAGGCTGGGTGCCGTGGCTTATGCCTGTAATCCCAGCACTTTGGGAGGCCAAGATGGGCGGATCACGAGGTCAGGAGATCAAAACCATCCTGGCTAACAAGGTGAAAATACAAAAAAAAAAAAAAAAAAGCCGGGCGTAGTGACCGGCGCCTGTAGTCCCAGCTACTTGGGAGGCTGAGGCAGGAGAATGGTGTGAACCCGGGAGGCGGAGCTTGCAGTGAGCCGAGATCGTGCCACTGCACTCCAGCCTGGGCGACTGAGCAAGACTCCATCTAAAAAAAAAAAAAAAAAATAGAAGAGAGACCGAGGCAGGTAGATCACCTGGGGTCAGGAGTTTGGGACCACCATAGTGAAACTCCGTCTCTACTAAAAATACAAAAAATTAGCCTAGCGTGGTGGTGTGCGCCTATAGTCCCACTTACTTGGAAGGCTGAGGCACGAGAATCGCTTGAACCCGGGAGGCGGAGGTTGCAGTGATCCCAGATGGTGCCGCTGCATTCCAGCCTCGGGGGGCAGAGGGAAACTTTGTCTTAAAAAAAGAAAAGAAAAGAAAAGAAAAAGCAATAAACTTAATATGGTAATGTTTATTAGCTTCCCTATTGGTAGATATATTTCGTGTCTGAATGGCTCTATGGAATGATTTGCATATTTGGATTGGCAGTCTTAGGGAGCGTCTGATAATGATTTTAGCCTCTGGGAGCCTGCTGAACTTCACCAAGTTTGAAATCATATTCCCCAAACACTTGGGTGATCAGTTGCCGATGGCACCTCTGATACGCTGTCTGATTACGACCCATTTAAGAAAGGGCGAAGCCCCTCCACCGCCCGGGGACCTGGATAAGCCATTTCTCATCGCCCAGCGCCCTGGAGCTTCGCTTTTACTCCAAGCGGCCGGTGCAGAGGGTTCCCCCTCCGACCTCGGGAATCTGTGGAAACTACATTACACAGAATGCTCTGCGTTGAACGCCACGCTACTAAGCCGGTAAGAGCTCAGAAGACCGACTTTCCACGAGAGTCACAAAAAGAAAGGGAGGGACTTGGGGGGGGGGGGTCCTCTTCGTGGCGGCCATTTTGGCTTCTCTGGGGTGTGTTCACCGGATCGGAGACAGCAGAGCGCCGGGTTGGGGCCGCGAAGGCGTGAGGGGAGTCGTCGTCCCTGCTGCACGAAAGCGTCTGAGCCTCGCGACGCCGCCCTGGGTGACCCACGTCAGGCCTGTCCCCGGGTCCCTACCCCGGTCGCCCGCCGCTCCCGGCCCAGCTCCCCCCACAGAGTCTGATGGCAGCGGCCGCTCTGAGGGCGCCAGCTCGGGTGAGTGCCGCGTCTCACCGCCTCACACGCCTTCCCCCACCCACTAAAGCCACCAGTGAGGGGCGCCTGCTCGCGTCCCCGCAGCCCAGGGTCGGGGACACTGAGGCGCTCGTGGGTGGGGCCGTTTCTGACACTGCGTGTGACGAGGTGTGGGCGTGACAGGCGGGGGAACCGGCGCGTGCAAAGGTCGGAGGCGCGACTGAGCCGCGAGAACTGGGAAAGCTGTTTTCTGCAGGGAACGAAGAATATGAGGCGGAGTGACTCCTAGGGTTGTACCTTCCTTGTGAGGACGCTAGAAGCCACGGAGAGTTTTGAACAAAGGAGGGACGCCATTTATGTTAGTTTTTTTTTTTTTCTTTGAGACGGAGTTTCGCTCTTACCGCCCAGGCTGGAGTGCAATGGCGCGATCTCGGGTCACTGCAACCTCCGACTCCTGGGTTCAAGCGATTCTCCTGCCGCAGCCTCCCCAGCAGCTGGGATTACAAGCCTGCGTCACAACGTCCGGCTACTTTTTTGTATTTTTAGTGGAGATGGGATTTCACCATTTTGGCCAGGCTGGTCTTGAACTCCTGGTCTCAAGTGACCCGCCTGCCTCTGCCTCCCAAAGTGCTGGGATTACAGGCGTGAGCCACCGCGCCCGCCCTATGTTAGGGTTTAAAAACTTTTCCAAAGACTGTTCGCAGGAAGAGCAGCGATGGGGCGATGAGGACATTGAGATAGTGGGAGGCTGCAACTTTTTTTCGTTGCCCTGCAGTTGGCAAGAGGTGACAGCACTGAGGCCGGAAAGTAAAACAGCCAGCCTGAGTTCAGGGCCAGGCAGGGGTACAGGGAGGCTTGAGCCCATCGAGCCTCACCAGGGGTGCATTCCTCTTTCGCTGGTTCTCCTAGTTGTAGAAGGGCGTACAGAACTCACATAGGAAGTGGAGAGTGTTCCAGTCCCTGAGTAGCCCCCACCCGCACCCACATGTTCTTGGGATTGTGGTTTTCTAGTATTCTTAAGTGTTGTTACCCCAATCCTGGGTCTGGTGCCCTGGAGAAATTCCAAGCCCAGGGCTCTAAGTCCATGCCAGGGGTTATACTGAGGTGTTCCCATTTTTGGCAGCCAGTGGAAACTTGTGAAAGGTTATCTGTCGCACTGGTATCAGGAGGCGCAAGTGCTTAGTAAAACTAAGCTGAGATTTTTGAGGAAACCATAGATCTCTTTCCTTTTAGCTGGGAACAAAGAGCAGGGGAAAGGAGTCAGGACTGCAGTGGCTGCCTGAAAAGCTGGGTACCTATTCTGGAGGTAATAGGAGGTATGGGTTAAAAGAGGGAGGTGATCTTGCTCAAGTCCTAACGGGGTCCATCCTGTTAGCGTGGAGAGCAGACTGCGGGGTTGAGGGAGGAGGAAAGAAGATCAGAGTGGAAGCTACAGCCAGTCCAGGGTAATGAACCAGAATCATTGATTAGATGTGTTGCATTCTGGACGCAAATTTTTAAAGGGGGCAACTAAATTTTCTGATGTAGACAGCGAGGGAGTGAAACAGGATTCAGCGATGACCCCACAGTTCTTCAACTGAGATGGAGAAGTTGGTATTAACAGTAATATTCACTGGAGACAACAGGAGCTTTATTTGGTCATGTAAGAGTTTGAGATGTTTCAGACACATTAAGTAGGCATTAAGTAGGTCGGTGAACACCCAGGTCTGGAAATCTGGGGAGTGCTTCAGAATGGAGACACCCAAAATATGGTGGTTATTGTGTGGACTAAGGTGAGTGAGCTGCGGATTACATTTAGAAGGGTTAATCTTTTTTTTTTTTTTTTTTTTTTTTTTAGGCTGGAGTGCAATGGTGTGATCTTGGCTCACTACAACCTCCGCCTCCCAGGTTCAAGCAATTCTCCTGCCTCAGCCTCCCATGTAGGTGGGATTACAGACATGCGCCACCACACCCGGCTAATTTTGTATTTATTTAGTAGAGATGGGATTTCTCCATGTTGGTCAGGCTAGTCTCAAACTCCTGCCCTCAGGTGATCCACCCGCCTCAGCCACCCAGAGTTCTGGAATTACAGGCGTGAGCCACCGCATCCGGCCTAGAATGGTTAATCTTTAGGCATGGTGGTACAGGTTATTTGGTCAAGAAGGGCAGAGTGGGGGCTAAAGACCAACCAAGCCTTCTGGTTGGATAAGTGGGTGATGTTCTTGGGCTTTCTAAACAGAGGTAAGGGAGGTTAGTGGCTATGGAGGTAGGGTGTTTGGAGAGGATAGTTGGGCAGGTGGCATACGCTTTCAAGGAAAGAGTGGATGTAAGGTGAATGCAGAGGCATAGGTGTATTTGAGGCAAATGGCTGTCCTTTTTTTCCTTAGTGCTTATTCAACATTCTGTGGAATCATCAGGATTTTTTGATAACTTTGATGGGGCCGGGAGTGTTTTATTCAACCTGGAGGATAAGGCCAGGTGCCAATGTGGTCATCTGTGACAGTCACTTGGCCTCGGACAGGTGATCAGTGGAGCTAGTCTTTGAGTGTTAAGTGGACAGAAGAAGGTTGTCACTGCCGAGGGGATAGCAAGTACATCACAGAAGTGTAAAACGGCCATGGTTATCTGAGATGCACATGTGGTTCTGTGTGGCCTAAGTCTGAGGCAAAAAATGGAGCCAGCCAGGGAGCCTTCATAGGATTTGGGGCTGCTACCACTAGTGGATGCCCTGGGAGATCTAGGGTAGTATTAGATCCTAGTTTGAATTTTTCAAGCATATCCTCGATGCTGTGTGCTAAGTTATGGTGTAAAGTCTAAAATTAAGGCCCAGTATGACCTCTGGTAAAATCAGGGTGACATCAAATGGCCTGAGGACAAGTTTCCCTCCCTACCCTTCTCCCAGACAGACAACTCTTTTTATCAAGGGGACCAGGCACAGTTTCTGCCTATCACTTTGTAGCAGATTTCAGCTCCCTACCAGGCCATGGAGTTTTCCAAAGAAGCTCATTGTGGGAACCAGGGGCACTTGATCTTTTTGTTTTCAAAGTGCTTGCATTCCACAGCTTTTGGTTATTCACTTTTTTTCTGGACTAGACCCCCATGTGACCCTGTGTGGTACATGTTGTCCTCATCTCCCAGGTTCTATGGACATATGATTAATAAACTGTTGTATCATCTTTTTTTTTTTTTTTTGAGACGGAGTCTCGCTCTGTTGCCCAGACTGGAGTGCAGTTTCACAATCTCAGCTCACTGCAACCTCTGCCTCCCGGGTTTAAGCAATTCTCCTGCCTCAGCCTCCCAAGTAGCTGGGATTACAGGCACCCACCACCACACCCAGCTAATTTTTGTATTTTTAGTAGAGATGGGGTTTCACCATATTGGTCAGGCTGGTCTTGAACTCCTGACCTCGTGATCCACCCACCTCGGCCTCCCAAAGTGCTGGGATTACAGGCGTAAGCCACCGTGCCCTGCTGCTCTATCATCTTTCTAGTGTCAGGTTTTGTGTATTTGGCCATATCCATAACCCTAGTGTGGCAATCTTGCCTTCACTAATGGGGTAAAGAGGAAGAGATTAAAACAGTGACATGGGGGGTAAGAACAGGGAGATGCCTATGGTGTGGGCAGTGAGGTGGCAGCCCTGGGCTTGGGGCTATGGTGTCTGGAGATAGGAGGGATGTGTATTCTGAAGAATGACGTGCATCTGGAAAGGGAGTAAGTGACAGCTGCAGGGCCCTGGTATTGAGACTTAGATGACCTTGGACATTCCAGGGGATTTCATGATGTGATAGTATGGATCCTTCCATGCCAGGCCCCCAGCTTAGATGCCTATTTATCCATGTGCTGGTTTCTCCTCTCAGTTGGGGAGCTTGGGAAGAGAATGGGCATGGGGTAAAGATGTGGGGGTATGCATTGTTGGTGGTTTCATCTGTTCCCATTGTGGCAGGGCACTGTGACCTTTGAAGATGTGGCCGTACACTTCTCCTGGGAGGAATGGGGTCTGCTTGATGAGGCTCAAAGATGCCTGTACCGTGATGTGATGCTGGAGAACTTGGCTCTTTTAACCTCCCTAGGTAAGGTTCTTTTACCCATTCCTGTGCCCTTAGCTAGTCTGTGCCCTTCCTCTTTTCCCTATCGGCAGGTCTGTCCTTCTCATGACAAGACTATGGGCTCTGCTTCTTTCTCAGTTCCCTGCATAGTTCTGTCATTGGTAAGACTAATGTGTAAGACTAAGGTGTGCATACTGTCTTCTCCTCTCCTTGAGGAGCCCCCATACCCCCACAGCCTCACAGGGAAGGATGCAGAGTCTGCAGTCTTGCAGTCACCCAAGTGCATCCCACCTTGATTGTCCCCTCCATGTCTGGGTGACTTTTTCCAGATCTGAGGATCCTGTGTGCCCCAGCTACTACTTCCATCCCGTAGCTGGCATTTCATTATGCCTGCCTATGCCAGGGGTTATTGTCACTGACATGGTCACTACTTACGCAGACCATGGACTCTTCTTGGAAAGTATTCCTCTGTTGGGAGGCCGAGGCGGGTGGATCACAAGGTCAGGAGATCGAGACTATCCTGGCTAACATGGTGAAACCCCGTCTCTACTAAAAATACAAAAAAAAAACTAGCCGGGCGTGGTGACAGGCGCCTGTAGTCTCAGCTACTTGGGAGGCTGAGGCGGGAGAAATGGCGTGAACCCGGGAGGCGGAGCTTGCAGTGAGCCGAGATCACGCCACTGCACTCCAGCCTGGGAGCACAGCGAGACTCCGTCTCAAAAAAAAAAAAAAAAAAGAAAAAGAAAAAAAAAAAAGAAAGTATTCCTCTGAAATTTTCTTTGTAGTATTTGTGTGTCTTTGTGTTTTTCCTGTGGGCTGTCATGTGCTGAGTTTTTTGTGGGACAGTGCAGGCTGCTCTTCTGTTCTTTCTTCCCTTAGTACTTACATTATCCAGATGCCGTATCATAGCAGCAACCTATTCTGTTTGGCGAGCAGTTTGGTGCCAATGCCAGTGGTCACAGCTCACTTCCGGTTTCCCTTCACCATTCTTGACATTTTGCTGACATGTCAGCTCTACTTGTCACTTCTGCTGTTAACATCCAGCCTGGGGCTAATCCTCACATCTCTGGACTCCGTATTTTACCTGTTTTTCTCACTGCTACATCTGCAGTTCTTTCCAACGTTAGTCTCTACATAGTATGTCATGAGGTATGCATATACTCTTTTTTGTTTGTTTGTTTTTTGAGACTGAGTCTCACTCTGTCACCCAGGC
>NW_012102088.1:933506-969474 GCF_000951045.1 Mandrillus leucophaeus | reverse complement strand
TGTCGCCCAGGCGGGAGTGCAGTGGTGCAATCTTGGCTTGTTGTAACCTCCGCCTCCCAGGTTCAAGCGATTCTCCTGCCTCAGCCTCCCAAGTAGCTGGGATTACAGGCACCCACCACCACGCCAGGCTAATTTTTGTATTTTTAGTAGAGAAGGGGTTTCATCATATTGGCCAGGCTGATCTGAAACTCCTGACTTTGTTTATCTGCCCGCCTTGGCCTCCCAAAGTGCTAGGATTACAGGCATGAGTCACCGCACCCAGCCCATTCTTGTAATCTTTATAGCCTAGAATTGCTATGCAGCCTCATCTGCAGCCCGAACCCAACTCTACTGTCATGCAAACAATCCCATGGACTTGTTCCTGAGTTTGTCATACACACAGTTGTATAGGGGCTGCCCCCCCCACCATAGTTAATGTGCACTTCACTAGCATTTCTTGCTTTTAGGTTTTTGGCGTAGAGTGGTGGATGAGGAGGCACCTTCTGAGCAGAGCATTTCTTTAGAAGGAGAGACCCAACTCAGGACTTCCAAGGCAGGTCTTTCTCCCCAGAAGGCCCCGACCGTGAGACGTGTAGCTTGGTCTTGAGAGACATTCTGCTCTTGGCTGGGTCCAAGGGGACACATCATAGGCAGAAATTATGTAGGGGTGGGGCATGTGAGAAGTAATTGTATTTCATTGCAGATGTTCATCACCGGAAGCAGCACCTTGGAGAGAAACATTTCAGAAGCAATGTGGGCACAGCCTTGTTTGTGAAGACCTGCACATTCCATGTGTCAGGGGAGCCTTCCACCTGCAGAGAAGCTGGGAAGGACTTCCTGGCCAAGTTGGGATTTCTCCATCAACAGGCCACTCACACTGGGGAGCAATCAAATAGCAGAAGCGACGGTGGGGCCGTCAGTCACAGAAGAAAAACTCATTACAACTGTGGAGAGTACACAAAAGCATTCAGCCGTAAACACACACTTGTTCAGCAGCAGAGGACACTCACTACAGAAAGATGTTACATATGCAGTGAATGCGGGAAATCCTTTAGCAAAAGCTACAGCCTCAATGACCATTGGAGAGTTCACACTGGAGAAAAGCCTTACGAATGTGGAGAGTGTGGGAAGTCCTTTAGGCAAAGCTCTAGTCTCATTCAGCATCGGAGAGTTCACACTGCAGTGCGACCTCATGAATGTGATGAATGTGGAAAATTATTTAGCAACAAATCTAACCTCATTAAACATCGGAGAGTTCACACTGGGGAAAGGCCATATGAGTGCAGTGAATGTGGGAAATCCTTTAGCCAAAGGTCTGCACTCCTTCAACATCGGGGAGTTCACACTGGGGAGAGGCCTTATGAGTGCAGTGAATGTGGGAAGTTCTTTACATATCATTCCAGTCTCATAAAGCACCAGAAAGTTCATAGTGGATCCAGGCCTTATGAGTGCAGCGAGTGTGGGAAGTCATTTAGCCAAAACTCTAGCCTCATTGAACACCATAGAGTTCACACTGGAGAAAGGCCTTATAAGTGCAGCGAATGTGGGAAATCCTTTAGCCAAAGGTCTGCGCTCCTTCAACATCGGGGAGTTCACACTGGGGAGAGGCCTTATGAGTGCAGTGAATGTGGGAAGTTCTTTCCCTACAGCTCCAGTCTCCGAAAACACCAGAGAGTTCACACTGGATCAAGACCCTATGAGTGCAGTGAATGTGGGAAATCCTTTACTCAAAATTCCGGCCTCATTAAGCACAGAAGGGTTCACACTGGGGAGAAGCCTTATGAGTGCACTGAATGTGGGAAATCCTTTAGCCATAACTCCAGCCTTATTAAACATCAGAGAATTCATAGTCAATAAAAGCCTTGAGTGGCAAATGTGGAAAATCTGTTAGCACCCTGGAGAAAGTCCTTGAGTACACAGTGAATGTGAGAAAGCTTCAGCTGAAGGCTGTATCTCATTGAGTGCCACAGAATGCACAAGGGAAAGACACTTTTGATATGTAGGGATGTCCAGTTGATATAACAGTTCTGAAGGAGATCCCTTATGAGGGTGGCATCAGCCTGAATTAAACATCCTCTATCTGAACATCTGCATAAATTCCAGGTATGTGGGAACTGCATTGCACCTTTTGCCGTGCCCAGGGCCCATGTCAGATGTATGTCTCTGCTGATACTGTAGTGGAAGCCATTTTACCTCTACCACCTGGCAAGTGACCACCAGTGTGCACCACTCACCCACCCCAGTGTATTCAGGTAAGTGAACCTTGGTGTTGTCCCATTCATGGGAGGAATTTGTAAATAGCCTAAGCATTTATTCCCTTCTTTTTTGTTTCCCTTTCTGATGAGTTAGGCCATGGACCTGACCCGGTTTGGCCCAGAGGACTCTGCTGGTGACCTGAAAAGAAGGACTACATATTTCAGGATATTGTTGGTGTCACATGACTCTTGATAGAGTTTTCCAGCCTCCAAATCACCAACTGTGGGAACCACCTGCCTCTTACTGCCTTGGTTTGTACAATAATAAAGACCTTATTAATCTTGGGGGTTCTAGTCACTGTATGGGTTCTGCTAACAAAACAGTTGCGTTCTGCTAACATGAAGGGGTGAATAACTTTTTTTGGAGATTCCCATTGTGTAGCTCAACAGAGACAGGGACAGTAGGATGGCAGAATATAGCTCTCTCTCTAGTTTGAGTCTAGTTTTCATTGCTATTCAAGGCCTCCAAGAAAAAACTACAGGGTATTGTCCTAATTTATATCCTGGATGCCACAGAGGTCAGCCTGAGTAGGCAGCAGTTACTATGACATCCTTTGGTGCTTCTGAAAGCAACATGAAATTGTTCTCTTGTTCACAAGGAATATTGCATTGTGTTCAGTGCTAGTGGGGGAAATCTGTTCCCCAGGTCCTGTATGCCTTGATATCCTGAATTCCATAGGGTAGCACCACAGGTGGTAAGATTATATTAGGAATTGTAATTGTTTTAGAAGTACAGGTGAAAATAACTAACCATACAAATGAGTGTTTTTTTTGTTTTGTTTTTGTGTTTGTGTTTTCGAAATGGATTCTCACTCTGTTGCCCAGGCTGGAGTGCAGTGGCGCAATCTCGGCTCACTACATCCTCCACCAGCCGGGTTCAAGCAGTTCTCCTCCTCAGCCTCCCGAGTAGCTGGGACTACAGGCACCCGCTACCACGCCTGGCTAATTTTCTTATTTTTAGTAGAGACGGGGATCTCACCATGTTGACCAGGCTGTTCTCGAACTCTTGACCTCGTGATCCACCTGGCTCGGCCTCCCAAAGTTCTGGGATTACAGGCGTGAGCCACTGCGCCTGGCCTTTTTTTGAGATGGAGTTTGGCTCTTGTTGCCCAGGCAGGAGTGCGGTGGCACGATCTTGGCTCACTGCAACCTCCGCCTGCCGGGTTCAAGCGATTCTCCTGCCTCAGCCTCCTGAGTAGCTGGGACTACAGGCGCGTGACACCACGCCCAGCTAATTTTGTATTTTTAGTAGAGATGGGGTTTTTCCAGTTGGTCAAGCTGGTCTCAAACTCCCGATCTCAGGTGATTCGCCCGCCTCAGACACCCAAAGTGCTGGGATTACAGGCGTGAGCTACCGTGCCTGGCCAAGTGTGTGTTTCTTATAGCAGTAGTGTATTAGTCTGTTTTCACACTGTTATTAAGAACTACCTGAGGCTGGGTACTTTATAAAGGAAATAGGTTTAATTGACTCAGAGTTCTGCATGGCTGGAGAGGCCTCACAAAACTTACAATCATGGCAGAAGGGGTAACAGGCACCTTCTTCACAGGGTAGCAGGAGAGAGAGCAAAGTAGGAACTTCCAAAACCTTATAAAACCATCAAATCTTGTGAAAACTCACTATCATGAGAACAGCACGGGGGAACTGCCCCCCATGATCCAATCACCTTCCTCCTTTGACACGTGGGGATTACAGGTCCCTCCCTTAACACGTGAGAATTACAATTCAAGATGAGATTTGGGTGGGGACACAGAGCCAAACCATATCAAATAGCTTGCAATTTTACTCAATGTAATAGTCCTACTGTATATAAATACTTTTTACCTACTGGGTATAAAAAGATACTCACCAAGTGGATGCAGTACATGTGCTAAACTTGAAAAGTATAGCTGTGAAAATAGTAAGAAGTAGTGAATAAGAGCCTTGGTTGAGAACCTATTATGGGCAAGACAAGACACACTCCATATTATTCAGAAGCTCAAAGGATGTGCATGTGTGTTTTAAATATCACAATATGGCATAGTAAGTGCATTCTTTCTTTAAACCACGTCTTTTGTATCTCAGGGTCTTTGTGTTTAACCATTCACCATAAAAGTTTGTCATGACTACATAGTGGTTAATATCAGATTCTGGTCATGTTACCTGGGTTTAAATCCCAGTTCCACTGCCTCAAGCTTCCTCATCTGAGAAATCGTGACAATAATAGCTCTTATTTCACAGCGTTATTATTAAGATTAAAATAGTTATGGCAGGTAAAAATCTCATAACATTGCCTCGTATCTTCAAAAGCATGCATTTTAAATCTGTTAGTTTCAGCAGTACGATCATATTTCCTGGCTGGTTCCCCATCATTCTGGTAAACTCAAATGCCATGTCCTTTGAGGTTTCCCTCCACCAGTCACACTCTGTTCTTACTGTTTCACTTTCTAGTACATTTATAACTACTGGATACACCTGTTTTCTTCCCCCTCACTAGAATGTAAACTCAACATTGTTTGTATAGTTTTTTTTTTTTTTTTTTTTTTTTGAGACGGAGTCTCGCTGTGTCTCCCAGGCTGGAGTGCAGTGGCCTGATCTCGGCTCACTGCAAGCTCCGCCTCCCGGGCTCATGCCATTCTCCCGCCTCAGCCTCCCAAGTAGCTGAGACTACAGGTGCCTGCCACCTCTCCCAGCTAGTTTTTTGTATTTTTAGTAGAGACAGGGTTTCACCATGTTAGCCAGGATGGTCTCGATCTCCTGACCTCGTGATCCACCCACCTCGGCCTCCCAAAGTGCTGGGATTACAGGCTTGAGCCACCGCGCCCGGCCAGTTTGTATAGTTTTCTTGACTGAATTGGGTGAAGTTCTGCAACGTAGATATTGGCAGTTGAAGCTGGGATTCCAATTCATAATGTTTTTCATTCAGTATTTTTTTTTTTTTTTTTTTTGAGACGGTCGGAGTCTCGCTCTGTCGCCCAGGC
Organism: Mandrillus leucophaeus; assembly: GCF_000951045.1. Classification (NCBI taxonomy): domain Eukaryota; kingdom Metazoa; phylum Chordata; class Mammalia; order Primates; family Cercopithecidae; genus Mandrillus; species Mandrillus leucophaeus. The sequence goes on along the minus strand of NW_012102088.1, from coordinate 964,282 downwards.
TGGAGTGCAGTGGCGCGATCTCGGCTCACTGCAAGCTCCGCCTCCCGAGTTCACGCCATTCTCCTGCCTCAGCCTCCAGAGTAGCTGGGATTACAGGCGCCCGCCACCGTGCCCGGCTAATTTTTTGTATTTTTAGTAGAGACGGGGTTTCACCATGGTCTCGATCTCCTGACCTTGTGATCCGCCCGTCTCAGCCTCCCAAAGTGCTGGGATTACAGGCGTGAGCCACCGCGCCCAGCCTAGTATGTTTGACATGGCGTGTTTTTTTTTTCCTATGGATTCTGTTTCTTCTATCCTCAGGGACCTTTATCTAATATATACATTTTACATTAATCTCTGCTACTTCTCCTTAAGTAAACATCACTTTCCTTTCCCCTATTCTAACAATAATCATCTCTGATCATTTTGTGGGCAGCTCAGCAGTCAAAACTTACCATGCTCTGCTGTCTAGAAAAGTTACATTACAGATTTAATGCTCCCCTACACATTTTCTGACAAATGTCACTACTTAGAGATGCTAGTCTTTCCCATATTTGCACTTAAAAAAAAAAGTGCTTCAAAAAAATTTTAAAGGACACCCCTTCCTTTTGTGTCACGTGATTGTACCAGGGTTACTATAGAGTGCTTTTAACTCATGTCTCCACAAAGGAGAATTTAGTCTTCATTATTCAGTAGGAGAATGTATGAACAAAAGTCTAGCATTTCTCCTGTACAGGGGAAAGTTATTTGAAGATTTGGAAAAATAGGAACCATCATCCTTCTGGGTATGGGTTCCCAATTTGACTGCCATTAAATTGACAGTATAAACCAGTATTAAATTAATATTTACTGATGTTTATCTTTGTTATCTGCTTATGTTGTTCTTCATTCCTTCACAGAATTCTGTATTTCCCTCTCACACTATTTCTTTCTGCCCAAAGACTTCCCTTTATTATTCTGTTAGAGTAGATTTGCTAGTTATAGATTCTTTTTTTTTTTTCTCTGAAGATATGTTTACCTATCATTCATTTTTGAAGAACATTTAAGGTGGGCATAATATTCCAGGTTGAGAATGGTGTTCTTTCACAGCACATGAAAGTTATCCTTCCATTGCCGTCTGGCTCCCATCATTTCTTTCGAGGAACAAGCTCAAAGTATTGCTCTTTTGAAAGCAGTGTGTTTATCCTCAGCCCTGGCCAGCTTTAATATTTTGTCCTTGGCTTTGTTTCTTAGAAGTCTTGCTAACTAAAATACGTATGTATGTGGTTTTCTTCATATTTGTTATCTCTGAGATATGCAGAGTTTTATACCTTTGACCAATTTTTGAAAATTTTCTGGGATTATCTAAACAGATATTGCTTCTGTCTCAGTTTTGCCTCTCTTTCCAGAACACACTTTTTGGTAGTATTCTGTTTTTTGTTTTTTTTTTTCTGTTTCAGTTTGGATATTTTCACATCTTTGGGCCTTGTGGCCCCGTAGGACCTCCTGGCTGGGACAGCCAGGTTGGAAGCTGGTTGGGCCAGGAGCCCAGTGGTATGATGAGCAAAATACATGGGGTGGGTGAGGGAGACCTGCAGCCCTTCAAAATGGGGTCTGAGCTGTAAATATCTCCATCCCCCTCTCCTCATTGGTCCCCATTCCCAAAGGAATCTCCCCTCCCCTCATGAGTTGAGGGCAATCACAACCCTAACAGCTGCCAACCACCACAACAGTGGCTATGCATGAAGCCCTCTCTGACCCATGCTCTGTAAACCTCAGCTCTGTACATCATCTTCATGCCCCTGGATGGGTCCACTCATTATCTCCATCTTGCACAGGAGTAGAAAGCCCCCAAGAGTATGTCGCTTCCTTATAAACCCATGGAGAGAAATAGGGAATCCTGGATTCAAACCCAGACTGCAGGACCTAGGGTCTTGGGGAATCAAGCTCCACTACCTTTCTATTCTGTCTGTGCTTGGTGCCAGACCCCATTTCCCTTTGACTCTTCTGAGAGCCCTTCTCAGGCTCCCCACAGCACTGTGCACACTTCCCTGGATGCTGACAATCAGGACTACTATTTTGTTTGTTTGTTTTTTTGAGACGGAGTCTCCCTCTGTCACCCAGGCTGGAGTGCAATGGTGCAATTTTGGCTCAATGCAACTTCTGCCTCCCGGTTTTAAGCGATTCTCCTGCCTCAGCCTCCTGAGTAGCTGAGATTACAGGTACGCGCCACCATACCCAGCTAATTTTTGTATTTTTAGTACAAAAATTTTAGATGGGGTTTCACCATGTTGGTCAGGCTGGTCTCGAACTCCTGACCTCGTGATCCACCCGCCTTGGACTCCCAAAGTGCTGGGATTACAGGCGTGAGCTACCACACCTGGCCAAGACTACTGTTTTCATGTGGAGCTAATATTGACCAGCTTCCTAAGGATTACCTCATTTACTTATTCCTCCTTCCACCCAAAAAGAGTAGAATGATCATTCCTGTCTCTTAATGTATCTGCAGTTCAGAGAGGGCAAGCAACATCCATACACGACCACGGCTGCCAAGTGTGAGAAAATATTTTAAATAGCCCATTGTCAAGGCATGATAAATCTAAGGACTGACAACCAGCCTGCAAATGTAACAAACCGCATGGCTCACGCGCCTAGAAGGTCACAATAGGTGCACAGAATGTAGAGGAGGGTTCAGGCCATAAAAGGGAAGAAAGTTTCATTATTGGAAATCAAAACTTAAGCAGGGAAGGGGACCAGGGTTTAACCTTATAAGGGGGATAATGAAACTTAGACGACATCTGGGAAGATTGTAACCCCATAGTACTTGACCAATGAGTAACTGGGAGGAGGGATTTGAGAGCCAGGAGATAAATTACCTGTTGTGACTACCCTAGATGTGCCTGCCTACACCAGACGCCCTGATCTTGCAAAACTGTTAATGAAACTCTCACTTTCGCTGTTCTTCATGCCTTTCAGTCCATTGTTTGGGTTTGGGGTGAGTGTTTCTCACACAAGCAGCTGAGGTCTACACTGAACTGGGTTGGCTTGCCTTGGTCCCTTTATTCCTCTGACTGGAAATGCAGGAGACTCTGGGCAGATTCCTCTCTGCCAAGTCTGTGCCAAGTCTGCTAAGCCCAGAACATGAGTAACCACACTGGGACACTGCCACTTGGGTCCTCAAGCCCTTCCCCGCAAACTTGCTTCCCATGGTCAGCATTGCCACTGCCTGAACACCTCCAACAGGGTCCCTGGTGTCACTCCAAACACATCGCTCTCTCACAACCACATGCAATGATTCATTCCTAGGGTCCTTTCGGTCTTCCATCTAAACACCGCCATAGGATGCTTCCTCCACACCATGCTGAACTGTCACTCAGTTATCAGTCACTACTGCAGACACTGGGACAGAAGATGAAGAATTGAGAATGTCCAGCATGACCATCGTGTATCTCTGGCTTTCGCCTCTCAACCCCTCTAGCAGGTGTCCTTAGTCCCAAATGCTCCTCCCCAGCCCTGTGTAAAATCAATGACTGACAATGAATACTAATCCCCAAGAGCATTCCTTCTCCCACCTGTACTTGACCAACTACTTCTGAAACTGGCTGAATCTGGGCTGAACCCTCCTATAAAGCCCATAAACATCATATTCTCCTTCCTAGGTCAAATCTGCTCAGACATGTGCATTTCCAGGTTGTGCTGGGGTATGAACCAGTTCCCTCATCAGTACATCCTCTAGTACGCAGTGAGGGGTGTAGGGAGTAGTAGTATCACATCAGGTTGTGCCTGCCTCTTCACAATTGGCCCATAGAAATACTGCAATTGTGTTTGTGACCCACACATCAGATTTTTTTTTTTTTTTTTTTTGAGACAGAGTCTTGCTCTGATGGAATGCAGTGGCGTGATCTCGGCTCACTGTAACCTCTGCCTCCCAGGTTCAAGCGAGTCCCATGCCTCAGCCTCCTGAGTAGCTTGGATTACAGGTGCGCACCATCACACCCGGCTAATTTTGTATTTTTAGTAGAGATGGGATTGCACCACGTTGGCCAGGCTGGTCTCTATCTCCTGACCTTGTGATCCGCCCGCCTCGGCCTCCCAAAGTGTTGGGATTACAGGCGTGAACCCCGCACCTGGCCCCACACATCAGATTTTTGGTTGTCCCTAGCACATGTCTCTCCCACAAGTCTCTGTGGAGACTGCTATGGTGTGTCAGTATCTCCATCCCGTCTCACAGGTCCCTTGCGTGTTTTGTACATGCCTATGTTTCAGGTTTGTTATACATCTTTTCTGTTGTGGACATGGCACACACATATGGCTCCAGGCTGTGCTGGGGGGTGTCAGTTTCCTACATTTGTCAGTGTATGCCACAGATGTGTGTGTATGTTGCTAGGCTGTGCTGTCACCACTGCACACCTGTCTCACAACCAGCACACACAATACCTGAATGTTTATTTCCAGGCTGCTCATGTTGTGGTAGCAAAGGACACGCTGTTTCCAGGTTTGTCACCACCATAAACCTGTCCATTTGGAACAGATCTTAATCACTCATTTCACCAATATCTAGTATACAGGAAATACTGGGGAGCAGAGTGAGTGCTGAACACACTGAACAGAATCTGAGATTTAATAAGCCAAATCAACAATCTGGGAAGTTCTAACGTACAAGCAGTTTAGCAACGTTACATAAATATTAAAGAAGCAGTACGTATAGGTTAACAAACTCAAAGACACACCTACTAAACATCAAATATATTTTGTATGCTGATAGCAATCTGTCTTAAATAAGCAGCAGTTGATACGACTCAGTACGTATATAAAACATTTATAATTTTGTACACATATACATTTTTATTTTGTATATTAATCTTGTAGTTAGGAAAGGGTCCTTAAATTTTAGAAATGCAATCTGAAGACTTTATGCCTTTAATGAAATATCTGTAATTATAAATCCACATAGGGACAGATGAAACAAGAACCACCATGAATTGCTTGATAGTTAATGGTGAAAAAGAAGAAAAAGGATGACCACAAAATGATAAATCCACCATTGCACTCCAGCCTGGGTGACAGACCCTGTCTCAAAAAAAAAAAAAAAAAAAGATAGAAGACTGGGAAAGGGTTCATCAGGTTTTATAATGTCTTCCATTTATAGACATATCTGAAAATAGCCCCTACAAAGGGCAGAATATGTCTTTCTATCAGTAATTTATGTTACAAATGATAAATTGAATAGGGCTGGAAGAAACATTTGGTTTTGGGAATGTAAGATGTATAAAAACATCAAAGTATATATTTTAAAAATACACAACTGAATCCCTTCTAAGGTGAAGGATAAAAACCCATACAATTTAAGTTCATTATATCTCAATAAAACTGTTTAAAAAACAAATATTTAAAACTTGCTATTTCCTGATTATTTTACTGTTTTATTGTCATCTTTACTCTTCTGGCTATCTGTGGATACTCTATCAGTATATCGGAAACAGAATACAAAGGTGTGTTACCAGAAAGTCTTCCCAACTCCAGGTTCAGTGACATCAATATGGCCGTTTGAAATTGACCACGGCAGCCGGGTGCAGTGGCTCATGCTTGTAATCCCAGCATTTTGGGAGGCCAAGGTGGGAGGATCACATGGTCAGGAGTTTGAGACTAGCCTGGCCAAGACGGTGAAACTCTGTCTCTACTAAAAACATAAAAATTAGCCAGGTGTGGTGGTGGGCATCTGTAGTCCCAGCTACTCAGGAAGCTGAGGCAGGAGAATCGCTTGAACCAGGAAGGTAGAGGTTGCAGTGAGCCAAGATTGCACCACTGCACTCCAGCCTGGGCGACAGAGTGAGACTACGTCTCCAAAAAAAAAAAAGGAAAAAGAAATTGACCACGGCTGGGGTTGGAAGCGTAGGGTAACCTTGGCCTTTTGGATCCATGGCCTGAGAGGGAGTAAGAGGGTTGGGGGTATGGTAGGGTCACAGAAAGGAGGAAGGAGTGACAGCTGGAAGCAACAGCGCGACTGTATGCTTAGCTGAGGAGTGCTATTGTTGAAAGAAGGCATGAACAAAACCTTTACCAAAGTGAGTTCTTGTTCACGCTGCCCACAGGTCACTCCAAAACTCCTGTTTTTCATACTTTGTACAGACAGGCCTTCCAGGACTGTAGGACACACTTGAACGCCAGTGTTGGGACTGGGATTCTTTACTTCCCTCCTTTATGGAGCTCGCATAAATGTTTCTTCAGGGCCTCTTACACTATGATCTTCCTAGGAACTGGGACCACAGTAGTGAATAGGAAAAAAGGTCTTGGCTTTCTCAAACCTTAGAATCTAGTAGTTTGGAAGATGGGAGATTTAATAAGTAGTTTTAATAAAACACTTACACTAAGTAGGCACTCCGTGAATGTCTGCTTAATGAAACCAAAAGTATTGCTATACATATATCTATATGTATATAGTTCTAACCTTATAACCACGACCTATCTAAAATCACCAAATAAGGATAGACCAAAAATCAAAAAGAATATTGACTATAACACGAGCATTTACATCAAGGAAATTGGCAAAGACTACAAACCTAGTTTTAATTTAATACATTATTGAATGCTTAGACTTAAGAAAGTGACAGAGAACATGTTAATGCAGATTAAAAATAAAAAATGTATGGGAAATACAGGCATTATATTCTGCACAAAAAATTGAGGAAAAGGCCAGGTGCAGTGGCTTATGCTCTGTAATCTCAGCACTTTGGGCGGCAGAGGTGGGAAAAATGCTTAAGGCCAGGAGTTAAAAGATTAGCCTGGGAGACCTTGTCTACACCCATTCTCACACACACACACACACACACACACACACACACACAAATTCTGGAACAGGTGGTGAGGAATTTTTAAGAGAAAATTAGAAATTAGCCTAGAAGACCTTGTCTACATCCATTCACCCACACACACACACACACACACACACACACACACACACACGCAAATTCTGGAACAGGTGGTGAGGAATTTTTAAGAGAAAATTAAAAATTAGGGCCAGGCATGGGTGGTTCACACCTGTAATCCCAGCACTTTGGGAGGCCGAGCTGTTTGCCCGGCCAAAGTGGAAAAACCCTGTCTGTACTAAAAATGCAAAAATGAGTCGTGTGTGGTGGTGCACAGGTAGTCCCAGCTACCTGGGAGCCTGAGGCATGAGAATTATTTGAACCTGGAAGGCAGAGGTTGCTGTGAGCCGAGATTGTGACACTGTACTCCAGCCTGGGCAACAGAGCAACACTCTCTCAAAATAAATTTAAAAAATCAATAAACAATAATTGTAAAAAATGGAGGGCCAGGCATGGTGGCTCACATCTGTAGTCCCAGCACTTTAGGAGACCAATGCAGGAGAATCTCTTGAGTGCAGGAGTTCAACACCAGCCTGGGCAACATGGCAAAACTCCATCTCTACAAAAATAAAAAATCAGCCAGGCAGTTAGCCATGTGCCTGTAGTCCCAGCTACTTGAGAGGCTGAGGCAGCAGGATCCCTTGAGCCTGGGATGTCCAAGCTGCAGTGAGCCGTGATGGCACCACTGCACGGCAGAGTGACACCCTGTCTCCAAAAAAAAAAAAAAAAAAGAAAGAAAGAAAAGAAAAGAAAAAGAGAGAGAGAAAAAATCCTCCAATAGAAAAAGAATTGTTTAACAGAGCAAAGAAACTATACCATAGAAGAATGAATGAGGAAAATTCTAACACGTCTTTGTTACTAAAGACAGTTATTCTGCACTGTTTTTATTTTTTTTTTAATATAAATAAACTGGGCTGGGCATGGTGGCTCACACCCGTAATCCCAGCACTTTGGGAGGTTGATGCGAGTGGATCACGAGGTCAGAGTTAGAGACCAGCCTGAGCAAGACACTGAAACCCCGTCTCTACTAAAAATACAGAAAATAGCTGGGCATGATGGCACGCGCCTGTAATCTTAGCTACTCAGGAGGCTGAGACAGGAGAATCGATTGAATCTGGAAGGCGGAAGTTGCAGTGAGCTGAGATCATGACACTGTACTCCAGCCTGGGCGACACAGCAAGACTCTGTCTCAAAATACATAAATAAATAAAAAATAAATAAACGAACGAACAAACTCACTCATGTAAAAAAAGTAGGGAAAACATATGAGCAGATATTTTACCAAAGAAGTTACACAGGTGGCAAATAAAAACATTAAAAAATGCTCAATATCATAAAGTTTTACGGAAATGCAATGAAAACCACAGTCAGATACCACTATTCATATACTGAAAGAGCTAAAACAAAAAAGATTAGCCACATGAAGCACTGGCAGGGATGTAAAGGAACTGGGACTCTCATACACCCTTGGTGAGACTACAGTAGGAAACATCCATTTAGATCAAATTTGGCATTTCTTAAAATGTTAAACATTCACGTACATTGTAACTAAGACATTACAATTTGAATTATTAACACAAGGAAAATAAAACACATATCCATATAAAGAACTGAATTCAAGTATTTACAGCAGCTTTATTCGTAATATACAAAAATCTATAAATAATATAAATGCCCCTAAACACATGGATAATCAGTGACTTATCCACAGTACAGCATGATACTCAGCAATACAAAGATTCATCATTTTTGAATCTCAATTGTACAGCACGAAGAAAACCAGTAAGAAAAAAAGTGTATATGGCCGGGCGTGGTGGCTCAAGCCTGTAATCCCAGCACTTTGGGAGGCCGAGACGGGCGGATCATGAGGTCAGGAGATCAAGACCATCCTGGCTAACATGGTGAAACCCCGTCTCTACTAAAAAATACAAAAAACTAGCCAGGCGAGGTGGCGGGCGCCTGTAGTCCCAGCTACTCGGGAGGCTGAGGCAGGAGAATGGCGTGAACCCGGGAGGCGGAGCTTGCAGTGAGCTGAGGTCCGGCCACTGCACTCCAGCCTGGGCGACAGAGCGAGACTCTGCCTCAAAAAAAAAAAGAAAAAAAAAGAAAAAAAGTGTATCTATATATGTGTGTGTGTGTGTGTGTGTGTGTGTGTATGAGTGTATATATATCTCAGTAAAAAAATCCATAAAATGCAAAGTAATTTACTGTAAAGGAAATCAGTTGACTCTGAAGAGCTGGGGAAGGGAGAAAGATTATAAAAGGATACAAGGTAAATATACGGGTGATACATAAATTCCTTTTTATGGTTATGATGATGGTTTCAGGGCTTTACCAAACTGTACACTTTGGATATGTGTACCTTGTTGCATGTCAGTTACACAAATCAGACCTTCATAAAGCTTTAAAAAGTGGCTCAAAATTAAGAGCCTAGATGTTCCATTTTTTTTTTTTTTCAGATCAGGTTGGCAACCTGATAGGGACTTCACCATCTCTCTCTCTCTCCTCATGCCCTGAGAGAGGCAACCTTGCCTCAGGGGCAGCAAATTGGCAAGCAACGAAGACTGTTGCCACCTGAATTAATAGGAATGTTGGCTGAGTCACAAAAGCCACATCCCTGGACTACAGAATGATCTTCCTCTCTATTCTTGTTCTCCTACCTGCATAACAATGGCCTTGAGGTGAACAGCCCAGAGAGCATACAAGGAGCCATGAAACCTGTATAGACTTTTTTTTTTTTTTTGGAGACGGAGTCTCACTCTGTCGCCTGGGCTGGAGTGCAGTGGCGCAATCTCAGCTCACTGCAACTTCCGCCTTCTGGGTTCAAGCGATTCTCCTGCCTCAGTCTCCTGAGTGGCTGGGACTACAGGCGCATGCTGCCACACCTGGCTAATTTTTTGTATTTTAGTAGAGATGGGGTTTCACCATGTTGCCCAGGCTGGTCTCGAACTCCTGAGCTCAGGCAATCTGCCCACCTTGGCCTCCCAAAGTGTTAGGATTATAGGCGTGAGCCACTGTGCCTGGCCAGACTATTTTCTGATAATGATCTCAGTGACAGTAAACAGAAAATCCTGAGAATTTCTGTATGCACTGATCCCACACAACCATATTCACTGGAAAATTTGTAGATGGACTTTTAGAAGAGGCATTCCATCTAATTTACTGCAGTCTTCTCCACTCCCTATTTACCTGGAGTTTCTGTCCCAATTACAGTTGCTCCTGTAATTTCACCTCTACGCCTATAGTCTGACAACAAATGGCACAAGTCTACACTGACTTATACGTCACTGCACATGGCTCCTTTGCAGGACCTGGGAAATAGATTCCCCTCAACAGTGCTAGGGAATTATGTGGATCTCTTGTGGACAACTGAACAAAATTCATGTTCACAGAAGCACTGGGGATTGTCACAACTGCCTCTTTTTCATGCTGACCTCTGACCTGACAAAAATGGCACCAGGCCACAATACAGGAACACAAAGCCTGGCAGTTTTTACTTTGAGGCCTTGGGCAGCAGGCCAATTAAACCAATACAGGACAAAGAGCTGTCTTCTGCCATCACACTGTCCCTTCTGAGCACACAAAAAGTCTGAGATCTCCACAAAATCTATTCACCCCTTCATGCTGACATCACTGTTCTGCTTACAAGTCATTCTACGCAATGAACAGAACCCCCAAGATTAAAGGCGCATAAATTTTTTTAAAGCCTTTACAAAAAGATTATAAATCGGAGCAATGTGCACCAGTTTCCAGGCTGGTGAATCAGAATCCGGAAAAATTCATTACAAGCATCATGGGAGACCAACGATGTTCCTAAAAAAGGTAATCCTTCTTAGAAAGCTTGACAGCACAATTCAGATTCTCTGGACCACAACTGGGTCAAGTCTATAAAGTCAGAGAAAACACATGAGGACCCCCTACATGCTTGGGCTATTAATAATTTCCCCAAGCAAGTAAGAGAGTACAGACGTTTGCTTCTTTGAGCACTGTGGGGAGGTGACTCACGTACATGGTGTGCACCTGCCAGGTGGTAGGGGTGAAACGGCTTCAACCTCTGGAACTGGCAGTAACATAAATCAGGCTATAGGCCTGGGCAGATCAGAAATTACAATGAACCTCCTCAGAGCTTCCCACATACCTGAAACTTATGAAGAATACCCTACTGTGGATGCTCAAAGTTTAAATTTAGGAAGGTGGCTACCACAGTCTCCTCCAGTGCTGTTATACTGAATAAAGAAATAGCGCATTCCCTTCACATTTAAGGCCTTTCTTCAGTGTGAACTCTCCGATGTCGAATGAGGTTAGATTTGCGGCTAAAGGATTTCCCACATTCACTGCATTCATAAGGCCTTTCTCCAGTGTGAACTCTTTGGTGCTGAATAAGGTCAGATTTGTGGGTAAAGGGTTTCCCACATTCCCTGCACTCATAAGGTCTTTCTCCAGTGTGACCTCTCTGGTGTTGAATGAGGCTAGAGCTCTGGCTAAAGGATTTCCCACATTCACTACATTCATAAGGTCTTTCTCCAGTGTGAACTCTCTGGTGTTGAATGAGGCTAGCGCTTTGGCTAAAAGCCTTTCCACATTCACTACATTCATAAGGCCTTTCTCCAGTATGAAGTCTCCGGTGCTGAATAAGGCCAGAGCGCTGTCTAAAAGATTTGCCACATTCATTGCACTCATAAGGTCTTGTGCCAGTATGAATTCTCCGGTGTTGAATGAGGTCAGATTTGCGGGTAAAGGATTTTCCACATTCACTGCATTCATAAGGCCTTTCTCCAGTGTGAACTCTTTGGTGTTGAATCAGGATAAATTTGCGGCTAAAAGACTTCTCACATTCACTGCACTCATAAGGCCTATCACCAGTGTGAATGCTGCGGTGTCGAATCAGGTTAGAGAATTGTCTAAAGGATTTCCCACATTCACTGCATTCATAAGGTCTTTCTCCACTGTGAATTCTCTGGTGTTGAATGAGTTCCGATTTGCAGCTGAAAGATTTCTCACAATCACTGCACTGATAAGGCATTTCTCCAGTGTGAACTCTTCTATGTCGAATGAGATTGAAGATTTGTCTAAAGGATTTCCCACATTCACAGCACTGATAAGGCCTTTCTCCAGAGTGAACCCTCTGGTGTCGAAAAAGGCTAGAGCTTTGTCTAAAGGATTTCCTGCACTCACCACATTCATAAGGCCTTTCTCCAGTGTGAACTCTCTGATGTTCAATGAGGTTAGATTTGTAGCTAAAGGTTTTCCTACATTCACCACACTCATAACGCACTCCTCCAGTGTGACGTCTCTGGTGGTGAATGAATTCAGATTTATGGATAAAGGCTTTCTCACGATCACTGCATTCATAAGGCCTTTCTCCAGTGTGAATTATCTTGTGTAAGATTAGGTGGCACTTTTTGCTAAAGGATTCCTCACTTTCACTACACTCAAACGTCTTTTGTCCAGTGTGAATTTGCTGGTGCTGAACAAGTGTGTTCTTGCAGGTGAAGGCTTTCTCACATTTGCTACACTCATAAAGCCCTTCTTCAGAGCAGACACTCTGATGCTGAACAAGTGTGTGTTTGTGGCTTGAGGCTTTTCTGTATTCGCCCCACTTGTAATAACTTTTTGCATTGAAAAATGCCTGTATGTGCTTGCTGCTGCTATTGTGTGGCTCCTCACCACTGGGAGTGGCTTGGTGTTGGAGTAGGTCCATGGAGGCTGGGAAGTCCTTTCCACAGGTGAAATAATTCAACACACGGAATCTGCAGCCTGTCACAAATGTAGCCTCATCCACATTCCCTTTCCAGGGCTCTTTTTCATTGTAATGCTTTTGATGCTGGTGAAGGTCAGCACTGAGGCAGAAGCCTCTCACGCTTGTGCCGCCCAAGTACGACTTTTGCACAGGGGATGTGGTTTGGTGCTCAGCCTCAGGCAAAATGTCTTTCAAGACTGGGACACACATCTTAATCTCACTGAGAGATTTCTGGGTGGGTGTATCGCCCTTAGAAGTCCTGACCTGTGTAGATACACTCTGCTCAGAAGCTATCACCTCATTCTCCGTTCCATGGCAATAACCTGAAAGCAGAGAAATGCTGATGAAATGCATGCTGACTTTCATGGAAGGTGAAAGATGTATCACAAAAATGTGTGAGACACAAGAACTGAGTGCATGGAACTGTTCTGGGAACAACGGAACTGGGGAGGAAAAGGCTGCTTTGAAGTACTGGGCTTTTGAAGATTATAGAGATGTCCTCTCATCACGCAAAGGACACAAGGATGAGGTACAGCACAGGAGGAGGAGGGTCTCCAACTCACTCTCTGCCAAAGTCCTCAGCAGGACTTTGTCTGCTAGTGATGTATGTGCTATGCAGAAGACTGCTGTTGTCCAGTCCTAGGAAAATCCAATTGAAACTGGGTAGCTGGTGATCAAGGAGGACTCTGTGAGGCTGTGTGCATACCTCACAACACAGTAAGTCAAGACTGAAGAACACTGAAAAGAAGTGAGCTGTGGAGAGGACAAGTGACACACTGAGACCAAGAGGGTGGAGGCAGCCAAACGCTGGAAGTGGCAGATGAAACGACAATTCGGCACAGTATTGTATAAGGAAGCAGAAGTAGAAACGAGGTATGGCCAGTGGCACTTGCACCAAAATGCTGCTGGACACAAAATGCTGCTGATATGATTCTAACACAACCATGATGTCATGCCCTTCCCCAGCTGCCACTCACTGGGGCCAGGCCTCCTCTGAGACCACCTTGCCTTCTTCACTCTGTGAAGCAACTAGGGTTCTCCCTGCAGCCCTCATTGTGCTACCACCTAACACATGAATGATATAAGTCTTAAGGAAAGAGAGGACAAGGGAGTGACCAGCACTCACAAAAAACACTCAAAGGAGAGTCTTGTAAAAAGAGCTCCACAGTTCATGTAAGTGGTAATTATGACAATGCCTGCAATTTCTGATACAGGTGGGCATACAGAAATGGCAGCTAGAGGAAAAGGGCAGAAACTGGGCCACAAGGTACCATGAATCTGTACACGGTCATCCTGACAGGGGGAAGACAAGAAAAATAAGATCCACTAGGCTGACAGTAAGACTCCTGAGACAGAGGTAACTCTCGGGGTCAAAAAGAAAAGCAGACACTGGGAGGGATGCTAGGACCTTACCCAGGGATGTTACATGTGCAAAGTTCTCCAGCATCACATCGCAGTACAGGAACCTCTGAGACTCATCAAGGAGCTCCCACTCTTCTTGGGAGAAATAAATGGCCACATCCTCAAAGGTCATACCCTGTCACAGCAGGAATAGTTCAATCCACGATCAGACCCAGAGTTCATTATCCTCTTGCCCCCAACATCCATCCCCGGGTCACCCTATTGCCCACCTCAGCAGAGATAACCAGCCACGGTGCCACCGATGCCTACTCTCTCCCCACAGTTTCACTGACACTGAGTCCTCGAATAGCAACAACAGGTGTGTGAACAGATAGATGCTATCTAAGCTCTGGGCTTGGCAGGTAGGCTACACCTCTCACAAACACCAGTTAGAGAGAGAACTGGCCATAGAGAGGGTGTGTGATCTGACGTTTGTCTTGCCAGGCAATACCTGTGAAGTCCCCAAGATTCATCTTCCAAGACACAATACGGGCTCACCCTTTACCCCTATGACTCCAGTTCATGGCCCTCAGTTTATTCTCTCTCTTCTCATGCACATCAGTCTTTGAACCACACCTGTCTCACACAGCTGCATTCCGACATCCACAACCTCAAAGGTCACACAGCTTTTCCATGATTGGGACGGTTCATTCTATAATCAGTATCTCTCCTAGGAACACAAATTCATCCCCGCTGTTCATCCTTCTCTCCATCTTCTCATTTGAAAGAATACAACAGGGCCCAGTGACACTGATGCCCCCTCTCTCCTCATGGTCCCATTGGTCATTGTGTTCTCCCACAGCAACAATAGGCTGGTGGGCAAATATCTAAGCTCTGAGCCTGCCATGCAAGGAACCACAATCTCTTGTCTTCCAGGATAGTTTCCTTATAAGAGATTGTGGATCCTTGCGTGGCAAGAGAGGGGGCATCAGTGTCACTGGGCCCTGTTGTATTCTTTCAAATGAGAAGATGGAGAGAAGGATGTGGATCTCACCAAGAATCTCAGATAACCTGTGGATCTCAGATAACCAAGGCCTCTTCCACTTCTGGGCTGTGACTGCTGTCCCCCCACCAGTCACAGCCTTCCTCTCTACAACTACCACTAATTCAAAGTCCAACCCCAGTAGCTCTCTACCCCCGGCCCAGTGAGTCCCACAGATGGCCAATTATGCTCCTAAGATAATGTGACAGCCTGACTGAAACTTCCCAGATCCCACCAAGAGTTAATATAAAATCCTGGTGAGTCTGCAGAGAGGTGAATATGCACCCGTCCTAGCATCATCCTGTCTGTGTACCTCCTATGCCTCTACATCTGTCTCCTGTCTACTCACCCCTGAGCAGCCTTGACCACATGGTAGATCATAATCTCTCTCCCACCCTCCCCATGAACACTTCTGTCCAACAGCTGTGTCGCAACACCTCACACAACCAGGGGCTCAGGCAGGAGACCAGTCTTTGACCTTCCCCTCCCATTCCTGGGCAACTATTATTATCATTGTGAGCAGGCTTCTCCTCTACTGTGATCCACAGCTCCACTCTGGCCCACAGATTGTCCACTGCCTTTTGGAAAAGTCTCTATTCTGAATCTCTCCTCACTGTTCCTGACCTACGGTTCCAGCAGCCCATGAACCATTTCTCTGAAAACTCTCATAGTCTCAACAGGTCAAAAATAAAACTTCTGATATCTCAAATGAAAACTACTCCTACTATGGACTTCCCCATCTTAGCTGATGGAGCTTCCACCCTTCGAACTGCCAAAATAAAACCTTTACGTCATCCCTGACTCCACTCATCCTCAAAATTAAAATTTCAGGCAGCCCTACTTATAAAATGAATCAGAATCCAAGTGCTTCTCGCATCTTCACAGCCACCATATTGGCCCAGCTACTATCACATTCACCTGGACTATCCCAGTAGTCTCCTCCCAGGTCTTCCCCCTCATCTTTCAGTCGGCTTCCCATGCTGCAGCCGCAGGGAGCCTAATAAGACCTGAGCCAGATCACCTCCCTCCTCCACTCCAAACCTCCCACTGTTACTATTAAGTAACCAATAGACAACTCATCTTCTCAGGGAACCCTTCCGAGTCTGACTTCTACCACACTGCTCCCTGTTCTCATGAGAAGAAAATAATTGTAGGTTCCTGAACCATCTTAGCCTCCTCTCCAAACCTTTGCATATACTGGTAACTATGCCTTAGACAACCTACGCTTCCTTTCCCCCAGCTGCCAACAGCTTCATATAATCTAACCTGGACTTAGGACTCTGGCTCTGTATTTGCTCAAAGTCCCAGGGCCCAAGACTAGACGAGAGGCGGGAGAGCAGACCAAGAACACCACTAGTTCAGAGATCATAATGGGTGAAGTGAGGACCAGTCACACACACACACACCACTCACCAATTAGGCTCCATAAGCCATTCTACAGTTATGGAACTCTATAGAAACATAAAAGCCACAAGAGTCAGGCAACGACATACAGGTTCCACAGGCTCAGGTCGCCCAATGACCCTGGCCCACTTTTGGAGCCAGGTGGCCTGGGCTGGCGGCACTATCCTCAGTGCTGACTTTACCAGCTGCGCGAGCTTGGACAAGAACTCAGTCTTCCTACGCCTAACTACTATTACCTATCTTCAGCCTGTTCTTCCCCTGAGCAACTTTTGGATGGCTTTAGGAAATCCTAGCCCGGTGTCCCTAACTGTTCACAAATCTCGAAGGCTGCCAGTGTCCTCAGAACGGTCAAATTCCTCAGGTGCAACTCTGCCTCACTCTATGTTCCTGCAGACCCGAGATGTACTCCAGGCTACTGAATCCCCCGCCCGGCTTAGTTGCAGCTCCAAGTTCTGCACGCGTCAGTACCCTGCCCGTCACACTGCCGTACACACTGGGCGTCAGAAACGGGACCCACCCACGAGCGCCTTGTCCAGGGCACTGGGGCCTGGGCTGTAGAGCTGTGAGCAGGCATCCCTCCCTGGGCCTTAGGGCTTCTGCTGGGGGAGGGCAGGCGAGACCCGCAGGACGCAGCACTCACCTGAGCCGGGTCCCTCAGCGCGACTGCCGCCATTGAGCTCCGTCTACTAGGTGGTGAGCGGCGGCCGACCGGGGCGGGCATTCGAACACAGTGGTTCCTATCCCGAGCCTGGCACAGCTCACCCGAGGTGGCGTCGCAGAATCTCAGGCCCACTTTCGCGCCTTCTCTGTCCCGTCCCTCAGTCGCGACCCAAATTGCAGACACTGGTACGGCAAACAGACAGGAGAGACGCCAAAATAAATGACCGCCACGAGGAGGACGCCGGAAGTTCCTCCCCGTCGCTCTGCGCATGCACGGAAGTGCCCCTATCCTGGGCTGTCATTGGCTCAACTCCACCGCCATTTAGCGCTCTGCACTCTGGATAATGTAGTTGCCAAAACGCCACAGAGCTCTTCCGAGTGTGTCCACTGCTTTGACCTCTGCGAACGGGGATTCTGAGGTGCTGTGCCCAGTGCAGGGAAATGGCGACTTCGGCCTCCAGTGGGGAGGGAGGTATTTAACCCTTCTTAAAGGGGCTTTTCCCAGATTTCTGGGGAGTGTTTTCTGTAACTGATCACTTAAGTGTTTAGAGACATTATTTCAGACTCCACGAAGATCAGCGCGCCCCTAGAGGCAAAAAATATTATTTCAGGGGGTTGGGCGCGGTGACTCATGCCTGTAATCCCAGTACTTTAGAAGGCCCAGGGGGGCGGATCACCTGAAGTCAGGAGTTCGAAACCAGGCTGGCCAACATAGCGAAACCCCATCTCTACAAAAAATAAAAAAATTAGTTGGGTGGGCCGGGCGCGGTGGCTCACGCCTGTAATCTCAGCACCTTGGGAGGCCGAGGTGGGCGGATCACGTGGTCAGGAGTTCGAGACCAGCCTGGCCAACATGGTGAAACCCCGTCTCTACTAAAAATACAAAAATTAGCAGGGTGTGGTGGCGAGCGCCTGTAATCCCAGCTACTTGGGAGGCTGAGGCAGGAGAATCGTTTGAACCTGGGAGGCAGCGGTTGCGGTGAGTCGAGATCGCGCCATTGCACTCCAGCCTGGGCCAAAGGGGGAGACCTTGTCTCCAAAAAAAAAAAAAAATTTTGGATTTTGGAGCATTTTGGATTTTAGATTTTTGGCTCAGGGATGTTCAACCTGTATTTTTTTATCATTCAATAGGTTTCTCTTTCACTTTGTTATTAATGTTTGATATACTAAAGTTTTAATTTTCATTTAGTCTAATTGGTCTATTTTTCTTTTGTCACATGTGTATTTGGTGTCAAATCCAATAAATTATGGCCAAATTCAATGTCATAAAACTTTCACCCTATATTTTCTTTTAAGCGTTTTATAGTTTTGGGTCTTATGTTTAGGTTTTTACTCCATTTTGAGTTCATTTGTGTTTTTGGTGTTAGGTAAGGGTTCACCTTCATTCCTTAGCATGTGAATATTTAGTTTTCCCAGCATAATTTGCTGAAAAGATCATCGTTTCCCCATTGAGTGGTCTTGGTAGCCTTGTTGAAGGTCATTTGACCATATACATTACTATCCATTACTATTGCAAATGAAATTGTTTTCTTAATTTCCTTTTCATATTTTTCATTGTTAGTGTATGGAAAGGCATATGAGTTTTACATGTTGACTTTTGCATGTTGACTGTGAATTCAGCTACACAGACGAATTTGTTTATCAGTTCTTTTTTTTTTTTTTTCCCAGATGGAGTCTCACTCTGTTGCCCAGGCTAGAGTGCAATGGCTTAATCTCGGCTCACCACAACTTTCACCTCCCGGATTCAAGCAGTTCTTCTGCCTCAGCCTCCCAGGTAGCTGGGACTACAGGCGCCAGCCACCATGCCCGACTAATTTCTGTATTTTCAGTAGAGACAGGGTTTCACCATGTTGGCCAGCATGGTCTTGAACTCCTGACCTCGTGATCTGCCCACCTTGGCCTCCCAAAGTGCTGGGATTACAGGCGTGAGCCACTGCGCTTGGCCTGTCTTGCTGTTGCCCAGGCTGGAGGGCAGTGGCACGATCTCAGCTCACTACAACCTCTGCCTCCCAGGTTCAAGTGATTCTCCTGCTTCAGCCTCCCGAGTAGCTGGGATTACAAGCATGCACCACCAGGCCCAGCTAATTTTTGTATTTTTTAATTAATCAAAGTTGCCAGCAAAAAAATATATATATATTAATTCCTCCCTTAGAAGTTACAACAAACATGTTTTTAAAAATTTTTTGAGCCTGTCACGTAGGCTGTAGTGCAGTGGTCTGATCTCAGCTCACTGCAACCTCTGCCTCCCGGGCTCAAGTGATCCTCTCATCTCAGCCTCCCAAGTAGCTGGGATTACAGGCACATGCTGGTCAGGCTGGTCTTGAACTCCCAACCTCAGAAGATCCACCCACCTCAACCTCCGAAAGTGCTGAGATTACAGACGTGAGCCACCATGCCTCAGTTTTGTCACTCAGGCTGGAGTGCTATGGTGTGATCACCATGTTGGCCAGGATGGTCTCGATCTCTTGACCTTGTGATCCGCCCACCTCAGCCTCCCCAAGTGCTGGGATTACAGGCATGAGCCACTGCACCCAGCCTCTATTTTCTAATAATAAACAATCCTTGCATCCTGGGGATCAACTCAGGATGTACGACATCTTTATTCATTGTTAACTTTACTAGCAAATAGGATTGTTGCATCTATATTCATGAGTGGGTTTGGTGATTAAATGTCATTTCTCAGGGTTTTTTATATTTAAGCTTTTACAATAAAGTTATACTAGGCTTATAGAGTAAATTGATATTTTCTATTATCTGCAAGATTTGGAATATATTTGATTATTTCATTGAGTGTTTGACAGAACTCACCTCTTCTATATCTTGCAGGGTCTGGAATTTGATTTTCGAGATTATATTACGAAACAGGTGGTTACAATTTATGATAGTTTGCTCAGGGAGGTCTCTCTGAGAGAATAACTTTAGGGACATGAAAGAGACAAAGATGCAGACTTTGTGGACATTTTGGATTACATCATTCCAGAGAGTGGAGAATATCAATGCAGAGTCCCCAAAATAAGAGGATTTTTGGAGGCTCTGCAGTTACCGGGGACAATGCTCCAGGCAGAGGGAAGTCCAAGGGTAGAGAGTGGAAAATGGGAAAGAAGCTGACATTTTCAGAACAGCTTAACTGAAAGTAGTGAGTAAAGGAATAATGCAAGGAAGGTCACAGATGTGGTAAGTCAGGTCTGCTGGTGTAGGGCCATGTCTGACATGAGGTGATCAAATCTTTTGAGAATTCCTGGAGGCGGCCTAACAGGAACAAGAGCTCATATTTCAGCATTGGAGACAGAGCCATCAACAAGACAGACCTTGCTAAATGGGCAGGAGAATGTCAGATGACCCTAAAGGTTCTGATGACAGTAAAGTAGAATGAAATTATAGAGATGGGGTGACTCTATGAGATAGGAGAGTGCCCTTGACCCTTGACCCCTTTGCAGGATGTAACAGGGGTGTGGCTTGCTTACTCAGCACCCCAAGCTCAAACTGCTAGCCAGAGTGGGAGCATGCAGGTGAGTGGGTGCAGGAGCCTGGTGAGTGGTGCAGGAATGAACCCTGTACTGGCCTGGAGCAGCATCCAGGGGTTGCCCGCAACCTCTGGAGCCCCGGAGGGCCTGTGTTAAAAACAATGTTTTGTTGGGTTTTTTTTGAGACAGAGTCTCATGCTGTCACCCAGGCTGGAGTGCAATGGTGTGGTCTCAGCTTACTGCAACCTTCGCCACCCAGGTTCAAGTGATTCTCCTGCCTCGACCTCCTGAGTAGCTGGGACTACAAGCACATGCCACCACACCTGACTAATTTTTGTATTTTTAGTAGAGACGGGCTTTCACTGTGTTGGCCAGGCTGGTCTCAAACTCCTGACCTCGTGATCCGCCTGCCACTGCCTCCCAAAGTGCTGGGATTACAGGCGTGAGCCACCACACCCGGCCAAAAACACAATATTCTTCTATCAGTTGCCTCCCATGGATGGCTAAGTGATAGCCAGCTCAATGGAGAGTCAGGGTGACAGCCTTTTACACCCTGCCCTCTTGGTACTTCGGTTCTTGCCTGGTGTCCAGAAAGGCCAACTGGAAGGATAGTGAATGTGGAGATTTTATTAAGCGGTGGAAGTAGCTCTCAGCAGAAGGGGAGCGGGAAAGGGGATGCTGCGGGAAGAAGGTGATCGTTACCTCAAGCCAGGTCATCTCCACCAGACTCCTCTCCGAAGTCCTGCTGTCTGAAGTTAAGCCACGCCCATCCCTAGTCTCCAGCTCAGTTGCTGCTTCTCCTCTCGACTTCGGAAGGGCTGTCAGGACAGTGGAGGCGGCCTGGGATGAAGTGGATTACACGGATTACAAATGAATAAGAAAATCTTCGGCCGGGCGTGGTGGCTCACGCCTGTAATCCCAGCACTTTGGGAGGCTGAGGCGGGCAGATCATGAGGTCAGAAGATCGAGACCAGCCTGGCTAACACGGTGAAATCCTGTCTCTACTAAAAATACAAAAAAATTGGCTGGGCGTGGTGGCGGGTGCCTGTAGTCCCAGCTACTCGGGAGGCTGAGGCAGGAGAATGGCGTGAACCCAGAAGGCAGAGCTTGCAGTGAGCCGAGATCGCACCACTGCACTCCAGCCTGGGCGACAGAGCGAGGCTCCGTCTCAGAAAGAAAAAAGAAAAGAAAAGAAATATAAATACAACTCCTAAGGAGAAACATGGACTCTCTACTGCAAAGGGTAAGCCACTTCCAGCTAGAATAAAGGATGGCAATTGTAATGAAAAGCCCAATGATATTTTTGCTTCCTCTGGTAGGGAAGCCCTGTCTTTCCCAGGGTAAGAGAGGAAATTCCAAATACACAAAACTCCGGGAATGAGTTCCGAAGCCCCAGGACAGTTGAGCTCGAAGGAAGCTCCGCCAGGGAGTCCAGGAGCCTGCGCAGTGCTGGCGGACACTAGATCCCAGAAGGTAACGTGTGACTGGATGCCGACGACTACAACTCCCACAGGCCATTAGAACGCCTGGCTCCGGACGGACGTTTCAGGAGACCGCGGTCCTGGGTCACCGCGTTCCACTGGGACCTGTCGCCTCGGTTTCCAGCCGAGCTTTCCTCCTCTGCCCGTCGGGGGGGACTCACATTCACCGCCTTCTGTCTCCACAATGCGGCTCATCAGGCGGTCCCCATATGCCCCTGCGCAGAACTCACCACCTACTTCAGCTCCCAGAGAGCAATGCGCACCGCGTAATGCACTACAAGTCCCAGAAGCCTTTCTGCCAACATTTTCATCCGGGGACTTTAAGCCAAGAGTCAGCAGCGGGAGGCCTTGGGTATCAGTGAAAGCTGGCTGTAATCGCTGACAGGGTAGGGATATGATAGCTGATGTGAGGCGCTGGGTGGAGGCCAGGGGTTATTGTTTTGTTTGTGATTGCAGGACCCGTAAAACACCCAGTAAAATCAGACTGGCAGCTGGTATGTCAGAGAGAACCGTCAGATACACATTAAGCCTGCAGAATACAGACATATTTTCTACACAGGGGGTGAGGAGGGAAAGAACTTTGTTTACCCCCCTTGTCCTATCGGCTGACTCCAATCAACTGTACTCAGGGTTTGGATATTAAAATCAAAGCATTCAATGGCTCACTCCTTTAGGCCCAGCTGCTCAGGAAGCCGAGGCTGGGAGGTTGGCGGGAGTATTGCTTGAGCCTAGGAGTTGGAGACCAGCCTGGGCAACATAGCAAAAGCCTCTCTCTACAAAAAATACAAAAATTAGTAGTGACTCACCTATAACTCCAGCTATTCGGGAAACTGAGATAGTAGGATCCCTTGAGGCCAGGAGGCCGGGGGTGCAGTGAGCTCTGATGGCACCACTGCACTCCAGCTTCGGCAACAGAGCCAGACCCCGTCTGAAAAGAAAACCAAAGCAGTAGCCATATCTGGTGTTGGAGAAGACATGGACATTAAGTTTTGACCTTGCTGATGGTGCTGTAATAGATTGAAAAACCACGTTGACAAAGTTTTCCCCTGCTTCATGCAGATCTTTGCAAACAAAACTTTTCCTTCCTGTGGACCAATAAGCAGGTTCAAGTATTTTGCTCACAATAGCAAAATACCCGGAGACGGTCCAGGAAAGAGGAGGGATGCACAGGCTTCTCTGCACAGTGCAGCGTTATCCGCAGCAGCCCGACAGTTCTCCGTTCGTAAGGCGGTGGAATCAGAGAAGCATCATAATTTACGCTGCAGAATTCCCCCCTTCCATCCTTTAGGCCGTTTCTACAGGGCACCTTCTAGTTTGTCAGTTGGATTGAACCCCAGTTACCTAGTGGAAACCAACTCACACATGTATCCCCCAAAATCGACTAGCATATGCATTGCTATTTCAGCTTTGCCTGGAATTCTTTTTCTCCAAACTAACCTTTCAAACTGGTTCTAGAAATAAGCTTCCCTTCCTCACATCTCCATCATCTTGGAAGAAATTAACAGGGAAAAAGGACTTTTCTGGTAACTATCTGCCAATAAAATAGCAATCTGCAACTTTCAATCACCAGTCATATTCAGGTCAAGTTTAGCTATTAATTTCTCATAAATTGTAAACATTATAATATCATTTACATATGCAAGTTTGCTTTCATAATCTAAGACCTGCTTCCAGATTTCCACCTCTGTTCCACCCATTTTGAGGTCCATGTGGCTGCACCAGCGGTAAAGGGTGTGGTGTAAGGACAGGAGAGAAGTCAGGAAAAGCCTCACTGGAGCATGGTGAGCTGGTGTTTGTGTCCTCAATGTGGAACTCATTGCCTTTTCATGTGGGCACATTGCTGGATTTTAAAGAATAATGCCAGGCCCTGTGGCTCACACCTATAATTCCAGCACTTTAGGAGGCCATGGTGGGAGGATAGTTTGAGACCAGTCTGGGCAACATAGTGAGATCCTGTCTTTACAAAAAAAAAATTTTTTTTTTTAAATTAGCCAGGTGTGGTGTTGTGCTCCTGTGGTCCCAGCTAATTGGGAGGTTGAGCAGGGAGGATCTTGTGAGCCTAGGAGTTTGCGGCCGCAGTGACCTAAGATGGTGCCACTGCACTCTGGCCTAGGTGAAAGAACAAGACCTTGGCCAGACACAGTGGCCCACGCCTGTAATCCCAGCACTTTAGGAGGCTAAGGCAGGTGGATCACCTGAGGTTGGGAGTTTGAGACCAGCCTAACCAACATGGAGAAACCCTGTCTCTACCAAAAATACAAAATTAGCCAGGTGTGGTGGCGCATGCCTGTAATCCCAGCTACTCGGGAGGCTGAGGCAGGAGAATTGCTAGAACCTGGGAGGCGGAGGTTGTGGTGAGCCAAGATCGTGCTATTGCACTCCAGCCTGGGCAACAAGAGTGAAACTCCGTCCAAAAAAGAAAAAAAGAAAGAAAAGAAAGAGCAAGACCCCAACTCTTTATTTGTATTTTTATTTTTTGAGACTGAGTTTCGCTCTTTTCACTTAGGTTGGAGTGCAATGGTGCGATCTCAGCTCACTGCAACCTCCATCTCCCAGGTTCAAACGATTCTCCTGCCTCAGCCTCCCAAGTAGTTGGGATTACAAGTGCCCCATGCACCATCACGCCCTGCTGATTTTTGTATTTTTAGTAGAGAAAGGGTTTCACCATGTTGGCCAGGCTGGTCTCGAACTCCTGACCTCAGGTGATCTGCTGGCCTTGGCCTCCCAAAGTGCTCAGATTACGGGCATGAGCCACCGTGGCTGGCCCCATCTCTTTTTTTAAAAAAAGGATATCAACATTATGGATTAATTCATTTATTCAACAGAAATTTATTGGTTCTTAGAAACATTCCACTTTCCCAACTGCTTGGAATACTTTAGTGAACAAAACTAACAAATTCCATGCTCTCCTTAGCCTTACATTTTAATGAAGCAAGACAATAAACTGAAAGCATAATCAGGAAATTATATCCTAAGTAGATAAATACTATGAAAATATACATACTTGCATACATATTTATATACATTATCAGACCAGCAGCTTAGGAAGCTTCTGGTGTGGAGGGAACAGTTGGCGGAGTAATTTTCTCATGAGTCCTCATATGGCGGTGGTATGTGGATGACTGGCGGTAGCGTCTCTTACAATAGGGACATGTATAAGGCTTTTCTCCTGTGTGGATTCTCTCATGAGACCGCAGGTTGGTTTTGTGGCTGAAGGACTTTTCACACATGCTGCATGTAAAAGGCTTCTCTCCTGTGTGAATTATCTGATGCACACGTAGGTCTGATATCTGGAAGAAGCCTTTTTGACACTCAGGACAAACAAATGGCCTCTCATTCCTGTGTCTTCTCTGGTGAGCTAATAAGTGACAGAGATACTTAAAGACCTTGGGGCATTCTTCACATTTGTATGATTTTCGGACTCCATGGGATCCTTTCTGATGTACCTCGCATGTGGAGTTCCCCTTATTGCTCTGGTGGGTAGGGGCAGACTCAGGGGATGACTGCTCTGGCTGAGAGATAAACCCTGCTCCCATCTCCATAGGGACACCTTGAAAAATAATTCCGTTCGTGGACCTTCCCTGGGATCTAGCAGTGACTAGCTCTGTTCTTCTTGAATTGTATGGGTTGTCAGAAGAAACACCTCCCTCTTTAGGCCTAGGGCCATTCTTTTCCTGGATGATGATTAGAGAAACTATTTGATTGTCTTGATTAGTATTACTTTCATTTACTTGAGTAGTTTTCAAAGAACTGTTGCAGCCATCTTGTTCATCTTCATGTCCTGTGAAAATAGACACTCACTGAAGTTGTACTCAAGAAGGGGTCCACATAGAACACCCCTCAGCTGTGCAGATTTACCTGACTTACCTTGTCCTGTTTCTGAGGAAGTGTCTTGGGAAGTCTGGAAGGGTGTCCCCACGTTTGCTTCTCTTGGGGTTTTGGCAGACTCTTGTTTTGTGAGATGAACAATGACATCTTTTAAGGGCATATTGTCAGAAAAGAGAGCTTCCTGTCCCTGCATTTGGACATGGACCTGTAAAGAAAGCCAGATCACTGTAGTATCTAAATCTGTTGTGTAGCAGAAGACATTTTGGAAAAGTGGCCCTTGACAGGCTCTCACAAACTCCCTCAAGTATTGGCTACCACATATTTTGTCCACCATCTCTGATGGTGTTATTCTTGTTACTACAAGCTCTTATGTTTAATAAAGTCACATGGACATTGAATTTACAAGTACTGAATCATTTCCCCTAGGAAGAATTCAGGGTTAGTTCCTGTGAGCTTCTGGCCACATTATTTTTGTCAATTGATCAATACATGAGTTTGTTTTATGTGTGTATATGTTCAAAGACACCTCATTTAATATGTATTTATTGATTAAGTCTGAACTCAGAGGATCCAACACACGTATTATCCCTGTAATACATAGCAACTTCCTTGCACTTAGGAAGACTACACAGTGTTTCAGCATTTTACTTCAGTTTCACTTTAAACAACAAAGTTATCAATAAAAAGCATAAAAGTGTGAAAATGTGCCACTAAATAGACTGTGAAAAGAACACTTATTTACACCGTAGGAACCAAAATAGGAAGCGAGGTTGTGGCCTTGTTCAACCTCACCTGGAAACATGCACCTAAGGTGACTCAAATATTTTACCACTCCGCACATATCTGAAAATGATGGAGAAGATGCCTCAGGTATTTATTTTAAGCTTACAAATAAATTTTAGCAATTTTGCAAATATGGGCTCTGAGAATAAGGATCTATTGTAATAGTTCTTTAGGATGTCTTTCTTGATTAGGGTTCCCTGACAGAAGAACCAGCTCTTGTCAAGACATTTCTTCCTCAACCTTGAGGTCTTCATTTAAATGTCAATTTCAGGCCGGTCTCACACCTGCAATCCTAGCACTTTGGGAGGCTGAGGCAGGCAGATCACTTGAGGCCAGGAGTTTGAGACCAGCCCAGCCAACATGGTGAAATCCTGTCTCTATAAAAAATACAAAAATTAGCCGGGCTTGGTGGAGCACGCCTGTAATCCCAGCTACTCTGGAAGCTGAGGCACGAGAATGGCTTGTGCCTGGGAGGCATAGGTTGCAGTGAGCCGAGATCATGCCACTGCACTCCAGCCTGGGCAACAGAAAAAAAAAAAAGTCAATTTCTCTGCCATTATACAGACTAAAATTAACTTAATCAAACATCAATATCCTATATGTCCTACAGAATAAAAAGATATATACCTTTTTGCTTTTTTTCTTGAGAACTTAGGACATTGAAGATTATTCTTTGTGAGAATGGTGGGAGAGTGTGAGCTGACTAATAACTGGACCTCCAATAGCTTCTCTAACTTCCAGACAACTCTAACTGACCGTGATTTATTTCTTACTTTCCTTTGTCCCTCATCCCAGAAGTCAGAATGCTGTACTCACTAAGGCAGGTGGATTTATGATGTCATCAGTCAGGTCTTCCATGAATCTCTCCAGGTTTTTGCCACTTGATTTCCATTTCTCTTTCACACTGGCTTTGTCATTGCAGTGGCCACCAATCATAAACTGCTCCAGGACTAATAGAGAAATAATTTCATCCTTGCTGTGCTTTTCTGGTTGCAGCCATGAGTGAAAGATCCTATAAAGTCTTTGCAATTCCTGCCTTGCATATGAATTATTGCTGTCTTGAAATGAATTGAGCATCATTCTTGAGAACTCAGAAATCCCTTCTTCTGTCTGAACAGCAGGTCCTTGACTTCGTCGAAACTCTGAATTTTCTGATCCAAGATTATTCTCGGATGGTTCATGCTGAAATATGGTTCTTAGATCTAAAGCCATTCTTAGCAATAAATCTCAGAGAGACTTAACTTTGATGATTCAGTCCCTTGAGTCTCTAGGGATTTCTTTCAACAGCTGGTAGATTCTTTAAAACTGCAAGCTAGAAATAGAAAAGAGATAAGTAATTAATTGCACCACTGGCATAATTAAAGACAAATCAACCAAAAAGTTAGGCCTACATGGTTCTATGGATGAATTCAAAGAAATGATTATAACTTAACATAAACTCTCCCAGAGCATATAAGAGGAAGCACTACCCACTTTAGTTACTGAGGTCAGCACTTCCTGATATCAAAATTTTACAAATACATTAAAATAATCCAAAACAAAATGTTTGAAAATCAAATCTACTCATATATACATTGCAAGTGGTGTTCATTTCTAAAATGCAGTAAGTTTGGGTTAAAATTCAAAAATCAATGAAATTTACTTCATTAACAGGATATGGCTACAAGAATGTAATAAAATCATCTCAATGAATGCATTTAAAATGTTTAAATGCCAGTGTTTATTACTGAAAAAGGCACTTAATAGACTAGAACTATTAGGAAATATCCTTGGCTGGGCACAGTGGCTCACTCCTGTAATCCCAGAACTGTGGGAGGCCGAGGAGGGTGGATCACTTGAGGTCAGCAGTTCGAGATTAGCCTGGCCAACATAGTGAGGCGCCATCTCTAGTAAAAATACAAAACTTGCTGGGCATGGTGGCTCACGCCTGTAATCTCAACACTTTGGGAGGCTGAGGCAGGTGGATCACCTGAGGTCAGGATTTCTTTTTTTTTTTTTTTTTTTGAGACAGAGTCTCACTCTGTCGCCTAGGCTGGAGTGCAGTGGCCAGATCTCAGCTCACTGCAAGCTCCGCCTCCCGGGTTCACGCCATTCTCCTGCCTCAGCCTCCCGAGTAGCTGGGACTACAGGCACCTGCCACCTCGCCTGGCTAGTTTTTTTTTTCTTTTTTGTATTTTTTAGTAGAGACAGAGTTTCACCGTGTTAGCCAGGATGGTCTTGATCTCCTGACCTCATGATCCACCCGTCTCAGCCTCCCAAAGTGCTGGGATTACAGGCTTGAGCCACCGTACCCGGCCTCGAGGTCAGGATTTCAAGACCAGCCTGACCAATATGGTGAAACTCCATCTCTGCTAAAAATACAAAAATCAGCCAAGCATGGTGGTGTGTGCCTGTAGTCCCAGCTACTCAGGTGGCTGAGATGGGAGAGTTGCTGGAGCTCGGGAGGTGGAGACTGTAGTGAGCTAAGATCGTGCCACTGTACTCCAGCCTGGGCAACAGAGCAAGACTTCATCTAAAAAAAAAAACAACACACACACACTCACACACACACACACAAAACTTAGCCGGGTGTGGTGGCACGTGCCTGTAGACCCAGATACTAGCTACTTCAGTGGTGGAGGCACGAGAATCGCTTGAACCTGGGAAGTGGAGGTGGCAATGAGCCAGGATCATGCCACTGAGTTCCTGCCTGGGTAACAGAGTGAGACTCTTTCTCAAAAAAATCAAAACAAAACAACAACAAAAAAAAACTTGATGTGAAAAATATTTTACAAAATAATTACAACAAAATTTATTGTTAAAAGTTTTCTGCTTCAGCTATCATCTCTATGAAACATTGGATTGCTCCCTAACCAGTGAAATAAGGAAAGAAAATATCTCAAACCTATTTATAGAGTCTTGATTTTGTTTACAAAAGGTATTCAATAAATTTGGTGGGGATGTAAATCAGTTAACCTCTATGGAAAATAGATGGAGATTTCTCAGAGAACTAAAAATAGAACTATCATTTGATCCAGCTCGGTATCTACTCAAAAGAAAAGAAATTGTTATATAAAAAAGACACCTGCACTCATATTTTGATTGCAGCACTAGTCACAAGAGCAAAGTCATGGAACCAACCTAAGAGTCTACCAGTGGTTGACTGGATAAAGAATATGTGAAATACATACCATGGAATATTATGCAGCCATAAAAAAGAATGAAATTAGTCCGTTGCAGCAACATAGATGGAGCTGGAGGCCATTATCCTAAGTGAACTAACTCAGAAACAGAAAAAAAAATACCACATGCTCTCACTTATAAGTGGTAGCTAAACAGTGGGTACACATGGACATAAGGATAGAAATAACAGATGCTGGGGACTCCACTGGGGGAGGTGGGAGGAAAATGGGTATTGAAAAATTACCCATTGGGTACAATGTTAACTATTTGAGTAATGGGTATACTAGAAGCCCGATTTCCACTAACATGCAGAATACCTTTGTAACAAACATGGCGCATGTACTCCCTGAATCTAAAATAAAATAAAATATTCAACAACTAGTAGCCTACGTGAATTTAGTAAGATGTCTATTACAATGCCAATATACCAAAATGAACTGAATATTGTAATATTATGTTATCACAAGCAGTTGAAATTAAAACCAAAAACCTCTTTTCATTGTGACACCTGTAATCCCAACACTTTGGGTGGCTGAGGTGGGTGGATCACTTGAAACCAGGAGTTCAAGACCAGACTGGTCAACATGGTGAAACCCTGTCTCTACTAAAAATATAAAAATTAGCCGGACGTGGTGGTGCATGCCTGTAATTCCAGCTACTCGGGAGGCTGAGCCAGGAGAATGGCTTGCACTTGGGAAGCAGAGGTTGCAGTGAGTTGAGATCGGGCCACTGCACTTCAGCCTGGGTAACACAGAGAAACTCCGTCTCAATAATAAAAATAATAATCATCGTCATCATCATAATCATCATCATCAGAAAATAAAGTATTAGAAACTGAGAGTAGAAGGGTGGTTGCTGGGAGTGTGGTGGGGCATATGGGAAGATGTTGAGCAAATGGTGCAAACTTTATTCCTTTATTTTGAGACAGGGTCTCTCTCTGTCAGCCAGGCTAGAATGCAGTGGTGCCACCACGGCTCACTGCAGCCTCAACCTCCTGGGGTCAAGCGATCCTCCTGCCTTAGCCTCTTGAGTAGCTGGGACTACAGG
>NW_012102088.1:926799-933156 GCF_000951045.1 Mandrillus leucophaeus | reverse complement strand
GTTAGCCAGGATGGTCTCGATCTCCTGACCTCGTGATCCACCCGTCTCGGCCTCCCAAAGTGCTGGGATTACAGGCTTGAGCCACCGTGCCCGGCTGCAAATTTTCATTTATAAAATGAATATGTGACCGGGCACGGCGACTCGCACTTTGGGAGGCCGAGACAGGCAGATCACTTAAGATGAGACATGGTGAAACCCCGTCTCTACTAAAAATAAAAAATTAGCCAGGCGTGGTGGTGCACACCTGTAATTCCAGCTACTCGGTAGGCTGAGGCAAGAGAATCGCTTGAACCCGGGAGACGGAGGTTGCAGTGAGCCGAGATCGTGCCACTGCACTCCAGCCTGGGCAACAGAGTGAAACTCCATCTCAAAATAAATAAATAAATAAATTAATTAAATAAATGTCACCATGTCATTCTCAGGCTAGGAAAAAAACGAATATGCTCTGGAGATCTGATGTACAGCATGGTGGCTATAGCTAATATATATTGTATGCTTACAATTTGCTAAATTTTCGGTGTTCTCATGATGTAAAAAAGGTAATTGGCTCACGCCTGTAATCCCAGTGCTTTGGGAGGCCGAGGTGGGCATATCGCTTGAGGTCAGGAGTTCAAGACCAGCCTGGTAACATGGTGGATCCCCACCTCTACTAAAAATGCAAAAGTTAATTGGGTGTGGTGTCATGCACCTGTAATCCCAGCTACTTGGGAGGCTGAGGCACAAGAATTGCTTGAACCTGAGTGGTGGGGGTTGTAGTGAGCCAAGATCACACCACTATACTCCAGCTTAGGTGACAGAGCAAGACTCTGTCTCAAAAAAATAAAAAGGAAAAAAGATAACTATGTGAAGTGATGAATATGCTAACTAGCTTGATTGTGGTAACCATTTTGCGATGTATACATATATACAGAGAGAGATGTCACATTGTATACCTTAAATAGATACAGTCTTTGTCAATTATACCTCAGTAAAGCTAGGGAAAACAAGAAAGAGAGAAAGAAGTGAATGAAATAGAAAAGACAAGCCAGAATCCATACAAATGACACCTTTCTCTGGCTGAAAACTCATTAGGCACAGACATCTGCAAGGCCACTACCAGCTACACCCGCTGTGTTGTAAAACATTCCTTAGAAAACATTCTTAGTACCTTTACTGTTTGAATTTTTTCCCCATTAACAGTTACCATTCCTTAGAACTTCACTGCTTTAACCAAAGCTACAATTTTATGTTTATCTGGTTTTACTCCCTGTCCTTTCCCACTGATGCTTAGGATTCAGAAGCAAAACTGAGTTTGCATTGCTTGAAATTGATTTCTAATCCCAAATCAGATTACCTGTACAACTATAGACACACCCTTTGAAATCCTGAATGGATAAATAATTTAATCCCTTTTCTGTTAATGTATCATAGCTATTTTTGTGTTTTTTTCTCCAATTTTATATATGGTTAACATTTCAAAGATTTGTGCAATTTTGAAAAAAGCAAACTTCATGCCATAAAATCAGAAAATGGTGGACACAAAAACCTAACTGATTTCTGTTAGTTAATGTTATTTCCTGCTTGTGTTAATCTCATCTGGTCTGATTAGACCAGATCTGCCACCCTGATGGCATCAGTTAATGAGGCAGAGGTGATCCTGGTAAAATCTCTTGGGAGAAAAACGGAACACATTCTTGCCTTTCCCTAATCCATTTGTCATAATGCTTCCAGTCAACGTTTATAAAATGCTAATCTGCTCACATCATACCCCACTCTACTCTCTGGATGGCTCCCCTTTGCCCTCAGGGAAAAGCACTGAGTCCTTGTCCTATGAGGCTTTCCTGGGCCAGCTCTACACTTCTCAAGCTCCATCTTAGGTGTTGTGGCTGGTTCTCTACATGTAGGGACATTGGTCTCTCTCCCTTTTGTTTTTGTTTTTGTTTTTTTTCCTGTGGAACCCATGGCTTCCCCTTCATTTCACTTCCCTCCAAATTCTCTTTTTGGATTACCCACCCTTTCTCCCCTATGACACACAGACCACATGTTCACACTTGGAGACATGCACTCCGTCCCACAGAGACAAGGCTGCAAACTATTATGGTTTATTTCCCAGAACCTGGGAATTCAAAACAAGGCTATTGGAGTTCTAATCTGGAGTCTGGCATTTACAGACTGTGTGATGCAGGCATGCTTCCCATCAGGTCTGGGTCTGTGTCCTGGGGTTTATGATCTCTAGTGACCCCCAGCTAAATATCTCATATACAAAGGAATTACTAAGCTGGGCGCAATGGCTCACGTCTGTAATCCCAGCACTTTTGGAGGCTGAAAGTGGGCAAATCACTGGAGGCCAGGCGCTTGAGACCACCCTGGGCAACATGGCAAAATCTTGTCTCCTCAAAAAATAGAAAAATTAGCCTGGTGTGGTGGTGTGCGCCTGTAGTCCCAGCTACTCAGGAAGCTAATGTGGAAGAATCACTGGAGGCTGGGGAGGCTGAGGCTGCAGTGAGCTGTGACTGGGGCTACTAAACTTTAGCCTGGGTGACAGAGACCTTGTCTCGGAAAAAAAAAAAAAAATTACTAGAACATAAAGCCATACGATAGACTTTTCAAAGAGAAATCTTCAGTCACACCAGTCCTTTATACAAAGTACACGACATTAAGCCCTTTTGGGTCAGAGCTGTTTTAACAAAAGATCATTCCCTACACCTGGGAGACCGCCATATCTCTGTACTTAGGAATTTTCCTGAAATAGCTATGCCTACATACACATGAATACACACTCAGAGACACAAAACTGGGAATTTTCCTTCCATTATGGAAGCTTACCTCCTTCTTGGTTGGCTGGGTAATCCCGGGCTGAACACTGAACTGATGTGTGACCGGCTTTCCACACTGGGTTTATCTGATGTGCCTCCTAAGGCTGCTCCCTTTTATAGGATCTAGAATCAGTGATTTAAAGATGTGATTGGATAACACTCGTCTGTTGATTGAATTACTGATGGAATCTTCATCCAGCCACAGCTCCGTGTCTCTAATACAATGTTAAATACCATCACTGATCCTGGGTCAATAGGTCATAAATAAACACATTAGTATTTCTGCAGGCTAGGTGCAGCAGCTCACACCTGTAATCTCAGCACTTTGGGAGGCCTAGGCAGGCAGATCACCTGAGATCAGGAGTTCCAGACCAGCCTGGCCAACATTGTATTTTTCTCTACTAAAAATACAAAAATTAGCCGGGCATGGTGGTGGGCACCTGTAATCCCAGCTACTCGGGAGGCTGAGGCAGGAAAATCGCTTGAACCTGGGAGGTAGAGGTTACAGTGAGCCAAGATCGCAACACTGCATTCCAACCTGGGAGACAGAGCAAGACTCTGAAGCCCTAGCCTGAGCAACAAAGCAAGACCCTGTCTCTACCAAAAATAATGTTAAAAATGTTAGCCAGGTATGGTGGCATGTAACTATAGCTTGTTTGAGCCAAGGAGTTCGTGGCTACAGTGGATTATGACCGCCCCACTGAACTCTGGCCTGGGAAACGAAAGGAGACCCAGTCTCAAAAACAAACAAACAAAAAACACGCCTATAATCCTAGCACTTTCGGAGGCCGAGGTGGGCGGATCACGAAGTCAGGAGTTCGAGGCCAGCCTGGCCAATGTGGTGAAACCCCATCTCTATTAAAAATACAAAAATTAGCCAGGCATAGTGGCGCGTGCCTGTAGTCCCAGCTATTCAGGAGGCTGAGCAGAAGAATTGCTTGAACCTGGGAGGAGGTTGCAGTGAGCTGAGATTGTGCCACTGCACTGCAGCCTGGTCGGCAGAGGGAGACTCTGTCTCAAAAACAAACAAACAAACAAACAAAAACAAAAACAAAATCTGCTGTTAAATGTGACAATGTCCACATTAAGTGAAAATATAATAACAAATGTTATATATAACAAATGTTAGTCTCACAAATTCTGGTCAAGTTTTATTATAAATTACTCATACAAACATGACAAACTTTTGCTCAAACTTTTCAGGGTTCAGAGATTTATGAATTACAAGGGTGGCAGAGGGCAAGGCTGGTGCTCTGTTTCCTTCTGTGCCAGTTCCAGGCTGGTGGAACAGAGGGGGCCCAGGACCCCAGAGAAGGCATTCCTAATCCATCAAAAAGATGACAGGGGCTGAGACTAGGATTATATCAGTGGAAAGGGAGAAATTGGTACATATTTTATATTGAGAAAGCGTATGACGTTTGATAGACTCTAAGGAGTTTCATCCACATTTACTCCATATAGAAAAGTATCCCTGCGGCCGGGCGCGGTGGCTCAAGCCTGTAATCCCAGCACTTTGGGAGGCCGAGACGGGCGGATCACGAGGTCAGGAGATCGAGACCATCCTGGCTAACACGGTGAAACCCCGTCTCTACTAAAAAGTACAGAAAACTAGCCGGGTGAGGTGGTGGGCGCCTGTAGTCCCAGCTACTCGGGAGGCTGAGGCAGGAGAATGGCATAAACCCGGAGGCGGAGCTTGCAGTGAGCTGAGATCCGGCCACTGCACTCCAGCCTGGGCGACAGAGCGAGACTCCGTCTCAAAAAAAAAAAAAAAAAAAAAAAAAGAAAAGTATCCCTGCTCCCATCAAGAACCAATTTTCCACTGGTGGTTTAGGTCCTGTCACCAACTGTGTCATTAAACCAACTGTGAAGGACATAAAGCACCAGTGGAAAATTGACTCTTGATGGGAACAGAGATACTTCTCTGCTACAACAATGAGAAATGGGCCGGGTGCAGTGGCTCATGCCTGTAATCCCAGCACTTTGTGAGGCCGAGGTGGGTGGATCACCTGAGGTCAGGAGTTCGAGACCAGCCTGGCCAACATGGTGAAACCTCGTCTCTACTAAAAAGGTACAAAAATTAGCCAGGCCTGGTGGCGGGCGCCTGTAATCCCAGGTACTCGGGAGGCTCAGGCAGGAGAATTGCTTAAACCTGGGAGGCAGAGGTTGTAGTGAGCTAAGATCACACCACTGCTCTCCAGCCTGGGCGACAGAGTGAAACTCCGTCTCAAAACAAAACAAAACACAACAAAACAAAAACGAAAAATGTAGAGAATGTGAGTACCACCTGTCTCTTATACACATCTAGATGTGTATAAGAGACAGTAACTATAGCTTGTTTGAGCCAAGGAGTTCGTGGCTACAGTGGATTATGACCGCCCCACTGAACTCTGGCCTGGGAAACGAAAGGAGACCCAGTTCGAGACCATCCTGGCTAACACAATGAAACCCCATCTCTACTAAAAATACAAAAAATTAGGCGGAGCTTGCAGTGAGCCGAGATTGCGCCACTGCACTCCAGCCTCGGCAACAGAGCGAGACTCCGTCTCAAAAAAAAAAAAAAAAAGAAAAAAGATTGTGGTGGGATGTCTCCTTCTGCTGTCTCAGGGAGTTCCTTGAGTAAGGAGCTGTAAGGAAAAAGTTTTGGGAAAAACTGGCAATTTCTGTTTGGAGGAGGTTGTTGGATTTTTGAGTTCAGATATACAGCCAGCTGTTGGACATGCTGGTGTGTAACTCTGGGAGCAGTTAGACCTGGGGCATGATGATATCAGTAAGAGTGGTAATAGCATCAGGGATCATAATAACTAATCTTTAAGCAGTCAGGGCATATTTGACTCTGTTCTCAGTGCTTTCTGTACATTAGCCCATTTCCATCACAACAGTCTTGTAATGTAGATCCTGAATAACTCCATTTTAACATCAAAGTAACAGAGGCACAGAGAAGTTCAGTACCTTGGCCAGTGCTACATAGCCTGTAAGTGGCTGGGCTAGGATTTGATACCTGGCTCCAGAGTGGGACTCTGAATGCTACATTAAGGAGGCAAAGGCACACAGCCACTGTGTAAAACCAGCAGCTTTCTAGGGAATGGGCCAATGGAGAAGTGAAGGGCATGAGCAGGAGGATTTATCCTTGGGGAACACAGGTGGTGGAGGAAATGACCTGGCGATACCCCAATTTAGGCATAGAATAAACAGGCACAAAAGAAAAATAAATGTGAAAGCCACATAGTAATTTAATCAAATAAGGATATTACAAAGACAGCTATCAAATGTTTTTCTGATCAATTGGGAAGGCAGGTAGTGCTGCCTTTGGTAAAAATAGATGACCTGTTTACATCCAGCATCATCTCAACTTGTGTCTGGTGAGTATCCCCGCTCCAGTGTGAGTGAGGAAAATAACCCTTGTTTCCAAGAAGACAAAGCCAATCTGCCTCAGTATGTAGGAAACAGTGATTTCAATTAGAATACAAAAAAAAAAAAAAAAAAATCTGGTAGGAAAATAAACAAAACTGTTACTTTCTTTTTTTTCCGAGACAAAGTCTTGCTCTGTCGCCCAGGCTGGAGT
>NW_012102088.1:922237-922739 GCF_000951045.1 Mandrillus leucophaeus | reverse complement strand
GCCAGGATGGTCTCGATCTCCTGACCTCGTCATCCGCCCGTCTCGGCCTCCCAAAGTGCTGGGATTACAGGCTTGAGCCACCGCGCCCGGCCTTTGCCTCACTGTTAATGAAGGACGTCAATCCCACGCAGGTCTCCACGAGGAGGGGGCGCTTCACGACCAGCACGCGTGCGCTTGTCCTGGCAAAGGACTTTCCTTGTTGGCGTTTTTGACCTTGGATTCACAGAGCCTTGAGGCTTTCCATCTGGCACAGAGCTGCTGTGTTCTCATCCGCACCAGCCATCGCGTGTCGTACGAAACGGGCCCAGGGCACGTTTGTGGACCAGGGATTCCATCTGTTTACGAAGGAGAGGCGACTTCGCTTGTCCCACTGAATTCGAATCCCAAAACCTTCTCGCTTGTTGAGCGATTTAGGGGGAAACTGGAATTCCCGGCGGGAGACGGCGTGCCACCCGGGCCGCCTGCCAGCCCTGGATCGGATGAAGCCGTCTCCACCGCCGAG
>NW_012102088.1:916924-918837 GCF_000951045.1 Mandrillus leucophaeus | reverse complement strand
TGCTGCCTTTGGTAAAAATAGATGACCTGTTTACATCCAGCATCATCTCAACTTGTGTCTGGTGAGTATCCCCGCTCCAGTGTGAGTGAGGAAAATAACCCTTGTTTCCAAGAAGACAAAGCCAATCTGCCTCAGTATGTAGGAAACAGTGATTTCAATTAGAATACAAAAAAAAAAAAAAAAAATCTGGTAGGAAAATAAACAAAACTGTTACTTTCTTTTTTTTCCGAGACAAAGTCTTGCTCTGTCGCCCAGGCTGGAGTGCAGTGGTGCAATCTTGCCTCACTGCAACTTCCAACCCTGGAGTAGCTGTGATTAAAGGCGTGTGCCACCACGCCCGGCTACTTTTTGTATTTTAGTAGAGACGGGGTTTCACCATGTTGGCCAGGATAGTCTCAAACTCCTGACCTCAGGTGATCCGCCTGCCATAGCCTCCCAAAGTGTTGGGATTACAGGCGTAAGCCACCACACCTGGCAACTTTTTTTTCTTTTTTTTTTTTTTAGAAAAAATATTTAGTTAGTTTGTTTATTTATTTATTTATTTTTGGTTGTTGCATCTACTTTAATAACAACTTCAAAAAAGGAACAACATTCATCCGGTTCTAAATGTCTTTATGAACGCAAAGACTGGGGTCCCCAGCCAGCTTCCCAGGCAGCTCTGCGCCTCCCATAGGTGGCTGCACTTGGACCACACCACTCCATTAGCTTAAAGCTACAACAGTCATAAAGAGAAGGAAAGAACTGGGGAGCCAGCACGCGAAGCTTATCCAATGCTTCCAGTCATACAAGCAAGCTGCAGGATCTCAGGGAGGTGCGTGGATCACCCTGTGGAAATTCTCCAGAGCGCATCGAAGCTTAGCATGTTTAGTGGAGACTTGGAGAAAGCCCCGAGTCTGTGCGGGACCTGTAGGAACCATGGCAGGCATTAGCTGCTTCATGAGGATCTGATATGGTTCCTTTTTAAAAACTGCATTCTTCAAAAGGCAAACTACCCAACTCCCTTTTAAATGTGAATACTATACAAACTTATAATACACACACTTGTCAAAATTGTGTGCAAAGAACTGCCAAAGTGACTTTCTCAAAGTAATAAGTTGTCCTAAGATGATTTTCTGTAAACCTACTTAGGCCTGGCAAAGATACTTTAAATATCAACACAACTTGGATTAATTTAATTTTAATTAATTAATTTATTTGTTGAGACGGAGTTTCACTCTTGTTTCCCAGGCTGGAGTGCAGTGGTGCGATCTTGGCTCACCACAACCTCCACCTCCCGGTTTCAAGCAGTTCTCCTGCCTCAGCCTCCGGGATTACTGGCGTGCGCCATCACGCCCAGCTTATTTTGTATTTTTAGTAGAGATGGGGTTTCTCCATTTTGATCAGGCCGGTCTCGAAATCCTGACCTCGTGATCCACCCGTCTCAGCCTCCCAAAGTGCTGGGATTACAGACGTGAGCCACCGCACCCGGCCTTGGATTAATTTTAGAAAAAGGGTGGCTTTAGGTCAAACACACATTTACAAAAGAGCAATGATTCACCCAGGAGCTGACAGGTGCAGACTGATGTCAGTGAACCTTGTGTTGTATGAGCTTAAAAAAAAAAAAAAGTATTAAAATTTAAAATACAAAATTTGACACCAAGTGTAAACATCTTTGTGACTACAGACACTGGAGATACCAGCTGCCTCCCTGTATTTAGCAGAATACACAAATGGTAAGGGGTGTGCTGCCGGATGTTAGCACGCTGGAGTGGCTGGGGTGGGAAGAACTGCTAGAAGCCAAGTAGATACACTCCAGGAAAAACATCAGAACTGAAGTTACAGAAAATGGAATCCCAGTAGCACAGTGGCAGCTAGATTCCTTTTGCTTTTGTCTGTAGCTTGCATTAGCAGAGTGCAATATCCAGTTACTATCC
>NW_012102088.1:814831-915144 GCF_000951045.1 Mandrillus leucophaeus | reverse complement strand
CTCCCTCCCTCCCTCCTTCCCTCCTTCCCTCCTTCCCTCCTTCCCTCCTTCCCTCCTTCCCTCCTTCCTTCCTTCCTTCCTCCCTCCCTCCTTCCTTCCTCTTTCTTTTCCTTTCTTCTCTTCTTTTCTTTTCTTTTTTATTTTCTTTTTCTTTTTTGACAGAGTCTCTGTCGCCCAGGCTGGAGAGCAATGGCACGATCTCGGCTCACTGCAACCTCCACCTCCCGGGTTCAAGCCATTGTCCTGCCTCAGCCTCCTGAGTAGCTGGGACTACAGGTGCCTTCACCACGCCCGGCTAATTGTTTTTTGGTATTTTTAGTAGAGACGGGGTTTCACCATGTTGGTCAGGCTGGTCTCGAGCTCTTGATGTCAGGTGATCCGCCCGCCTCTGCCTCCCACACTGGTAGGATTAGAGGCGTGAGCCACCGTGCCTGGCCTTCTCTAGTAATTTCAAAATCGTTTTATTACAAGTCAATAAAATGTAAACAAATTAATAAAATTTAAAACATGCAATAAGGAGGATTTGTTCAATAAAGATAAATTCAATTACCAACAGCTGTTTTTTGTTGTTGTTGTTGTTGTTTTGAGACAGATTCTCACTCTGTCACCCAGGCTGCAGTACAGTGGTGGGATCTGAGCTCACTGTAACCTTTGCCTCCTGGGCTCAAGAGATCCTCCCACCTCAGCCTCCTGAGTAGCTGGAAGTAGCAGGGATTACAGGCTCATGATACCACACCCAGCTAATTTTTTTTTTTTTAGAGACAGGGTTTCACCATGTTGTCCAGGCTGGCCTCGAACTCCTGGACTCAAGTGATCCTCCTGCCTCGGCCTCCCAAAGTAAGTGCACCCAGCCTATAGCATTTTCTTGACATAAAGGTCTACCATTATCTTAATGGTATAGAAAAAAAGTGTGTGTGTATGTATACATAAATATAAATATTGGGACCTATTACCTAGTAATAAAATAGAATTAGTTGAAGTATAGAAGTGAATTTTCTTTTGCCTCAGGCCTTAGCTTTAAATAACATGTGGGATTCAAAGTGAAGAATAACAATGTCCGGTGGCTCATGCCTATAATCCCAGCAATTTGGGAGGCTGAGGCCGGCAGATCACTTGAGTTCTGGATTTGGAGACCAGCCTGGGAAACATGATGAAACCCAGTCTCTACAAAAAGTACAAAAATTAGCTGGGAGTGGTGGTACACCCGTAGTTCCAGCTATTGGGGGTGAGGGTGGAGAGCAGAAAAGGGGCTAAGGCAGGAGGATCTCTTGAACCCAGGAGGTTGAGGCTGCAGTGAGCTGAGATCATGCTACTGCACTCCAGCCTGGGTGACAAATGAGACCTTGTTAACAACAACAACAACAACAAAGTAAAGAATAATCTTAGGCTGGGTGCAGTGGCTCACGCCTGTAATCTCAACACTTTGGGAGGCCAAGGTGGGTGGATCACTGGAGATCAGTAGTTCAAGACCTGCTTGGCCAACATGGTGAAACCCATCTCTACTAAAAATACAAAAATTAGCCAGGCATGGTGGCTCAAGCCTG
Organism: Mandrillus leucophaeus; assembly: GCF_000951045.1. Classification (NCBI taxonomy): domain Eukaryota; kingdom Metazoa; phylum Chordata; class Mammalia; order Primates; family Cercopithecidae; genus Mandrillus; species Mandrillus leucophaeus. The sequence continues at coordinate 913,600 of NW_012102088.1, read as the reverse complement.
TAGTCCCAGTTACACGAGAGGCTGAGGCAGGAGAATCACTTGAACCAGGAGGAGGAGGCTGCAGTGAGCCGAGATCGTACCATTGCAGCCTGGGCAACAAGAGCAAAAATTCGGTCTCAAAAAAAAAAAAAAAAAAAGAGGCTTCATCCTCATTAGTATAGTGGTGAGTAACCTAACCCTCCTGAGTAGCTGGAATTACAGGCACCCACCACCACACCCAGCTACTGTTTGTATTTTTAGTAGAGAGGGGGTTTTACCATGTTGGTCAGGCTGATCTTGAACTCCTGACTTCAGGTGATCCACCCACCTTGGCCTCCCAAAGTGCTGGGATTACAAGAGTGAACCACCACATCTGGCTGAAAATTACACATTCTGATGTGGAAATATACAGAACAGTGAACTATACACACTGTGGAAATATACAGAACAGTGAAAATTTTTAAGAATTTAGTTTGAAATACAGATATGCAGGACGTTGCAAATGTAAGAGTAGGGTCAGGAGCAAGAGCAAAGTTGGAGGTGCCACATACTTTCAAACAACCAGATCTCATGAGAACTCACTATCGTGAGGACAGCACCAAAAGGATGGTGCTAAACCATTCAGGGGAAACCACCCTCATGAGCCAATCACCTCCTGCCAGGCCCCACCTCCAACACTGGAGATTACATTTGAACATGAGGTTTGGGCAGGACAGATATCCACACCGTATCAATAGTGCAGAATACCTTTCACCTACTTTCCCCAGTAGTAACATCTTATATAACCTTATACATCATCAAAACCAGGAATGCGACATTGGTTCAATCCTCAGACCTCTTTCAGACCTCACCATTTGATACACTCGTTGTGTGTGTGTAGTTCTATGTATTTTTTTTTTTTTTTTGAGAGTCTCTCTCTGTCACCCAGGCTGGAATACCATGGGGCGATCTCGGCTCACGGTAACCTGCACCTCCCGAGTTCAAGTGATTCTCCTGCCTCAGCCTCCTGCGTAGCTGGGACTACAAGTGCACGCCACCATGCCCAGGTTGGTTTTTTTTTTTTTTTTTTTTTTTTTGAGATGGAGTCTCACTCTGTCACCCAGGCTGGAGTGCAGCGGCACAGTCTCGGCTCACTGCAAGCTCCGTCTCCGAGGTTCACGCCATTCTCCTGCCTCAGCCTCCTGAGTAGCTGGGACTACAGGGGCCGCCACCACACCCAGCTAATTTTTTGTATGGGCAATAATTCAAATTCAGATTATGCCAAAACTGGAAACACAGTTGTATTTTTCCATTATACTGTTGTCTCTGAGGCATACAAATAATATGACACCTGTCTCTCCCTCCAAAGGTGTTTACTCTGTAAAGCTGGCAGGGCCCAACTCTGTTTTTGAACCACTTTAAAGAGTGAATCAAATGCCAAGATAAAGGTAGCTTAAATAATAATACCTTTATTATTGTAAAAAACAAAGCAATGTGAGGCAGGCAGTTCCAAAATTGGTGACTTAGAGGCTGGGAAAAATCCATGGAGGTGTCACATGAAACCAACATGTCTTGAAAGAAGAGTCCTTCTTGGCAAGCTGCCAACACCACTCATATTGGGTTCTCTGGCACAAAGCTGGGTCAAGTCCATGCCCTAACTTGTCAGAGAGGAAGACTCAGACTATTCATGATTTCTTCTAGCAAATGGGGAGAAACAGAGGTCTGCTTCCTTCAGCAGGTTCAGGAGGTAAATGATGCACATTATGTGGACCTCACAGGTGGTAGATGTGATACGGCTTCTGCCTCAGAAACTGTCAGTGACATAAATGGCAAGAGCCATATATGGCAGGTGAGAAAGTCTGACACTTTCTAAATGGCAGGTTAGAAAGTGTAACACGTACCTGGAACTTAAGGGGAATCTGCCCACTGTATATCCTTAGATGTTGGGGCTTCCAGTTCAGGGACTTGTCTCTCTTACCGGTGTACTCCTTCAGTATAATTACACCAAAAGGAACTTGCATATTCTCAGGACAGTTACGGCTTTTCTCCAATGTGAACTCGCTGGTGTTGAATGAGGACAGATTTGCAGCCAAAGGATTTCCCACACTCACTGCACTGATAAGGCCTTTTTCCAGTGTGAACTCTCCGGTGTTGAATGAGGCTAGAACTTTGGCTAAAGGATTTCCCACATTCACTGCACTCATAAGGCCTTTCTCCAGTGTGAACTCTCAGGTGTTTAATGAGGTTAGATTTACAGCTAAAGGATTTGCTACATTCACTGCACTCAACAGGCCTTTCTCCAGTGTGAACTCTCTGGTGGTTCTTAAGGTTGGAGCTATGGCTAAAGGATTTCCCACATTCCCCACACACATAAGGCCTTTCCCCTGTGTGGACTTTCCGATGTGAACTGAAGCTGGAGCTTTGCTTAAACGATTTCCCACATTTACTGCACTCATAGGGTCTTTCTCCAGTGTGAAGTCTCCGGTGGTGAATGAGGCTGGAGCTTCGGCTAAAGGATTTTCCACATTCATTGCACTCATGAGGTCTTTCTCCAGTGTGAACTCTCTGGTGGTAAATGAGGCTGAAGTTTTGGCTAAAAGATTTCCCACATTCACTGCATTCATAAGGTCTTTCTCCAGTGTGAACTCTGCGATGCTGCATGAGGTTGGACCTTTGGCTAAAAGATTTCCCACATTCGCTGCATTCATAAGGCCTTTCTCCAGTGTGAACTTTCCTATGGCTATTGAGGCTGTAGATCTGACTAAAGGATTTCCCACATTCAGGGCACACATAAGGCCTTTCTCCAGTATGAACTCTTTGATGTATAATGAAACTGGAGTAGTAGGTAAAGAATTTTCCACATTCGTTGCATTCATAAGGCCTTTCTTCACTGTGGACTTTCTGGTGCTGAATGAGGTTACATCTTCGCGTACATGCTTTCCCACATTTGCTGCACTCAAAAAGCCCTTCTCTAGTGAGGATTCTCTGGTCCTGAACAAGTGTGTCTGTGTGGCTAAAGGCTTTACTGTATCTTCCCCAGTTGCGATGACTTTTTCCACTGCAAAAGGCCACCACACACTTGTTACTGTTATTTGGCTTCTCCCCTGTTTGAGTGGCCTCTTGATGGAGAAACCTCATGTTGGCCAGGAAGTCTTTCCTGATCTCCCTACAGGTGAAGGGCTTCTCCGACACGTGGACTGTGCAGCTCTTTGTAAATGAGGTTGTGTCCACGTAACTTGTGAAAGGTGCCTCTTTAATGTGCTGCCTCTGGTGCTGTTGAAGATTTGCATTGATGTAGAATTGTTTTCCATATGTGTGTAGTTTCTGCCCACAGTTTGTTCCTTGGTGTTCAGCCGAGTGCAAAATATCTCTCAAGACCAGGCCACATATTTCACAGGAGTAGGCATTCTGGGAAGATGAACCTTCTTTGGAAGTCCTGAACTGTGGCACTCCTTCGACAGAAATTCTCTGTTCAGAAGGTGTTTCCTCATGCTCCACTCCATGCCAACAACCTAAAAGTAAAGAGGTCGTGGTGAAGTACATGTTACCTTTATTAGGAGGAGGCAATGCAATCTCAAATGCACATCAGTTATAGCAAAGAACCAGTATATGGGCCTGTCTTCAGGAAAAGTGAGTTGGGGGTCAGGTTCAGGAAGCACCTGTTGTGCATTACTGGTCCCTAAGGTTATGGAATAGGGAGGGTGGGCCCTCCCAGGTACAGTACACAAGGCTAAGGTATGGCCCAGGACTAAGAGGCATGTTCTACAATTAATTCCTGTGATAATAGCTTTTAGTGGGATCGTATCTGCTGGTGACAAGTGATGCCGTGAAGTGTATGTCCAGGCCCAGGAAAACCTCACTGGAACGGTAACTGGTGTTCAGGGACTAGTAAGGGAGATATGCACACTTCAGGACAAAATAATATTACAGAATGCTACAGAGGGAACAGTGTAAAGAACAGATGGAATAAGGAGTCCGGAGAGGTGAGGATTAGCATTAGCTAGAAGTCAAAATAAAAATGACAAGTAGGAGAAATAACAAGTTTGTAAACTGTTAAGAATGAAGAGGGAAAGGTCAAAGTGAAGTGTCTCGGGCAAAGGCATCAAGACAAGTCAAACAGGACAGGTTCCTGGTGCAATTTAAACACAGACCTGATGACATGCCTTTTCCCAAGTGCCATTCATGTAGGCCAGGCCCTCTCTGATGCCATCTTGCTGAGGCTGGAGTCATGAACATCCTGTGAAGAACAGAGGACACTTCCCCTAGTCCTAGTTGAGCAACTACATGAGACCAGGATGATGTAAGTCCTAAGGGAAAGACAGGACACGTGAGCAACTAACACTGGCCCAGAAGAACTGGGCACAAAAAGAACAAGGAAAGTTAAAGAAGTTAAGTTTGTATAAATTCAAGTTAGTGTTGTAACTTTAGGATGCTAAATGTAATTCCCATGGTGACTATTTAAAAAAAAGAGCTACATAAAGTATACAAAGAACTGGGCATGGTGGCTCACGCCTATAATCCCAGCACTTTGGGAGGCTGAGGTTGCTGGATCAACTGAGGTCAGGAGTTTGGGACCAGCATGGCCAACATGGTGAAACCCTGTCTCTACTAAAAATACAAAAATTAGCTGGGTGTGGTGGTGTGTGTTTGTAATCCCAGGAGGGATTACTCAGGAGGCTGAGGCAGGAGAATCGCTTGAACATGGGAGGCAGAGGTTGCAGTGAGCCAAGATTGCCCCACTGCACTCCAGCCTGGGCGACAGAGCGAGACTCCATTAAGAGAAAGAAAGAAAGAAAGAAAGAAAAAGTACACAAAGGAAATGACAAGGAATTAAAAAGTTTCAGTACAAAAAAAAAAAAAAAAAAAAAAAGTGAGCCGAACACAAAAAAAGCAGTAATGTAGGCAATTAGGATCAAAAAAGCTATAAGGCTATAAGACATGGGGAAAACAAAGAGCAAAATGATAGAAGTCAACCCGTCCTTATCAGTGATTACCTTGAACGTAAATGCCTTAACCTCTCCAAACTTTTAGCTTAAACTCTGCCAAAAGACAAAGATTGGCAGAATGGGTTAAAATGAAAACAACCCATGATCCAACTTTATGATGTCTACAAGAGATTCACTTTAGATCCAAAGATATAAATAAGGTGGAAGTGACAGGCTACAAAAAGATATTCCATGCAAACAGCAAGCAAAAAAGAGTAAGAATGGCTACACTAATATCATACAATAGAGACTTTAAATCAAAAAGGGTAACAAGATATATAAAAGGATATTATATACTAATAAAAAAGGTCAATAGAGCAAGAGGACATAACATTTATAAACACTTATGCACCTAATAATAGACCACCAAAACACATGAGGCAAAAATGGACAGAACTGAAGGGAGAAATGGATGGTTCTACAGTAATAGTTAAATACATCGATACCTGACTCTCAGCAGTGGACAGAAGAATCAGAGAGAAGTGAGAAAACAGAGGACCTAAACAACCAACTAGCTCTAACAAATATATAAAGAGTATTCTACCCAACAACAACAGAATACACATTCCCTTCATGTGTACCTAGAACATTCTCCAGGACAGACCATAAATTAAGCCTCATTTGATTTAGAAAGACACACATCATACAAAGTATCTTCTCCAACCACAGTGGGATGAGGTTGGGAACTCTTAATAGAAGGAAACTAAAAAATTTACAAATCTGTAGAAATTAATACAATACTGAACAACCAGTGGGGCCATGAAGAAATCAGAAGGGAAATAAATTGGAGATACAGTAAAAGCAGTACTAAAGGGGAAATTTATAGCTATAAACCTTAAAAAGATGAAAGATCTCAACTCAACAATCTATTTTTACAACTTAAGGGATTATAAAAAGAGGAACAAACTAAAACCAAAGCTGGCAGGAAAAAAATAATAAAGACTAAAGCCTAGATAAATAAAATACAGAAGAGAAAAACAATAGAAAAAAAAAATCAACAAAACCAAAAGGTGTTTCTTTGAAAAGGTTATCAAAATTGACAAACCTGGCCGGGTGCAGTGGCTCATGCCTGTAATTCCAGCACTTTGGGAGGCCGAGGCAGCGGGTGGATCACCTGAGGTCAGGAGTTCAAGACCAGCCTGGCCAACGTGGTGAAACCCTGTCTCTATTAAAAATACAAAAATTAGCCAGGTGTGGTGGCATGTTCCTGTAACCCCAGCTACTCGGGAGGTCAAGGCAGGAGAATTGCTTGAATCCAGGAAGTGGAGGTTGCAGTGAGCCAAGATCACACCACTGCACTCTAGCCTGGGTGTCAGAGCAAGACTCCATCTCAAAAAAAAAAAAAAAAAAGACAAACCTTAAAGAAAAGCCCTTGACTTGATGGCTTCACAGATGAATTCTACCAATCATTTAATTGGCCGGGCACGGTGGCTCACGCCTGTAATCCCAGCTCTCAGGGAGGCAGAGGCGTGAGGATAGCTTGGGCCCAGGAGTTCGAGACCTGCCTGGGTAATATAGCGAGATCCCGTTCTCCACAAAAAGGAAAAAAAAAAAAAAAAGACAATCATTTAATGAAGAACTAATACTTATCATTTTCAAATTCTCTCAAAAAACTGTAGTGTACACACTTCTAAACTCATTCTACATGGCCAGCATTACCCTGATTCCAATCCAAATGACACAAAGATTGTGTAAGAAAACACAACTACAGACCAATATCCTTGATTATTAATGCAAAAACCATCAACCAAATATTAGCAAACTGAATTCAACAGCATATTAAAAGGATTATGCACTACCACCAGATAGAATTTATTCCTGGAATGCAAGGATGGTTCAACAAACAAAAACTGATCAAAGTGATGGCTTGCACCTGTAATCCCAGCTACTTGGGAGGCTGAGGCAGGAGGATCACTTGAGGCCAGGAGCTTAAGACCAGCCTGTGTAACATAGCAAGACCCTATCTCTAAAACAATTAAAACAATCATCTCAGCTGATGCACTAAAAGCATTAGACAATATGCAACACTTCTTCATGAGGAAAACACTCAGTAAACCAGGAATAGGGGGAAATTAACTAAACATAATAAAATCCATATGCAAACAAACAAAAACAAAAATAAAACCCACAGCTAAAATTATACTCGACAATGAAAGACTGAAAGATTTTCCTCTAAGATTAACAACAAGATAAGGATGCCTACTTTTAGCACTTCTGTTCAATGTAGCAATTAGGCAAGAAAAAGAAAGAAAAGGGACCAAAATGGGAAAAGAGGAGTAAAATTATCCCTACTCACAGATAATATACATGGATTACCATAAAGATTCCACGAAAAAACTGTTACAACTAATAAGCAAATTCAGCAAATAGAAGAATACAAATACAACATGCAAAAATCAGTTACGCTTCTATACACCAATGATGAACAATTTGAAAAGTAAACAATTCCACTTATATCAAAAAGAATAAAACATTAAAGATTAACTTAACCAAACAAGTAAAAGCCTTGTACACTAGAAACTACAAAATATTGCTAAAATGAATTAAATAAAACATTAATAAAAGAAATATATCACATGCCTGTTCATGGACTAGAGGGCTCAATATTGTTAAGATGTCTATACCATACAAAGTAATCTATAGAAAGTGCGATACCTATCGGCCGGGCGCGGTGGTTCAAGCCTGTAATCCCAGCACTTTGGGAGGCCGAGACGGGCGGATCACGAGGTCAGGAGATCGAGACCATCCTGGCTAACACAGTGAAACCCCGTCTCTACTAAAAATACAAAAAAAAACTAGCCGGGCGAGGTGGCAGGCGCCTTAGTCCCAGCTACTTGGGAGGCGGGAGGCGGAGCTTGCAGTGAGCTGAGATCCGGCCACTGCACTCCAGCCTGGGCGACAGAGCAAGACTCCATCTCAAAAAAAAAAAAAAAAAAGTGCGATACCTATCAAAATCCAAATGACGTTATTTTGCAGAAATAAAAAAATCCATCCTAAAATTCATTTGAAATATTAAGAGACACAGAATAGCTAAAACAATTTTGAAAAGGATGAAAGTTGGAAGACTCACAGTTTGTAATTTCAAAACTTACTGCAAGGCTAGAGAAATTAAAACTGTGGTACTCCCATAAAGAAAGACATATAGATCAATGGACTAGAAGAGACCCCAGAAATAAACCCTCAAATATCTGGCCAAATGATTTTTGACCAGGAGAAAGAAGACAAATTTTCAACACATGATGCTAGGAAAACTGGGTATCTACATGTGAAAGAATGAAGTTGGTCCCTTACCTGACACCACATACAAAAATTAATTCAAAACAGATCAAAGAGCTGAATGTAAGCACTAAAACTGTAAAACTCTTAAAACAAGGAAAAAGCTTCATGACACTGGACTTGTTAATGATTCCTTGGATATGATATAAAAAGCATAGACAATAAAAGTAAAACAGTAAAACGGAATTCATCAAAATGAGAAACTTGTACATCAAAGGATCCTATCAACACACTAAAAATGTAACCCACAAAATAAGAGAAAACATTTGCAAATCACGTATCTGATAAGGGAATATCTAGAACACAGATAACTCTTAAAGCTCAGTAAAAAATTATATTTAACACTTCTAATTACAATTAATAAAACCCAATTTAAAAATAGGCAAAGGACTTGAATAAAAACATCATTTGAAGATATACAAATAGCCAATCAGCACATGAACAGATGCTCCATATCAGTAATCTGCAAATCACAACCACAATGAGATATCACCTCACACCAATTTGGATGACTTATCAAAAAAAATCAGAAAATAACAAGTGATGGTGAGGGTGTGAAGAAACTAGAACCTTTGCTGCTTGTGGGAATGTAAAACGGTGCAGCTACCATGAAAAACAATTCTGGTGGTTCCTTAAAAATTAAAAATAACTACCTTATGATCCAGAAATTCTGCTTTTGGGCCAATACCCAAAAGAATTGAAAGCAAGAACACAAATATGTATCTGAACACCCATGTTCACAGTAATATTATTCACAACAGCCAGAAGGTGACAACAACCTGTGTCCACTGATGAAGGAATGGATAAACTAATACATACAAAAGAATATTATTCAGCCTTAAAAAGAAGCAATTCTGATACACATTACAACATGGATGAACCTTGAAGATATTATGCTAAGTGAAGTAAGCCAGACAGAAAAGAACAAATATTGTGTGATCCCACTCATATGAGGTACTTACGGTAGACAAGTTCATACAGACCAAAAGCAAAATGGTGGTTGCCAGGGGATGGGAAGAGTTATTGCTTAATGAGTACAAAGTTTCAGTTTTATAAGATGAAAAAGTAGTACAGAAGGATGGTGGTGATAGTTGTACAACAATGTGAATGTACTAAATGCTGCTGAACTATATACTTGAAAATGATTAAAATAAGCCGGGCGCAGTGGCTCACGCCTGTAATCCCAGCACTTTGGGAGGCTGAGGCGGGTGGATCGCCTGAGGTCGGGAGTTCGAGACCAGCCTGACCAACATGGAGAAACCCCGTCTCTACTAAAAATACAAAATTAGCTGGGCCTGGTGGCACATGCCTATAATCCCAGCTACTAAGGAGGCTGAGGCAGGAGAATTGCTTGAACCTGGGAGGCGGAGGTTGCGGTGAGCCGAGATCGTGCCATTGCACTCCAGCCTGGGCAACAAGAGCGAAACTCCGCCTCATAAAAAAAAAGAAAAAAAGAAAAAAGAAAATGATTAAAATAGTAAAGTTTGTTATATATATTTTACAATTAAAAACAAACAAAGAAGAACACCTTGGAGGAGGTTTTTATAAGAACAGTCTGTGTAGTGTCTCTGTGGTGCAATTCGTTAGAGTGTTCTGCTGTTAATGGAAAGGTTGGTGGTTCAAGAACAGTTTGTGTAAATAGTGACAATGTCAGTGACTGCATTTCATGTCACAGTCAAGCACAAATAAAGGTCGGGTACATGAAGGGAGGGAAAACCGGATGCCATAGATCTAGAAAGTTACCAGACAGGGAGAAGGCAAGTCAGGTGGGATCTATTAGGCTTACTGTAAGATTTGGGTAAGGATTGATCCCAAATCCTTACCCAAGGTGCTTTTAGGCTGGGATGATAAGGGAAGTAGGCTTGCCCTCAGTCCACAACATCTACCCAGGGAACTGGGGAAGGAGGCAGTGCCTATGGTCCAGATATGAGGACAGAGCTGCTCCTGAGGAAAAGGAGAAACACAGAGCCTGGTACAGGGCACAAGGGTGAGTATGAGGGCCTTACCCAGGGAGGATGTAAGTGCAAAGTTCTCCAGCATCACATCGAAGTACAGGTGTTTCTGAGCCTCATCAAGGAGATCCCATTCCTCCCAGGAGAAGTACACGGCCACATCTTCAAAGGTCACACTTCCCTAGCATAATAGGGATTGATGAAACCATGAACAGTCTCACTTTGGAAGACTCAAAATCCATGTCCTCATACATTCTCCTCCCAAGCTCCCTAAGTCAGAAGAGACACCAGACCTTGGTGTCATTGATCCCTGCTGTCTCTTCACATTCCCATTAGTCACTGTTTTCATTCTGTTTTCTACTCTGTATCCTGTCAACACTTGGGTTAGAGAAATCTCCCTCCTCTTATCCCAAACTCCAACTTCCTCACAATAGATGCCAAACTTCACAGAAATGAAGGAAACCTGCAGTTCCCTGAACCAGTTCAGTCTCACCTCCAAGGAGTTCCAAAAGCTGGTACTATCATAAACTTTCACCCCTTTACATTGGCTGCTCCAAATGGAAACACTGGCCCGGACTCAGCACCCTGAGCTCAGGGATTCTCTAGGGTTCCCAAACCAACAGCTGAGAGAACGGTAGGTGAGTCCCATTACACCACAAATCTAAAGAAAATATCTGCGTGGGGAGGGAGGAGGGACATTCCAGACCAGTGAGGGGCTGAGATACCTCCACTTACCTGTGTAAGCTGGAAAAGTACTTCTGTAGCTATGGGAACCTGTGGAAAGACGCAGGCCTCAGAGGAATGTGATCATGGGAGTGCTCCATGGGCACAGACCTTCCCTGTACCCTTGCCTCGGCCGAGAGCCACGTAACTTTGGGTCGACCGTCTAACCTGTGCGCCTCAGTCCTTAGTGCTGCCTCTCACCAGTTGTGTGGCCTTGGAAAAATATTCAACCTCCCTCTGCCTCAACGTCCTCATCCATCTCTAAAGTCTTTTCTTCCACTGAACAGCCTGCAGAGGATTTTTCAAATCCTAACTCAGATGGTGTCTCTCGTTTAAGCTCTCTATGGCTCCCACGGCCCTAAGAATAAAGGTAGATCTCTCTCAAACTTTGTTCCCTGCAGTAACAATGTGGAGCCCAGGTTCCTGAATGCCCCCTTCTCGGTCGCCCATCCAAGCTCTGCAAGCGCCGGTCCTGTCCCTTGTCCCCCTGCCCACCACATCGGATGTCAGAAACAGGGGCCCCACCCACGAGCCTCAGTGTCCCCGACCCTGTGCTACAGAAACGTGAGCTGGTGCCCCTCACTTGGGACTTAAGAATCGCGGCCGGGGGAGGTCCGGAGATCGCAGTGCTCACCGGAGCCGGGTCCCTCAGTGCGGTCGCCATCCGAGTCTGTGGGCGGAGCTGGACCGGGAGCTGCGGGCGACCGGGGGGGGAACACGAGCACCGCTATCCCCAGGCAGGCCTCGCGGGCGGCTCTGCCCCCGACCCTCAGACCTGACTCTCGCGTCTTCACGGTCCGTCACTTCGATGCCGAAGAGGCACACCAAGGAGGCTGACGGATAGAACGGACCGGAGGGCAGCCAAAATGACCGCTGCGAACACGCCAGAAGTCCCGCCCCGAGGGGCACGCCCACACGGAAATGCCCCTGTCTTGGATTTTCATTGGATCAAAGTACTGCCGCTCGACGCAAAGCTTTCTGGGAAATGTAGTCTCCCCAAGGCTGCGGCAGACGGCGCCATGTGTGCAGACTGCTGGGAGCGCTAGGAAACTGAGTCTGCAGCCCTCCAGGGCGACTGAGGGGCTTCGGTGTTTGAGGTCTTAAGTAGGCTGACACTTGAACAACACAGGTTTCAGCTGTGCGGGTCCATTTACACGTAGGCTTTTTTTTTTTTTCTCCCAATAAACGTTACTTCGAGTGTGCTCCTTTAGCTCCCCCACCTCTTGCCCCAGAGACAAGATCAGCCCCTCCTCATTCTCTTGCCTAGCGTGAAGAACACAAGGATGAAGACCTTTATGATGATACACTTCCACTTAATGATTAGTAAATGTATTTTCCGTTCCATATTCTTTTATTTTCCTTTTTTTATTGGGTGAAATGTCAATGAGCCTCTTATAATTTTCCTGATACCCTTTCTCTAGTCTGTTTTAGTATAAGTATAGTTCTTACACTAAAATATATATAATGCATATATCATACAAAATGTGTAATCATATATATATGTGTTATGCGTATATCATGCATATATCATACAAAATGTTAATCGATTGGGAGTTTATGTAATTCATAAGGCTTCTGGGCAACTTCATAAGGCTTCCGGGCAACAGTCGGCTATTAGTAGTTAAAGTCTAGGGGAGTCAACAGTAATACGAGGATTTTCAGTTCCGCGGGGGTCGGTGTCAGCTGTATATCAGTCTCTAGTGTAGAGGATCACTTCAGTATTTAGACATCATTTCAGATTCCATGCAGCCCACCCCAGCAGATGTCCACTGGTAGCTGGAAGTGAAAAAATGTTATCTTATTGCTCTTCAAATGCATGCAGCCTGAAGTGTTAAAGTCACTTTTTGTAGGTTTTGTCAGGGACAAAAGACGCCAGACAGGGCTATGACGGGAAGATAGTGGAGGGATAGTGGGCAGCCCTGAATCCAAATGGACAAGGAAAGTTCCCTGCTTCTGGTGCCCCCAGAAAACGCTCTCCTGCCTGCAAAGTCAGTTTTGTTCATAAAACATGAAGCTTTAATACATGAATGTTCATTTTCCTTGTATAATCAAAATATTTAATTTTTTTTTTTGAGACAGGGTCTCATTGTTGTCCAGGCTGGTGTACAGCGGAACAATCATAGCTCATTGCAGCCTCGACCTCCTGGGCTCAAGTGATCCTCTGGCCTCAGCCTCTTGAGTAGCTGGGACTTACAAGCACACCACCACACCCGGCTAATTTAAAAAAATTATTGTAGGAATGGGGTCTCCCTATAGGGCCCAGGCTAGTCTCAAACTCCTAGGGCCATGCAATCTTCTTGCCTCAGCCTCCCAAACTGCTGAGATTACAAGCGTGAGTCACCATGCCCAGCCAAAAGTTTTTAATGCATAAAATATCAAATTATGATCATTATTTTAAACAGGGCCTCACTCTGTCGCCCAGAAAGTTTATATTATTTTAAGGTACATATATGCACATTGTTAAATGTACACATATACATTTATATATACTAGATCAAATTTCACATTTCACAATAAAAATGATCCTTTAGGACAAATTAATACCAATAAAATAAAATTAAATTAAAAATTGTAAAATGATTTTATCAAATATATAATGTATTTCTTTACACATTTACTACAAAAATTTATAAGTGGAATGACTACTATTGTACATCTGGTTAGATCTCACAATGGGCTTGTCATTGTTTTTAGGAAAAAGGTTAGAGTTCTCGGCTGGGCCTATATTACACAACCAACCATTACATATTGCTTCACCTCCTACCATGTATCTCCTCTACATTCCACACATGCTGGATTTCTTCAGAACCCTGAAAGCTGTGTGTGCATTCACATGCAGGGATCTTTCCAGGTTACTTTTTTCCTACCTGAGACTGCTGAATCCTATTATGCTCTAAAAATTCATACTTTCAGGTAACCAACTGAAAAACTAGTGAAAAATGACACAACTCGTCAGCCACGGTGGCTCACACTTGTAATCCCAGCACTTTGGGAGGCCAAGGTGGGCGAATCACCTGAGGTGAGGAGTTCAAGAACAGCCTGGCCAACGTGGTGAAACCCCGTCTCTACTAAAAATTACAAAATTAGCCAGGGGTGGTGGCGGGCACCTGTAATCCCAGTTACTCGGGAAGCTGAGGCAGGAGAATCAGAATCACTTGAACTTGGGAAGTGAAGGTTGCAGTGAGTTGAGATCGCGCCACTGCATTCCAGCCTAGGTGACAGAGCGAGACTCTGTCTCCAACAACAACAAAAAAGGACAGAACTCTTTATGTCCAAATTCAATGTTTCCATCCATTGCACGTACTCAAAACTTCCCAGTACTCCTCATGAGGTAATGAAGCACAATTAGCTGAAGTAAGTTTTGTATAATCATATAAAATTTTCAGGGCTGGACTTGGTGGCTCATGCCTGTAATCCCAACACTTTGGGAGGCTGAGGCGGGTGGATCACAAGGTCAAGAGATCAAGACTATCCTGGCCAACATGGTGAAACCCTGTCTCTACTAAAAAATACAAAAATTACCTGGGCATGGTGGCGCATGCCTGTAGTCCCAGCTACTCGGGAGGCTGAGGCAGAAGAATCGCTTGAACCCAGGAGGTGGAGGTTGCAGTGAGCCGAGATCATGCCACAGCACTCCAGCCTAGTGACAGTGCAAGACTCCGTCTCAAAAGAAAAAAAAAAAAGAAACATCTTGATTAAAAACCGAAATGGGCAAAGACTTTAGGTTTAGATACCTCACCAGAGAAGATACGCAGATGACAAATAAGTGTATGAAAAGATAATCCCTGTCATATGTCATCAGGGAAGTGAAAATTAAAACAGCAGTGAGATACCACTACACATCCATTAGAATCAACAACCTCTGACAATTGCAAATGGTTGAGAAAATGTACAGCAACAGGAGCTCTCATTGCTGATGGAATGCAAAGTTGTACAGCCACTTTGAAATGGAGTTTGGTGGTTTCTTATAAAACTAAACACACTTTTACCATACAATGTGGTAACCATATTTTTCAGAATTTATCCGTATGAATGGAAAATTTATGTCCACACAAAAACCTGTACATGTATGTTTATAGCAGTTTTATCCAAAATTGGCATACCTGGAAGCAACAAAAATGTCCTTAAGTGAATGGATTAGAAACTGTAGTATATCTAGACAATGGAACATTACTCAATGCTGAAGGTAAATGAATCATCGAGACATGAAAAAACATGGAGGTACCTTGTATGCATACCACTAAATGAAAGAAGCCAATCTGAAAAGGCAATATGCTGTATGATTCCAATTAATGACACTTGAGAAAAGGTAAAAGTATGAAAGAGCAAAAAGATTAGTGGTTGCTGGGGGTTTAGAAGGGTAGGAGGGATGAATTTGTGGAGCACAGAGGATTAGCAGGGCGATGAAACTATTTTATATGACACTCTAATAGTGGACACGTGTCATTGTACCTTTGTCCAAACACAGAATGTACAACACTAAGAGTGAACCCTAATGTAAAGTAGGGACTTTGGGTGATAATGATGTGTCAGTGTAGGTTTACAATTGTTACAAATGTGCCACTCCGGTTGGGGTTGGCGGGAGGAGGAGGGGACGGCTATGCATATGTAGGTGTGCAGGGAGTATATGGATATCTCTTTACCTTTCCCTTAATTTTACTGCAAACCTAAAAGTGCTCTTAAAAACTTAGTAATAGGCCGGGCGTGGTGGCTCAAGCCTGTAATCCCAGCACTTTGTGAGGCCGAGACGGGCGGATCACGAGGTCAGGAGATCGAGACCATCCTGGCTAACACGGTGAAATCCCATCTCTACCAAAAAATACAAAAACTTAGCCGGGCGGGGTGGCGGGCGCCTGTAGTCCCAGCTACTAGGGAGGCTGAGGCAGGAGAACCCGGGAGGCGGAGCTTGCAGTGAGATCCCGCCACTGCACTCCAGCCCGGGCGACAGAGCGAGACTCCGTCTCAAAAAAAAAAAAAAAACAAAAAACAAAAAACAAACAAAAACTTAGTAATAAAAAAAGATTGTGTCAGCACCATAAGGCAGGGTGGGAAAAAAGATAAATTTCACAAAAAAAAAAAAAATTGTGGCTGCCTCAGAGTCATATTCTGCGTCCTCTTGAAAGATAGTTGGGGATCAAAATTTTCCCTGCAGGTGAAGCCACAAGTGGCATACCTTGTAAACCCTTTTATGCGGAGGAATAAGTGTCTAAATAACAAGCATTTCACAGGATAGCAGTCAATGACCCGGCAGTGTAATCAACGGCAAGGAAGAATATGTTTGAGAAGACAGCTGACAAGGAGGTCTGAGATAATGACATGTGAATGGATATACGGGTAATTGTGCACACTGGGGAGATTTGTTATGGTATAAAAACCATCCCCAGCCACTCTTGAATTGTGCTTTGACCACATGATTTGTTTCACTTCCAGGCAAGCTCCTGCTTTTTGGACATTGTACTGGCTATTTCTTTTCCATAGCACATTTTCCCTGTGTTTACAAATCACTCTCTCTCTCTGCTCTGCTTAAATACATGCTCAAATATTATCTCCACTACAAGGACAACCCTGACCTATTTCCTATAGAAATTCTACCTACTTCACATGTTTGTTATTACTTGGTGCTGATATTCTGATATTTTCCATAGAATCTGTCTCTTAATAACTTAGTGTATGTTTTCCAATATTTTCTTTATTTCCAGACCACATCTCTCAATGTGAATAGACTACTTGAGAATACATTTCTTTGTAGGTTGTTCACTGCTGTAAATACAAATCTAGAAGAGCCTGTGAACCAGATAAGATGTTGAGTAATGCTTTCCCTCAACTCTTCCACCTTTGTACTCTCTTTTTACTCTTTCCTTACAAGTTTGTTATTTGTCACCATTCATATGAATGAAAAAATGTCACACTTTGTAGAAATAAGAATTTAGGCTGGGTGTGGTGGTTCACACCTGTAATCCCAGCACTTTGGGAGGCCGAGGCGGGTGGATCACCTGAGGTCAGGAGTTCAAAACCAGCCTGGCCAACATGGCGAAACTCTTGTCTCCACTAAAAATACAAAAATTAGCCAGGCATGGTGGCGGGCGCCTGTAATACCAGCTACTCGGGGGGCTGAGGCAGGAGAATTGTTTGAACCTGGGAGGTGGAGGTTGCAGTGAGCCGAGATCGCGCCATTGCACTCCAGCCTGGGCAACAGAGTGAGACTCCATCTCAAAAAAAAAAAAAAAAAAGAATTTCATGGAGCCAAGATTCTAGCATAGCCAAGGGTTCAACTTACATGTTTCATGTCTTAGAACTGTTTCCTCTATCGACCTTTATTTTTTCTCATTTCACAGATAATTTTCTCTTTTAGGTATGATATCATTCTAAATGGATAACTCCAGTAATCAATGTTAATAATTTTCTATAATTTTCTAACTTCAAAAAAATATTTTTTAGAGATTGTCTCCAATCCTCTTGGAGACACTGTCACTGCAATTACAGGCGGAAGAATAAAATTACCATCATTTCCCAGCAAGGAGATGAGGTCATGGAATCCCAAACCTTATTCTCAGAGTTCAGATGCCCATGCCAAAAACTGATGCTACTCTCCTAGTAGCAAATACCATTTGGTAAGTAACCACTATCTCTACATAAGTCATATTCTTCAAAAAGCAGACTATATCTTGGAGAATCCAGTAAGAAATGTTATATAAAAAATTGTAATTTAGAGGTTTGGAATACAAATACTCAGAAGGAACATACTATGAGGTACCCAGCAGCATAGACTACCTCATGCATTTGCTTTAGTGCCCCTAGAATCTCTATTCCATGTTTTCTCTTATAACCTATGTTTTCTCTTATTAGCCTCCATTTCATCCCTGACCAAATACTCTGAACTTCACACAATCACTCAAAGAGTTTATTTGCCTGTGAAGTGAAGAGCAATAAGACAAATTGTTTTACTCACAACTACTGAGTGGACATTTGGCATCTCTGTAGCAATTAATTGGAAATAAACATTTTTGCTTCTTAAAAAATCATGATTTCAAAATAGAATCTGTAGGGGTATTTTACTAAAGATTCTCAGACACCTGCAAAACCAAACATTCTTTCTAGTTTAGTTTAAGAAAAATATTTGTAAAAAGTTGTAAGTTACAAATAGATAATCCTGAATATAAGGACTCTGAGGCTATAATTGTTAGGCAGATTTGAAAGCATGTTTTTTCTGTTTTGTTTCTGATGCAGTTTTGCTTGTCGCCCAGGCTGGAGTGTAATGGCACAATCTCTGCTCACTGCAACCTCTGCCTCCCAGATTCAAGGGATTCGCCTGCCTAATGTATTTTTAGTAGACACAGGGTTTCGCCATGTTAGCCAGGCTAGTCTGGAACTCCTGTCCTCAGATGATCCGCCTGCCTCCGCCTTCCGAAGGGCTGGGATTATACGTGTGAGCCACTGCTGCTGGCTGACAGTATCTTTTATAAGTAAATAGCAACGTAATTATCAGTATTTTGCTATGTCCTATGTTGAAGTAGCTCAGGTAATTCTGAACCAGTTTAAGTATTTAGTGTGTCATTAGACATCGTAAGATAGCTTATTCTGGCAAAATTTACTCTGGTCACATACACTCTCTGATAAATAGCTAGTTTCCTAAAGACTGTAATTTTCTTTTTCTTTTTTTTTTTTTTTTGAGACGGAGTCTTGCTCTGTCGCCCAGGCTGGAGTGCAGTGGCAGGATCTTGGCTCACTACAAGCTCCGCCTTCCGGGTTCAAGCCATTGTCCTGCCTCAGCCTCCAAGTAGCTGGGACTACAGGCGCCCGCCACCATGCCCGGCTAATTTTTTGTGTTTTTAGTAGAGACGGGGTTTCACTGTGTTAACCAGGGTGGTCTCGATCTCCTGACCTCATGATCCACCCGCCTCAGACTCCCAAAGTGCTGAGATTACAGGTGTAAGCCACCACGCCTGGCCTAAATAATGTAATGTTCTTAAGTTAAATTTGAACTGTGCTCCCACAGTACCTCTGTACCAGAAAACCTTGAGCCTTTTTGAAAACTTGAAGTTTGTAAGAGGCTTAGTGTTAAGCGTAATTTTAGGATCTGCAGACTCCTAGTCTTTTTCTCCAATTAATACAATCTTTGTTAATCTCACAAGTTAATTTGGCATGCTTGTATATGGCTTAAATTTATTTTATACATTTTGATATTAACTTCATTTCTTTCCTTTTCATTAGTCTCTTATTGTGCTTCATCAACCTAATTGTTGTTGTTCTAATACTATTTTTTTTTTCAATTTTTAAGTGCTAATTTACTACTGTTTTAAACAAATCTATGCATATGTGGCATATTATCCTCTCTGAATCACTTACTCTATAATTTAGACTGAGATCACTATTGTTAATTTTCTCAGGAACAATTTTATTCATTTTCAAATATACTAGGAACTCCGTCGCTAATCTGTTTGTGGTAATTGCTCAATTGTCTTCCACAGCTCTTTAAACCAATCCCAAAAGGCCGGGCATGGTGGTTCACGCCTGTAATTCCAGCACTTGGGGAGGTCGAGGCAGTCAGATCACCTGAGGTCAGAAGTTCAAGACCAGCCTGACCAACATGGAGAAACCCTGTCTCTACTAAAAATACAAAATTAGCTGGGCGTGGTGGCGCATGCCTGTGGAATCCCAGCGACTCGGAAGGCTGAGACAGAAGAATTGCTTGAACCCGGGAGGCGGAGGTTGCAGTGAGCTCAGATCATGCCATGGCACTCCAGCCTGGGCAACAAGAGTGAAACTCTGTCTCGAAAACCAAAAAAAAAAACAACAAAAAAAAACAAAAACAAAATCCCATTTATGATTATGAAATTCAAAATGATCAAGGCTATTATGTTATCCCACATACCAGAACTGTTGTTTTCAGTTCACCAATAAGTATTTCCCCTCCAAAATTTGATGTCTTTTATTTTTTGAGACAGTCTCCCTCTATAGCCCAGGCTAGAGTGCAGTAGTGCAATCTTGGCTCACTGCCACCTCTGCCTCCTGGGTTCAAGTGATTCTCCTGCCTTAGCTTCCTGAGTAACTGGGATTACAGGTGTGCACCTCCACACTGAGCTAAAGTCTCCAATCTCATCTAAATTATCTAAGTCCGGTACGGATGGGGCTCTAGGTATAATCTCATCTTGGGGCACAATTCCTGTGTTGTTGGGGGGGCTCACTGGACATTGTTGGTGAGACCCCAGACCCCGCCAGCATCCAGGTTCTTAACACCATCGAAGAATTCAGTGACGAGTCACAATGCAGCAAAGGCAAGGAGCTTTTATTGTGAAGCAAAAGTATACACAAGAGAGAAGTGTGGGAGTGCTCCTAAGAGCAAGTCATGCAAAATGAAGTTTGGGTTTCTAATTGTATGAGTGTTCCTCTAATCGGGGTAATCATTAGGTATTCTGGGAAAGGAGGGAATTTCAGGGACCCCCGATTACCACCCCTCCTCCCTTATTTGCATTTGACTGGAAGAGTCATGGACATGTCACCCTGACTGGGGTTCTGGCAGTTTTCTCTTTCGTTTTGGGTTTTCTACTATCCCATGCTTTCTTTGCCTAGTTCCTGTTTTAGCTGTTGTTTTGGTTTTTTCTTTTTTTTCAGCCGCACCAAAACCAGGGTGTTGAGATTTTCCATCCTCCTGTGACCACCCAGTGCTATTCCTGTCTCGTCTGGATCCATAAAACTAGAAAACTAGTTATCTGCTCCCAAACAAAAGGGTGGGAAAGACCTAGGGTAATAGTTGTATGTATATGCATTGTTTCAAAAAGGGAGGAAATGGAAGGGGGAAAACAAACAAATGGAACCATCAATCCCAAGAAAATTTGAAATCTAGTTTGGCAAATCCCACTGGGAGTCAAGACATGGGAATATCACGTGGTTCAGGACTCTGCCCACTGGACTCTCCTCTGCTCTGAGTCATCCTTCCTTTCTCATGAAAGGTAGCAAGGGCTTGCCCCTGTTTCTGCAGCCAGTCCCATGTATAGAATATTACACCCTTTAACTTCACACTTTACATGTCTACACCCTTTAACTTCATACTTTCAAGGTTCCTTTAGACCCAAGGTGAGCATTTTCACTTATATAAAATTTTCAAGAATTTTGTGAGTCTCCTGTATGTCACTGAAATTCACACCATTAGAAAAGAGGTTTATGCAGATTATTCCCCCTAGGGAATCCCCTATCTATATTTTTGGCTTTTGCTGAGATGACTGATAAATAGTTTAAACTTCTTACAAATTGTTTGTATTGAGGGGATCTACAAGTCATGTTTAATCTCTTCAAAGAAATGAGTGTTCTAATGTATGTTTTGATCTCAGTAATAGCAAACATCCTTGTCTATCTCTCTAAAACATGCTTTCCTGACAATGAATCTCTTAATTTCAATTTTTTTTTTTTTTCCAATTCAGATGAGCTAGGAATTTCCCAAATCATCAAATCTTGGGTCTTTTCTGTTTCGCAATTCTTCCCTGTATGTATCTCTTTTCCAATATATTTTACTATAATAAGAAACATGGCCACACCTTCAAAACCTCTGCTTAAAAATGTTCTCAGCTGGCCGGGCGCGGTGGCTCAAGCCTGTAATCCCAGCACTTTGGGAGGCCGAGACGGGCGGATCACGAGGTCAGGAGATCGAGACCATCCTGGCTAACACGATGAAACCCCGTCTCTACTAAAAAATACAAAAAAATAGCCGGGCGAGGTGGCAGGCACCTATAGTCCCAGCTACTCAGGAGGCTGAGGCAGGAGAATGGCATAAACCCGGGAGGTGGAGCTTGCAGTGAGCTGAGATTCGGCCACTGCACTCCAGCCTGGGCGACAGAGCGAGACTCCGTCTCAAAAAAAAAAAAAAAAAAAAAAGTTCTCAGCTAAGCGTCCATATAAAGACTCATGCATCAATATTTGCAGCAGCTTTTTAGTATTTAAAAATGGGGTGTGGAGTGCAGACACCAATCAAGATAAATGGATAAACTGTGGTATATCCATACAGAATATGACTCAGTAATTTTAAAATGGGCTATTCATACATACCATGGACAAATTTCAAATTCTGTTGCATGAAGACAACAAACAAAATTAACACTTTATAGACAGACTTACATAAAATTCTAGAAAAGACAAATTTACCTATAGTGAAAACTACTCAATGGTTGCCTAGGGATTTTGGGGGAAGGAGAGCACTCCCCCACACTTTGGGGGAAGGGCCTGAGGTTAACTTTGGGGTGACAGATCTGTCTGACACCACTGATAGGGTGATAGTTTCAAGTGTGTGTGTGTGTATCAAGACTTACTGGTACACTTTAAATATGTGCAATATATTGCATGTTGATTACACCTCAGTGAACCTATAAAAAGTTATCCCTTTAAAAAATCTGGGTGTTCCACTTCTATTGGAAATTGGACAACTGGACATCAAGAGTGACTCTACATCACTACGGTGACTCTTATCACTCCAAATACCTTGGGAAGACAATCTCTTCCTCAGTAGTAAGAAAAACTGGCAAACAATGAGGACCATTGCCAACAGAGTCACCAGAAACCCCAGCTGGTCACAAAAGCTACTTCTTTGGACCACCACACCTCTTTACTCCCAGGGTTACTGCCTGTGCAGCAAAGACATTAGGTAAAGAGCCCAGGGAGGCAGAGGAATCTAGGAAAACTACATTCGTTGCTGCACCAGTGATCTTGACCTAACAGTAACACGGCCCTGGAGATCCTGAGATTTCTGGATACCTGATCCCATCCAGCCTCAGTGCCTGGACTTTCTGTGGATGTGTTTTTACAATGTGTACTTCCCCTCTAGTTCGCCACAATCTCCCCAATCCCAATTATCCACACCCAATATTTATCAATTTTGTTTCCCTACTGGATGTTTTAGATCTTACCAACAGTGGCCTGTGTACCAGATTCAGGCCTTCAGGGAATATGGCCACCCGGCAGGTCCTGAGGAACAGCTTTCCCTCAACAGTGTTGGGGAACAAGGGACATATGCTGGAAACAAGACACTCAATCCATGCTGTTTCAGAACACTGCAGGCTGTCACAGCAGCGGCACCCTCCTCAAGGTGAAATATGGGCTCTCAAATAATCCAGACAAATCAGGTCTACACAAGATCTGAATTCTTACTTAACAAGCTTTGTCAGCTATGGAAGTTAACATCAAAACTGAACTAAGAACTGTTCTCCCTCAACCCACTGTCCCATTTGAGGCAAAGTTGGAGGTGCCCCACAAAGGCTGTCTTCAGTTTGGCAGAGTCTGTTTTCAATCCACTCCAGACAGTAAGAACCCCCAAGATTAAAAGTGGCTTAAACTGTAAAGCCTTTATTATCACAAACCAGAGCAACATGAGGCAAGTACTTTCCCAGGCCAGGTGACTTGGAGGCTGGAAAAACTCAATACAAGTATGTGAGACCAAGAATATCCATGAAGAAAGTAAACCTTCTGTATAAGCCACCAGCAGATACAGCTCAGACCCTCGTGGCTAAAGATGGATCATGTCCATACCTATACCTGTCATACAGAACGGAATGAGGACCCCCAATGAACTCAGGCATCTCATGATTTTCTCCAGGGACTGGAGAATACAAAACCCTGCGTTCCCCAATGCTGGGGTATCTAAGCTGGTAGAGTTAAGATGGTTTCGGCCACAGGCATTGACAGTGACAAAACTCTGGCAAAAAACCTGAGCAGGTCAGAAAGTGCAACATATCCCTCGAAGCTTCCTACATACCTGGCACCATAAGGAATCTCCTTTGTGTCAATGTTCAGATATATGAAATTCAACATCTGACTCATGAGTCCTGTTGTATTCAAAGCACTCCTAAAGCCTGCCTGCAGTGTGAACTTTCTGGTGCCGATTGAGGTGGGAGCTTAAGCTGTAGGCCTTCCCACATTCACTGCACTCATATGGCCTTTCTCCAGTGTGAACTCTTTGGTGTCGAACAAGGTGGGAGGTTCTGATAAAGTCTTTCCCACATTTACTGCACACAAAAGGCCTTTCACCAGTGTGAACCCTCTGGTGTGCAATAAAATCAGAACTTCGACTAAAGAATTTCCCGCATTCAATGCACTCAAAAGGCTTTGACTCAGTGTGAATTCTCTGATGTTTAATGAGGGTGTATTTGTGGCCAAAGGATTTCCCACAATCACTGCAATCGTAAGGATTTTCTCCAGTGTGAATACTCTCATGCTGAACAAGTGTAGATTTGTGTCTGAATACTTTCCCACAATCACTGCACTTATAAGGCCTTGCTCCATTGTGAACTCTCTGGTGTACAATTAGATTGGAGTGATGGCTAAAATATTTCCCACATTCATTGCACTTATACGGCATTTCTCCAGTGTGGATTCTCTTGTGCTGAGTAAGGTTGTCTTTTCGACTGAAGGTTTTTCCACATTCGCTGCATTCATAAGGCCTTTCTCCAGTATGAATTCTCTGATGCTGGACAAGTGTAGCTTTGCGGCTGAAGGCTTTCCCACATTCACTGCACTCGTAAGGTTTCTCTCCACTATGAATTCTCTGGTGCTGGACAAGTGTGTCTTTGCGGCTGAAAGCTTTCCCACATTCACTGCACTTGTAATGCATTTGTTCTCCGTGAAATGCATCCCCACTCTCAGTGCTCCTGTGTGTCTTCCTCTTACTGCGGATGGCCTTTTGTTGGCAGCCACCCAAAGTAGCCTGGAAGTTTTTCTGCTCCTCCTTACACGTAAAGGGTTTCTCTGATGGGTGAGGTTCTTTGCTAACTGTGCAGTTCTTCACAATTGAGGCCTCACCTTCATCCCTTCTTAAGGGTTTCTCTATACTGTAACACTTCTGGTGTTGATGAAGGTTTGCCCTGAACCAGAATTGTCTCCCACATGCCCCACATGTGTGAAGTTTCAGTCCATGGTGTGTACCCTGGTGTTCATCCAGGTGCAAAATATCTTTCAAGATGGGGCCACATATGTCACAAGGGTAAGCTGTCTGTGTGGGCAAACCTGCCTTGGAAGTATTAACATGTGACACTGCTATAGAAATGCTCTGTTCAGAAGATGACTCTTCATCCTTCACTCCATGCCAACAACCTGAAGGCAGAAAAATACTATTGATGTACATGCTGACTTTGGTGGGTGGGGCAACTCCATCACAAATGTGTGTCTGTTGTACCCAGGACTGAGTACCTAAGTTTCCTGGTGGAACAGAGCTAGGATCAGGTTGAAGAAAAGGCTGCTGTACAGTACTGGAATCTAAAAGTCACAAAATGGAGATGACCTCACAAGAAACAAAGACACGAGGATGGGGTGTAGTACAAGGTCTCCAACTTCATCCTCTGCAATGACTTTTAGCAGGACCCTGGCTGACTGTGGGTGACAGGTGAGTGCTATGCCGAAATGTGTGTCCAGGCCCAGGAAAATGTGATTAAAAACAAGTAACGTGTTCAGGGACTATTTAAGGATATGCACACATCTTATGACACATCAGTGTAAGTGTAGTCCAATATTGGAAAGCACTGCAGAGAGAGAGCTATTGCTCTACTAAGAGCCCCTCTGGTAGAGAATGGGAAAAGACAGCCCTGGGTCAGAAGATTAGAAATGACAAGAGTGTACAGAATGGGGATAAAAAGGTAGAACTAAGTTAGGGCCTCTAGCCTTGGCACTTGTGATGGGCACAACATAGGTGTCTGGAACTACAGGAACCCAGCCCTGAGGTTATGGCATCCCTCAGCTCCCACTCACCAGGGCCTGTCCAAGCCCCTCCTGCTGTGACTAGAGTCATGCCCTCTCAGGCACCCAGGGTTCTCTCTCGTTACAATTCAGCAACCACAAAGGATCTGGAAGATACAAAGCATAGGGGAAAGATGAAACAGACTGAGTGTGAAAGCACTAGCCCACAGTAGCCCACCCATGCAAAACTGCAAGAAAACAAATACTACAAAATGAACCTCAGAAAATTGTCCTGCAGGAACAGTGCAAGGGCTCCACAAGTGGTGACCATGATTTGACACAGGCAGACTCAAGGAAATTACAATTAGAGGAAGCAGGTAGAGCCTGGAGTCCAGAGGTGTCATGACTGTGGACAGTCACCTGGCCAGGGAGAGGCCAAGCAGGATTCACTGGGTCACCTTAAGACTCCTGACCCCCAAACCCTTCCTGGCAAGGCTTCAGGGCAGCAGGAGTTAAGGAACACAGGGAAGAGAGGAGGCAATGCATCTAGCTGAGCCTTGGCACCCAGGGGACCTAGGTGAGGGAATCAGAAGACAGCAGTGCCCATGCTCTAGCTATGGAAAGGAAAGAGTAATCCCTAGGGCAAAAAGGAAGAGTAGGGCCCAGTCCAGAAAAATGGGATACTGGGGCCTCACCCAGGGAGACTATAAATGCAAAGCACAGAAGCCATTATTTCATAATAGAAGAGTCTCTGAGCCTCATCCACCAGCTCCCATTCCTCCTAAGCACACAAATAAATCTTTGAAGGTCACACAGCCCTGTGTGAGATGGACAACTGAGCTTAAGAGCAGCCTCTCTCTCTGGGACTCCTTGTCACATCTAACTCAAATGAGATAACAGGCCTTGGTGTGACTGAGCTCAGCACTGTCTCAGAAACCCTCAGTACCAAAGCTCTGGGCTCAATAATTTACACTCCATCTCCATGTGCACATCACCCTTTTGGCCATACCTCCTTTACATCTATGACACCCACAACACAGGTACCTCCACGGCTTCCCCGCATGCAAATCTGCACACAGCATCCAGAGAATGCTTGGATAAAGCATCCAGGATAACATCTGGTCCTGATCAATGGACACACTGCCATGGGTTGCCCTGAATCCAGTTATTAAATTCCCCCCCTCCTGGCTCTATTTCACGGGTCAATTAGCAATCCAGAACCATGTGCAGATCTCAGATAAACTCAGCCCTTTTCTGCTTTGCTGTTGTACTACTGAGGTCAGTCACAGACTTCTTCTCAACACTTAACTCATTCAAAACCCACACTCACTGGGCACCTACCCCAAGCACACTGATTCTGCCTACTGTCCCAATCTGTCTCTGGGCTAATTCACTAGCTTGACTGAAACTCCACAGGTCCCACCAAAGGTCACCATGGAAGCCTGAGGAGCACATAAAGAGCTGAATAAGCACGGCTTTGGCCTCACTGTCACCTCCCTTCTGTTACTACAGTAGTTCACCTCACACCCACTCTCTCTCTGGAACACTTTGCCACCTGGCCTGGGACCCTATTATTCTCCTTCCTCCCAAGGACACTTCCTTCCCTCTTCTATCCTCTAAGATGGCCCCTACCTCCACCCTGCTGTGCCTGTCCTTACAGTGTGCTGATGGCACTGTCACCATGACCTAAAGATTCTCTCTCTAAATTGGTAGCAAGCCTCAATCCTGATCCACGTGCTGGGCAGCCACCCTGTGGATAGCTCCAACCTGAATCCCTTCTCTGAACTTCAGATCTCTGTGTCCAGCTGTCTACTTGACACCTCCACGCAAGTGTCTTTGGGACACGGTAGATTCCACATAGCCAAACTGCACTACTGATATTACCTCTGAAAGGTACTCCTACCACCAACTTTGCTACCTCAGTTGATGGCATATTTATATCTTCTCAGACGAAAACATCCAGGGTCATCCTTCACCCCTCCCCTTTTCTTTCTCATCCTCCACATCAGAAAATCTGGTTGGTCCCACTTTAAGAAAAATGATTCCGAATCCATCCACATCTCCAACCTCTACAGCCACCACTGTGGTCCAATCTGAACTGTTGCATTAAGCTCCTCAGTGGTATTCCTTCCTTCATCCTCACTCCCACAGTCTTTTCTTCACTGTACAGTCAGAGAAAGTTAGTTAAGACCAAAGTCAGATCACTCCCTCCTAGCTCCCAACCTGCAGTGGCTCCCAATTCTCTCAGCAAAGAAACCCAGATCCTCAGGCTGCCATTTCTGGGCCGAACCCTGTCCCTGCTGTCTGATCCCACTAGACATAATGGAGACCTGAGGTTCCCCAAACACTCCTAGTTTAGCCTCAAGTGAAGTATATGCACATGCTGGTTCCTGTGCCTGAGATCATGTTCCACACTTCATCCCACTGCTTGCCAGAAATGGGAACTCCACATAACTCCAAAACAGAATTTACAACACAGAGCTTTGGGTGACTGCAGGACCTCCTCAAACAGTAGGCAGAAGGGACACTGAAGAGTCCCAGAACACTATCATTTTTCATACTGAGTTGCTGAGATAATCGGGGTGTGTCAGGCTAAGTGAGGGCGTGAGACAATCTGCACTCATCTAGGTAGGAATCACAAGTTTCTGCCACCATGGCAACCTCACAAGAGGGAAGCTGGAAGTGGCAGGTTCCCACAGTGGGATCTCATGGACTGAACTGTTTCCCTAAGCTCTGTCTACCCTGCCCTTTGGCAGGAATGATTTTGGGTTACCTCTCTAACTTCAGATACTCAGATCTCAGTGCTGGCTCCTACCAGCTGTGTGAATATAAACAAAGACCAGTGTCTGAGTGTCCTCACCTTAAAAGTGGGGATAAAAATGGCACCTACCTCATAGGGCTATTGTTTGTATCAGGATTGTCTGTATATCTCAAGTGCCTTTAAAACAGCTACTACTATCCATGCAAATGAACTGATGAGTTTTTAAAAAATTAGGTCTGTTTTGCCTGCTTTAAAAGTTTTTAAGAAAATTTGGTAAGATTTTCCATTGTAATAACATACTTCAAGGCAAATTAATATTTTGACCAATCATTAAGTGCTAGTATAAACTTATCTTCCTTTGTATATGCATTTTTTAGTTCCCTACTTCTGTGTACTTGCAAAGTGTACACTAGTCCTTGCACTAAACCAGCCTACCTGACACATATTCCTCTGAAGGGGAGCTGCAGTGATCCTTCATTAGAGATGTTCATTAATTCTGCTTACCCGAGGGTTTGGGTAACTGAGGCACCAGTGCACTGGTTGGGGATGGAACTGCTCCACAGGCAGCGCCCATGAAGGCACGCTGAGCCTGTAGGGTGTCAAATCTACTGCATCCCTCACCTTGGTCTCCAGTGCAGGCCAGGCTACATATGCTCTACAGCCCTCTCCTCTTGCTGACACTATAAGATATAATAAAATTCTCTTCAAAGGTTTACCGTTAACTTTCTTGTTCTTTGTTCTCAAACCTAATTTTCTTGTTCTCCATGCCTCCTTGCCCCTAGTTACTGTAAACAACCTTCCCGTCAACACTAATCATTAATTCACATCTGTTCCTTTATTCACTTTGCATCCATTCCCCCCGCCAAAACCACACGTCCCACACAACCCACATGTCCCACCACTGTAACTCACCTTCCCCTTCCCTCTTCCTTATTTGGGAAAATATACCGAATTGGGTCAGCTTAGATTGTGCGGTTCGACCCCAGCCCATGGGAGAGTGACACAGAGGAAGGTAGGGACTACGGGTTAGAGATAAAACCCCCTTCCCTCCTTTGTTCAGTGTGCTCTTGTGATCGTGATTAACGCAGGCAGCACACTTACGCAGAAGTAAAATGCCTTGCTGAGAAAACTTTTGCCTGAGTGCTGGTTTCACTTTGCAGCACCGAGCATTTACTTCCAACACCACCATCTAGAATCTTTTCACATGCCAGGACCCCTCCTTTCTGGAAGGAATCTTCAGTATCCACTCCTTCATCCCTGGCCTTCCACCCTAACCCTACCTCTCACTTCAGAGACCACATAAGATAATATCTTTAATATTCCACCCTCTAAACCTGATCCACTACAGGCTTTACCCTTATGCCTCACGCCTTGAAGGTCTCTAGCACAACTCCCTCTCCAGAACTCCAGATCTGCATGTTCAGCTACCCATGTGAACCTCCAACGCAGAACACCTTAGATTCACCAAGTCCAAAACCCAATTTCTGATCCCCCTGAAAGGTGCTCCCTGCTGTGACTTACCAATTTCCATTCTTTCACATGTTCACGAAGGAAAACAGACCAAAAAAACCCTGGAGAGCCCTCCCCTCCCTACATTCACTCACGACCACATCTGATGCAGCAGGAAACCCCGTTGGTTCCATCTTTAAAAATCTATCCAGAATCTCACGACTTCCTCACCCAAATCCCTCCTGCCACTGCTGTGGCCCAGCCACCACGTCAACACTTCTGGAGATTGCTGCAGGGGCCTCCTCAAAGGTCTCCCTGCTCTGCCTCCATCTTCATCGTTTCTACCTCACTTTAGTCTGTTTCCTCCTCAGCAAACATTGGAATACTTTAAAAATCCTTTATCAAATCCCTTCCCTCCACCCTTCAAAACCTGCCATGGCTCCTATCGTCCTCGCAATGAAGATGCAACTTCTCCCCGCGACACTGCAGGCGTGACTACCGCTCACACACGCTCCCGACTGCTACGGGCTCAGTCCAGCTCCAAGCCTGTGCGCAGGCTGCCCCTCTGCCCGTCACACTCGCCCCCACCTTACATGCCAGATTTAGGAACGAGGTCCCACCCACCAGCGCCCCGCTGCCCTGGACACTGGGGCCTGCGCAGCAAGGACTCAGACAGGCGCTCCTCATTCGGAACTTCAGGCTTCTGGGCGGGCGAAAGTCTGGGGAACGCAGCACCCACCTGCGCCGGGCTCAGCACCGCGGCCGCCGCCATCATAGTTCATAGACCTCACAGAGCCGCGAGGGGTGTCCCAGGTCGCGGGACCCTGGCACCGCGGTCGTTCGTCCCCGGGGGGTGAAGGCGGGGTCTTCGCTGGCGAGCCACTCTGCAGGGCGAACAACGACTCCTCCCGCACCCTCCCGCTTCCGTCACCGCGGAACGGCCCAGCAACCCCGAGCTTTTGCTCCGATGGTTCCACCTAAGCGCCGAAAAGATGTCCGCCGCGAGGAAGATGCCGGAAGTCACGCCCAGAGAGCTTCCGTCCGCAGGGAAACGCCCCTGAGTGCCGCTGACGCGCGGCGCAGAGGTTTCTGGGCAATGTAGTTCTCATGGGCACGTGGCCGTGGCGACTCCCCTGCACGCTGGGCAGAGACCAAATGGTACTGCGAGGGGCGCTGAGAAATTATGCCTTGAGACTCGGAGGGCAGAGCGTGGCTTCGCTCCTCTTAAAGGACCCTCAACCAGGTCTTGTGTAGTGAAGTCTGCAGGGATCCCCGAAATATTGGGATATAGTCTTACATATGTTCCCCAAAGTCACACCACCAAATGGACACACGACATCCAATGTCCCTCTGAGTCCACTCAAATTTCCTTCATTTAAAAAAATATGTGTACTGTAGAGGGAAGCTTTGAGTCAGTTTTGTGAGCCTCGGTTGGGTCAGGGTTAACAGAGAATTGTCCCCAGGCAGGGCCATGGAGTGGAAGAATGGTCTCCAGACAGTGGCTGTGGAGGGATGCTGGAGCTCCCTGAGGCAAGTGGACTAATATAGAGCTCTTCCTGTGGTTTCCTCAGAAAAGAAATACCTGAGAGAACCATGAGGAGGAAGACAGGCAAAAGAAGGTGGTCAAGGAAGACACCTTTCCTGCCTGTATGGTCACTAATGTCCAACCAAAGGAGCAATACTCTTTTATCCAAATGAGAGTTCCTAGCCCAAAAATTGAGATATATCTATTTCCTTTTGGGAATGTTTCTTATCTGAAAAGAAGAAGCATTATAAATGTTTTCATGTGCCAAGACAGGGGCTGCAAAGGTGTTGTCTGAAACCAGAAACAAAGATTTGGAAAATTGGGATCACATTTCTTGGCTGGGAGGTGATTCTCATTTCACCTGCAATTACGCGGACAGTGTCTGAATTGAGAATTGAGATTTACTTATGGTTTAAAAAAATGAAAGAAGGGGGAATGTATGGGGAAAGAAAGACAAAAACATTTGTGAATTGTTTAAATTACTCTAAGTTTTTTTGTTTTTTCTTTGAGACAGAGTCTCGCTGTGTCGCCCAGGATGGAGTGCAGGGCACGATCTCGGCTCACTGCAACCTTCGCCTCCCGGGTTCACGCCATTCTCCTGCCTCAGCTTCCCGAGTAGCTGGGACTACAGGCGCCCGCCACCACGCCTGGCTTTTTTGTATTTTTAGTAAAGACGGGGGTTTCACCATGTTAGCCAGGATGGTCTCGATCTCCTGACCTCATGATCCACCCACCTCGGCCTCCCAAAGTGTTGGGATTACAGGCGTTAGCCACCGCGCCTGGCCAAATTACTCAAAGTTAATAATTCTGTAGTTATTCACAGATACATGAAGAAATGGACCTGGAGACACATATCTGTCATAGGTGAAAACGGTTAAGATGACAGCAAAATTTGAGCAGGAGACATTGAATTCCGAGAAGTGAGCAAATGAAGCTGAGCACACAGCTGTGCTAGAACTATGACCACAAGCAGGGTTTAGTCTCCAAAATGTAATATTTTTTATTTAATTTTGGAGACAGGATCTCGCTGTGTTGCACAGGCTGGAGTGTAGTGGCATGATCATGGCTTGCTGCAGCCTCAAACTCTTAGGCTCAAGGGATCCTCCCACCTCAACCTCCCAAAAAGTTGGGATTACAGATGTGAGCCACCATGCCAGGCCTCTTTTCATTCTTGAAAACACTCAGTAATACCTGGAGGGAGAAGTAAAGAAAACATTTAGAAAGTGCTATCAGAATGTTAATGTGAACAGGGATGCTGTAGTATTATGCTTATTCATAGTTCTAACAAATGTTCAAGGAACACTTACTGTATTTCAGACACTATCTTAACTGCATGGGACATTTACAAAACAAGAGACAGACCGCAGTAGCTTACGCTATACTCAAGAAAGACAGAGGAGGCCGGGCGCGGTGGCTCAAGCCTGTAATCCCAGCACTTTGGGAGGCCGAGACGGGCAGATCACGAGGTCAGGAGATCGAGAGACCATCCTGGCTAACACGGTGAAACCCCCTCTCTACTAAAAAATACAAAAAAACTAGCCGGGCGAGGTGGCGGGCGCCTGTAGTCCCAGCTACTCGGGAGGCTGAGGCAGGAGAATGGCGTAAACCCGGGAGGCGGAGCTTGCAGTGAGCTGAGATCCGGCCACTGCACTCCAGCCTGGGTGACAGAGCAAGACTCCGTCTCAAAAAAAAAAAAAAAAAAAAAAAAAAAAGAAAGAGGAGGAAATATGAAAAAAATGCTAAATTATATGGAGTGTTATAATGTGGCAGGCATAATGGAGAAAAGAGGTGAAAGCACTGAGAAGTGCTGGAATGATATGTAATATTACATAGCCAAGAGAGGCCAATTTGTGGATGGGTCTTTATTGGAAAAGGACATGGAGAGCTCAATGCCACTGAAATAAAAGTTTAATGTTACTCAGAATTCCCCTAGAAATGAGAAGTACAGTACGCCATGCAGGGCCACAGGAGGAACAGGTTTTAGCCTAAAGGAAGAAGCAAGAGCTAGGGGAGCACCTAGGCCAGATCCTTTATTGTGTTTTCCATGGGAAAGGCAAGGCAGATCAGAGCAAACAGCTGAGTACAGGCTAGTCTGAATAATGCTGGTTGGCTTTGATTTACAGGGGTGGTCTCTAGTGGCCTCATACCCTGACCCTGGTGTTAGAGTAGGTAGATATGAGTAGGGCAGGAGAGAGGGACCCCAGGAATTTCAGGCAATTTTGGCATTAAGGATGGGCAATCCATAAATCTTTTCCTCTGAGATAATAAACAGAACAAGAGAGGGACCCCTGAGATGTCCAGCTCTCATTGGGTGAAGGACAGGAGAGCATAAAACTATCCCTCTGAGATGTAAGCGGCCATGATTGGTACCAGGAAGGAAAAGAGTTTTCCAACAGATAGAAGACACCCAGAGCCAGTGAACCGCAATCTCTGATAAGGTTTCAAGCATGCACAAAATGGGGCAAGATGGCAAAATTTGACTGGTATTTGACCTTCCTCTGGGGGTGCTTGACTCGTAAGGGAAAATCACCCCAAACGAGTATATGTATGACTTCAGTAAACAGTCATATTTACTGCATGCGGCCCCTCCCAAGTGCTGGCAGACCACTGTGCATGCAGTAGTCAAGCAACAGCCTACCCAAGGGAGGAGAACAGGGAGCCTGGGAAATGAGCAAATGTATAAAGTTCCAAGCCAAGGATCAAGTGGGGCCCTTGACCTCTCAAGTAATCCACTTGGCCCTCTTTCAAGTGTACTTTGATTCCTTTCACTCCTACTCTAAAACATTTTAATAAATTCTCACTCCTGCTAAAAAAAACTTGCCTTGGTCTCTTCCTCTGCCTTAAACCAACCTCTGCCCTCTCGGTTGAATTTTCTTCTGAGGAGGCAAGGACCAATATTGCTGCGGACTGCTGCAAACTCACTGGCAGTAACGCTGGGACGATTTAGTGCAGGGAAAGTATTGGTTTGGTGAGTAAGCGTTAGATAAAGAGGGTGGTTGGCTTGACTTGCTCCCAAGATAGTTGTTTACTATTTTTAGAAATTAGTGGCCGGGCACGGTGGCTCAAGCCTGTAATCCCAGCACTTTGGGAGGCCGAGACGGGCGGATCACGAGGTCAGGAGATCGAGACCATCCTGGCTAACACGGTGAAACCCCGTCTCTACTAAAAAATACAAAAAAAAAAAACTAGCCGGGCGAGGTGGTGTGCGCCTGTAGTCCCAGCTACTCGGGAGGCTGAGGCAGGAGAATGGCGTGAACCCGGGAGGCGGAGCTTGCAGTGAGCTAAGTCTCTCTGTAACCAGCAAGAATTTTAAGATGTCAAGACATATAATACAAAAAACAAAAACCATGATTAATACATATGCTTCCTTAATGAGAGGGTGGTTGAAAAAGAAGGTTGAGGAATGAGGGCCCTGAACAGACCATTTCACAATTATAAAAATATTCACTTAATATGTATGTTCTTGGAAATTATAAGATGTGCACAATGAATTTGGTGGCTACTGATTCAGGCAAGGTTTTAAGCTCAGAATTTTGTCCAAAACAGTCACTTTGTTATTTTTCTGACATTCAGGGAATATGGCCACTCAGCAGGTGCTGAGGAACACCTTTTCCCTGAGGAACAGCTGTTCCTCCCTGTTTCCTGAGGAACAGTGTTGGGGAACATGGGACATATGCTGGAAACAAGACACCCAATCCACGCTGTTTCAAAACACTGCAAGCTGTCAAGTTGTCCAGTTTCCAACAGAAGTGGGAGGCCCAGATTTTTAAATGGAATAACTTCTTATAGGTTCATTGAGGTGTAATCAACATGCAATATACTGCACATATTTAAAGTGTAACAGTAAGTCTTGAGATATATATATACACACATACACACACACATACACGTATATACCCTTTTGAAATCATCACCCTATCAATGGTGTTGGACATATCTGTCACCCCCAAAGTTAACCTCAGGCCCTTACCTAAGGAGAAGTTTTATAAATAAAACCACACAAAAAAATACACGCTTTATGATGTCTAAAATAAAGTTCCAGAAAATTCAAGTCAATCAGTTGTAAAGGAATGTCAAAAGTTGCCTGCATATTCTGGAATGTATTATAAAAGAGCAAAAGTAAAATATGCAGATGAGATATGCTCATTCTTATGATGACAACAATGCTTCCATGAGTTTACACTTATGTCAGAACTTAAGTTGTACACTTTAAATATGTACAATTTATTCCACATCAGTTATAACTTGATAATTTTTTTTAATGGATGCAATTAACAATCTCAGTCATTGACACTTCAAAAAGTCTGGTTTACTAAGTCTCTATTGACTCTACCGTCTAGCTCCCAGGCCACGTAGAGGCAGCCCTGCTTCAGTGGCAGGAAATACAGGTGAGCAATGAAGGCCATTTCCACCAGCATTAAGAGGATTGCTACTGGATGACAAAAGTCGGACCAAGGACAACTGAATCTCTCTTGACTTCATCTTTTTTTTATTGTCTATGTAGCAATGGCCTTGAAGTAAACAGGCCAGAGAGGCTACAGGAATCCATAAAACCCGTGTTGTCTCTAGTAATGACTTGAGCTACAAGACACACATTTCTAGAGATTTAGGCACACAGTGATCCTGCAGTCATAGTCACTGGAACATCTGTGGATAATTTTTTTTTTTTTTTTTTTTTGAGACGGAGTTTCGCTATTGTTGCCCAGGCTGAAGTGCAATGGCGTGATCTTGGCTCACTGCAACCTCCACCTCCCAGGTTCAAGAGATTCTCCTGCCTCAGTCTCCTGAGTAGCTGGGATTACTGGTGCCCACCACCACACCCAGCTAATTTTTTACTTTTAGTAGAGACAGGGTTTCGCCATGTTGACTAGGCTGGTCTCAAACTCCTGACCTCAGGTGATCCACCCGCCTCGGTCTCCTAAAGTGCTGGGATTACAGGTGTGAGCCATCGCGCCCGGTCTTTTTTTTTTTTTTTTTAAACAGTCTCTCTCCATCACCCAGGCTGGAGTGCAGTGGTGTGGTCTCAGCTCACTGCAACCTCCACCTCTGGGTTCAAGTTATTCTCGGTGCGTCAGCTTTCTGAGCAGCTGGGATTATAGACATGCACAACTGTACCTGGCTAATTTTTGTATTTTTAGTAGAGATGGGGTTTCACCATGTTGGCCAGTCTGGTCTCTGACTCCTGACCTCAAGTGATCTGCACACTATGGCTTCCCAAAGTGTGGGGATTACAGGCGTGAGCCACTGTGACTGGCCTGAATGGATCTTTTTTTTTTTTTTTTGAGACAGAGTCTCACTCTGCTGCCTAGGCTGGAGTGCAGTGGTGCAATCTCGGCTTACTGCAACCTCTGCCTCCCAAGTTCAAGCAATTCTCTGCCTCAGCCTCCCGAGTAGCTGGGGTTACAGGCGCCCACCATCATGCCCAGCTAATTTTTGTATTTTTAGCAGAGATGGGGTTTCACCATCTTGGCCAGGCTGGTCTTGAACTCCTGACCTCGTGATCCACCCACCTCGGCCTCCCAAAGTGCTAGGATTAAAGGTGTGAACCACTGCACCCGGCCGGATGAAGCTTTATATGAGGAACAGTCCATGTAATTTGCTGCAGTCTCCTCCATTCCCTAGTATTCAACACAGCATTTCTTTACCAATTATGTTTCCCTCCAGCCCCATAGTTTTATACCTAGGGACACTAGCTCACTGAATTTTGTGTTTCAAGGGACACAGCGCCTTCACAGGACCTCATTAAGGGATTCTAAACATTGCAGGGCATTATGTGATATCCTCAATCAACAAGAAAAACTTTGTGTTGTCTCCAGAAACAATGGAAGTTGTCACAACTGCCCCCTCTGCAGAATGACCTCTGAGCCCACATGCAGGCAAAAATCAGAACCAGAAAGCCCTGCAGTGTCTCCTAGAAAGCCTTGGTAGCAATGCAAAATAGGCCAAAAATGGAGCAAAAGCTATATTCTGTCAGCATACTGTCCCGTCTGAGGCAAACAAAATTTGAATCCCCACAAATGTTATATACCCTTTTAAGCTGACAGAGTCCTATTATGTCTCCAAACTACTCCACAGTTAATACAACTTACAAGATTAAAGGTTCTTAAACAAAAGGCCTTTATCATTGCACAAGCCAGTTAACAGGCAGTTCCTGGTACATGATGGAAGCTAAAAAATGCTTCATCACAAGCATTGCCTGAGATCAACAATGTCCTCAAAAAAGGCAGTCCTCTGGAAGCTGCCAGCAGAATTCAGGTCAGGTCCTGGGGCCAACAATGGGGTAGTTACATGCACTATGTAGCCAGAGGAGGAAATGAGAAATCCCCCTAAGAGCTTAGACTACTCATACTTTCCTCCAACTA
Source organism: Mandrillus leucophaeus (assembly GCF_000951045.1). Lineage (NCBI taxonomy): Eukaryota > Metazoa > Chordata > Mammalia > Primates > Cercopithecidae > Mandrillus > Mandrillus leucophaeus. Next base: position 875,957 of record NW_012102088.1, on the reverse strand, counting down.
ATGGAAGAAGGCTGCCTCCCTGAGCATGCTAGGGTGGTGACTGATGCACACTCTGTGGGTCTCCCAGGGGGTAGAGATGAAAAGGCTTCAGCCACAGAAACTGGCAGTGATATGAATCTGGTAAGGTCCCTGGGCAGGTTTAGAGAGTACAACATAGCTACACATGCTTCCCACATACCTCAAATTTATGGGAAATCCATAGATGTTTGGATACATGAGTCACATCAGAAGAAGGCTCTTCTCAAAGGCTAGCCTCCAGCGCCATCATACCAAATTAAAACAAACAAACAAACAAAAACACACAAATTCACAGCATATATAAGGCCTTTCTTCTTTGGGAAATCTTGTGTTAAATGTGACAACACAAGCTGGGCATGGTGGCTTACGCCTGTAATCCCAGCACTTTGGGAGGCCGAAGCATGTGGATCACCTGAGGTCAGGAGTTCAAGACCAGCCCGACCAACATGGTGAAACCTTGTTTCTACTAAAAATACAAAAATTAGCTGGGCATGGCGGCAGGTGCCTGTAATCTCAGGTACTCAGGAGGCTGTGGCAGGAGAATCACCTGATTCCAGGAGGCGGGGGTTGCAGTGAGCCCAGATTGCACCATTGTACTCCAGCCAGGGTGACAAGAGCGAAATTCCATCTCAAAAAAAAAAAGTGACAAAATAATTTCCCACATTCACTGCACGTGAACTCTTCTGTGTCTTAAGAGGCCAGAGCTTTGGCTAAAGGATTTCCCACATTCACTGCATTCATAAGGCCTTTCTCCAGTGTGAACTCTCTTGTGTTGAATGAGGTGATTTTTGCGGGTAAAAGATTTCCCACATTCGCTGCACTCATAAGGCCTTTCTCCAGTGTGAACTCTCCTATGCTGAAGGAGGGCAGAGCTTTGGCTATAGGATTTCCCACATTCATTGCACTCATAAGGCCTTTCATTAGTGTGAACGGTCTGGTGTCGAATGAGGTGGGTTTTTCGGATAAAAGATTTCCCACATACACTGCACTCATAAGGCCTTTCTCCAGTGTGAACTGTCTGGTGCCGAATGAGGTCAGTTTTGCAACTAAATGATTTTTCACATTCACTGCACTCATAAGGCTTTGTTTTAGTGTGAGCTCTTCTGTGTCGAAAGAGGCCAGAGCTTTGGCTAAAATCTTTCCCACATTCACTGCACTCATAAGGCCTTTCTCCAGTGTGAACTCTTTGGTGTTGAATGAGGACAGATTTCTGGCCAAATGATTTCCCACATTCACTGCACACATAAGGCCTTTCTCCAGTGTGAAATCTTTGGTGGTGAATGAGGTACATATTGCAACTAAATGATTTCCCACATTCACTACACTCATAAGGCCTTGCTCCAGTGTGAACTCTCCGGTGTCGAAAGAGGTTAGTGCTATGGCTAAAGGATTTTCCACATTCACTGCACTCATAAGGCCTTGTGCTAGTGTGGGCACTCCTGTGACGATAGAGGTTAGTGCTGTGGCTAAAAGATTTCCCACACTCACTGCACTCATAAGGCCTTTCTCCAGTGTGAACTCGTTGATGTTGAATGAGGACAGATATCTGGCGAAAGGATTTGCCACATTCACTGCAGTCATAAGGCCTTTCTCCAGTGTGAACTCTTTGGTGTTGAGTTAGGTGACTTTTGCGACTAAATGACTTCCCACATTCACTACATTCATGAGTGCTTGTTCTATTGTGTGCTTTCCTGTGTCGAAGAAAGCCAGAACTTTGACTGAAGGATTTCCCACATTCACTGCACTCGTAAGGCCTTTCTCCAGAGTCAGCTCTTTGGTGCTGAATGAATACAGAGTTTTCTCTAAAAGATTTCCTGGATTCAGTGTATTTGAGAGGCTTTTGTCCAGTGGGAACTCTGAAGTGTCGAATCCTGCTGTGTGGTCTCTCACTGCTGGGAGTCACCTGAAGCTGGAGAAGTCCTGAGGTGGCTGAAAAGTCCCTCCCAACGTCCCCAAACATGAAGGGTTTTCCTGACACATGGAACCTGTAGTTCATCATAAATGAGGCCTGGTCCCCATCCATTTCAAAGAGCTTCTCTCCATTATCAAGCTTCTGGAGCTGGTGAAGGTTTGAATTCATCCAGAAATCTGATGCCCCACCCAAGTACAATTTCTGTCCACAGGGTGAGGCTTTGAGCTCAATCATTTGTAAAGTGTCTCTCAGGACTGGGGTACAAATCTCACAGGGGTGACTCTTATCAGTGGATGTATCTGCCTTGGGAGTCCTGCCCTGTGACAGTTCTGCCACAGAAATGCTCTCTGCAGAAGGTGCCCCCTCATCTTCTGCTCCACACCAACAACCTGAAAGAAGAGAAATGCTGAGAAAATGCAGGTTCAGTACGGTGTGAGAAGTTACATCAAAAATGTGTGTCAGACAAAGAATGAGTCTAAGAAAATGTTCTTAGGATACGAGAGCTGGTGGCAATTTGGGGAAAAAGGGCTCTACAAGTCACAGAAAACAAGGGAGGCCTTATGAGATGAAAGACACAAAGTTGGGGCACAACTCAGAGAGAAAAGGTAGGGTCTCTGACTCACTATTCTTCCAGAAGCTTTTATCAGGACCTCCTCCCCTGATGAGAAGAGAGGACTTCGGTATCCTGCACAGATTATTGGTGTCCAGGCCCAGGAGAAACCCACGGGAACTGAATACTAGGTGTGGAAGGACTATTTAAAAACATGTGCACATCTGACAACATATTACATGTGAGTCAGTGTTAGAGAACACTCAGAAGTTGCACTGGGAAGGAACAGGTAACACATGGAGGCCAGAAATTGGGAGCAGCTAAGGGCTGGAAGTCATGGATGAAATAAAAATCAGAACATGTGTAGAAATGAAAAAAAAAGGCCAGGCGCTGTGGCTTATGCCTGTAATCCCAGCACTTTGGGAGGCTGAGGTGGGCGGATCACGAGGTCAGGAGATCTAGATCATCCTGGCTAACATGGTGAAACCCCAGCTAACATGGTGAAACCCTGTCTTTACTGAAAATACAAAAAAATAGCCAGGCGTGGTGGCGGGTGCCTGTAGTCCCAGTTACTCGGGGGGCTGAGGCAGGAGAATGGCGTGAACTCAGGAGGCGGAGCTTGCAGTGAGCAGAGATCACGCCACTGCACTCCACCCTGGGCAACAGAGTGAGACTCTGTCTCAAAAAAAAAAAAAAAAAAGAAAAGGAAAAAAAGATAGAAATGATGTATGTCCTATGGAATTGGCACCCAATCACTGAGAACTCAGGACAGGTTTATGGTGTGATTAGAAACAGCCCTAGCATCTTGCCCTCCCTTAGTTGTCACTCATCAGGGCCAGGACTCCTCTGAGAGTATCTTGCCATTTGCACCCCATAAAGCAACCAGAGCCATCCCCCAATCCCAGTTGTGCAACTATACCGGGCCTGTAAGATGCAAGCCCTAAAGGGTAGACCAGAGAGGTGCACAGCCAGCACTGGCACAGAGCAACTCAGCACATGACAAACTACAGCAGTGAAAAATAATGTTACAAGAAAATCTTTTAGGTGGATCTTTATGAAAAGCCTATGGACCAATTAGTAGTTACCATCATGATGCCTGCAATTATTGAAACAGGCAGCTTGAGATTTTAGTTAGAAGCAAAAGGCAGAACACGGAGCAAACAGCATCCTAGAAGTGGACAAAGCCATCCTGTCATGGAGAAGGCAAGGACAAATCCTTTAGGTTGAGAGAAAGATCCTGTCTCCCAGACCCTTCACAGCATGCCTAGAGGCAATAGGTGTTAGGATAGTCTGGAGAGTGCCTTGCTTGGTGATGTCCCCCAGAATACATACGCCAAGAAAGTGGGAAGGTCTGTAGAGCTCAGGGTCTAACTGAAGAAAGAACAGAGCTGCCTCAGGGACAGGGGAAAAGGAGAGACCCACAAAAGACACTGGGAGGAATAGGAGGGCCTTACCTAGGGATGCCATAACTGCAAAGTTCTCCAGCATCACATCATGGTACAGGAGCCTCTGCGTCTCATCAAGGAGCTCCCACTCCTCCTGGGAGAAGTGAATGGCCACATCCTCAAAGGCTACAAAACCCTGCTATGATGGGGACAGTTCATTCCATGATCAGCATCTTTCCTAGGACCCCAAGTTGATTCCCCCACACGTCCATCCCTGGCTCACCCTCCTCCCCATCTCCCCACCTCAGAGAATATGTCCATCCCCCACACGTTGATTCCCCCCACGTCCATCCCTGGCTCATCCTCCTCCCCATCTCAGGAAATACAACAGGCCCTGATGCCACTGATGCCCACTGTCTCCTCATGGTCCCATTGGTCACTGTACTGTCCCATAGCAACAACAGGCAGGTGGACAGATAGAAACCACATTCTCATGTCTATAAATTCTCCTGGAATCCCTCAGACCATGGCTCCCAAACACAACTGAAGGTCTGGGTTCACATTTCGCTCTCATGTCCTCAATGTCCAGACTCATGAAACAAAAGCTCACACTCCCTCTTCATATGTGCATCACTCTTTCCACCACACCTCTCTCACCCAACTCACTCCCTCAGCCACTTCCACCCCGATCCCACAACACAGGCATCTCTCCTGACTTCCTATGTGTTACTCAGCACAAGACATCTAGAAAGTGCTAGCAAATTCAAACGAGTTCCAGGACTACCCAGACCTCTGATGGTCCCTACTGCCACAGGTAGCCCCATATCCTGCTCTGAAGCCCTCCCTACCTGAGTCTATTCCTTTCATCAACCTCAGCTACCCAGCACCACATACATATGTCAGATACACATGGCCTTTTCCAACTTGTATTGCACTAAACAGTAACTGCCTTCCTCTCTTGCTACCCTTCATTCCAGTGGCCCTCCACCCAAGGTTAAGTGATGCTCCCAGATGACTACTTCTGCCCCTAAACTTATCCACCAGCCTGCATGAAACTCCGTAGGCATAGGAGCAGTCATAAGATCCTGGTGAGGCCATAGAGCAGTAAAGCATGAGGTCTGGCTTCAGCCTCATCTTGTCTGAAATCCCACTAGGTCTCTAATATGGTTTGGCTGTGTCTCCACCCAAATCTCATCTTGAATTGTAACTCCCACAATTCCTATGTGTCATGGGAGGGATCCAGTAGGAGGTAACTGAATCATGGGGGTGGGTCTTTCTTGTGCTGTCCTCGCAATAGTGAATAAGTCTCACGAGAACTGATGGTTTGAAGGCCGGTCGCAGTGGCTCACGCCTCTAATCCCAGAACTTTGGGAGGCCAAGGCAGGCGGATCACTTGAGGTCAGGAGTTTGAGACCAGCCTGGCCAATGTGGCGAAACCCCGTCTCTACTAAAAATATGAAAATTAGCTAGGTGCGGTGGCGCACACCTGTAATCCCAGCTACTTGGGAGGCTGAGACAGGAGAATCCCTTGAGTCTAGGAGGTGGAGGCTGTAGGGAACTGAGATCTCACCACTGCCCTCCAGCCTGGGAACAGAGCAAGACTTCATCTCAAAAAAAAAAAGAACTGATGGTTTTAAAAAGAGGAGTTCCCCTGCACAAACTCTCTTTTTGCCTGCTGCCATCCATGTAAGATGTGACTTGCTCCTCCTTGCTTTCCACTGATTGTGAGGCCTCCCCAGCCATGTGGAACTGTAAGTCCATTAAACCTCTTTTTCTTCCCAGTATCAGGTATGTCTTTATCAGTAGCATGAAAACGGACTACTGCAGCCTCCACATCCATCTTAGGTTCACTCATCCTTCATAAACCTGGCCACCTGCCTGGTATCCTCTCTCTATATTATTCCTAGGCCCACTTCCCTCTATAACCTGTGTTTGTGATTTCCACAACATCCATCCAGATACCCAAGTATGGTACCCTCTTGTGCCTCCCACGCCTCCCTTTCCTGGGCCTGCTATTAATATTATCATCATGACCCGGAATCCCACTACTAAATGGGATCTATGATGTTACGGGCTCAAGTTTCTGTCCCATGCCCACCCACAAAATGCTTATGTTGAAGCACTAACACAATGAAGCGTAATATAGTGTGATAGTATTTGGAGATGGAATCTTTGGGTGGTAATTAGATTTACATCAGGTCAAAAGAGCCCTCATGATGGAATTAATGCTTTTGTAAGAATAGAGGCCGGGCGTGGTGGCTCAAGCCTGTAATCCCAGCACTTTGGGAGGCCGAGGTGGGCGGATCATGAGGTCAGGAGATCGAGACCATCCTGGCTAACACGGTGAAACCCCGTCTCTACTAAAATACAAAAAACTAGCCGGGCGAGGTGGCGGGCGCCTGTAGTCCCAGCTACTCGGGAGGCTGAGGCAGGAGAATGGCGTGAACCCGGGAGGCGGAGCTTGCAGTGAGCTGAGATCCGGCCACTGCACTCCAGCCTGGGCGACAGAGCGAGACTCCGTAAAAAAAAAAAAAAAAAAAAAAAGAATAGAAAGAGATTCCTTGCTTTCTTCACATACTCCCTCCCAGGAAAGGCCATGTGAGGACAAAGCAAGAAGGCAGCCACTGCAAGCCAAGAAGCAGCCCATCACAAATAAGTGAATCTATAGGCACCCTGATGTAGAATTTCCTAGCCTGAAGAACTGTGAGAAACACATTTTTGCTGTTTAAGCCACCAATATAGGCTATTTCATTATCAACCCAAGGTAAGACACTGATATAGCCTGGATATTTATCCCCTTCAAATCTCACCTGGAAATGTGATCCCCAGTGTTGGAAGTGGGGCCTAGTGGGAGGTTATCTGGGTCATGGAGGTGGATCCCTCATGAATGGCATAGTATCTTCCCCACAGTAATAAGTTCACATGAGACCTGGTCACTAAAAAGAGACTGGTGCCTCCCTTCTGTCTTGCTGGCTCCCTTTTTGCCTTCTGCAATGAATGGAAGCTTCCTGAGGCTCTCACCAGAAGTGGACACTAGCACTAAGCTTCCTGTACAGCCTGCAGAACTATAAGCTATAATAAACCTTGTTTCTTTATAAACTACCCAGCCTTAGGTATTTTTTTTATAGTAATGCAAATGGCCTAACAGACATAGGGCTCCATCCTAGTTCAATACTATCCTCCACTCTTTGTAGAAGTTTCTATCCTGCACCCCTCCTCAGAGTCCAAGACCTGTGTGTCCACTTAGCCACTTGATACAGCTACTTACTTATTCTCTAAAACATTTCATATTTTTAACATGGACAAAACACAATCCTGATATCCTGAGTGAAAAGTAATCCTACTATCTACTTGATTCTCCCAGTAGATGGAGCTTCTATGCTTCCAGCTGCTAAACCCAAAAAGCCTTGAATCATCCCTTCTTCTCTCTCAGTCCCAATACCAGAAAATCAGAGCCAACTTACAATCCAAAATTCAACCATTTCTACCACACTGTGGCCACTACTCTGGCCCACATCATCTACACTCGCCTGGACTATTGCATTAGTCTCCTCTTTCCTCTTTGGTATTGCTACCAACTCGCTTAAACCCACAGTCTGTTGTCTGTGCTCAGCCACAGGAGCCTCATGAGGCCTGGGGAAGATCACTTCCCTCTTCTGCTCCAAATCTTCGCTGCTGCCATCATCTCCAGAACAAAGACATCCGATACAGTCATTTAATTTCTAGCTTCTGTACCTCTGCTCTCTGTTCCCATGAGAAGGAAATGAGACTTGAGGTTCTCTTAACCAGCTCAGCCTCACTCCAAGCAGCTCCAAACACCTGTACTTATCTCTGGGACGAACTTCCACATTCATTCTATTATTTGCCAGCAACAGGTACCACCTCATAGAATACCCACCCTGGGCATATTTTGTTCAGAGTCCCTAGGCTCAAAGCCTGGAAAAGCGGTAAGTAAAGAATCCCAGGTCACCACAGTCCCAGTCCCACAGATCCCGTTGCTGGAATCAGTGAGGTTCTGGATTTCCTCCACTTACCCTTGTAGTGTCTGTAAGTTCTTCTTACAGACCTATAAGTATTAGTGGCAATCTGTGGGACGAGACATGTTCTGAGAGGCAGGTGACCACATTGCGGCTCCATGGGCTTCTGGTTCCAATGTGTAACACCAGAGCCAGGTGTCCTGGGATGACCGCTTTATATCTGGGCGTCAGTCCTTGGTGCTGACTTTTATCAGCTTTGTGACCTCGTAAAAAGACCAGGTCCCTCCACGCCTGCTATCATCACTGCCCTTCCAGTGAGTTCCTCTGAACAGCTTTTGTGACACTTTTAGAAGCGTGACTGGGGCCGTGCCCCTTTTCTGTCCTACGCGCTGTGGCCCTCAGTGTGCTTGTGAAACTCAGCGGGGCGAATGCAGCGTGGCGCTGCCCCACCCTCTGCTCCCTGCACGCGTGAGGCCGGCCTGGGTCTCCCCAGCCTCCTGGCTCAGGCGCAGCTCCAAGCCGTCGCTCTCCCGCTCCCTGCTACGCTACCAGAAACGAGACCCAGCATCAGAGCCTCACTGTGCTGGACAACGCGGTCCGGCTGCAGAAAACCCTTCACGCGCCCCTCAGTTTCGGGTGGGGAGGGCGGAGGAGGCCGGGAGGACGCAGCGCTCACCAGGGTCGGGGCCCGCATTGCCGCCGCCATCGGACTCTGGGCGCAGCGGGCCGGGAGCCGTGGACGATCCGGGCGGGGACACGAGCAAAGCAATCACCACCGCCGGCGACCGTCAGGCCCCGGCTGTGCAGCTGGGAAAACCACTCTCCTCGCGCCTTCTCGCTGTCAGCACCTGGGTCCAGATCCGGCACCCGCGGATGGAACTGACACAAGCCAAAGTGCCCGCCACTGGGAGGACGCCGGAAGTCCCGCCCAGACAAGTTGGGCAGAGCGGAAAAGTCCCTCCCCCGGGACGCATTGGCTCCACGCCAAGTGCCTGGCGCACGGGCCTCTGGGTAATGTAGTTCTCACCGCTTCCTCGGCTGGCAGAGGTTGCTCTTCTCCTGGACCTCAGGGAGGAATGGCCCCGTGCTATGGAGGGGAAGCCTGAGAGGTGGCGTCTCCAGCCTCCTTGGACCAGGGACGAGCTTCGCTGCTGTAAGGTACCATACAGAGATTTTTGGAGAGTATTGTGTACAACTAGTCACCTAGGTAGTGAGAGTCATTCAGATACAAAATGCCTGTATCCATGGTGAGAACCTAGTAAACATTACCTTCTTTCTCCACACATTTATGTAGAGTAGAACGTTAGAGTCAGCTTTGTGAATTTCATTATGCTCAGTAAGAAATGAGGGAAATAGAGTTTACATAGAGCCACGACAGGAATGATAAAACATCTGTTAGCTCGCACCGAAGCAGGAGGACGAAAGTGGAATTCTGTCTCTGGTTCTCACAGAAAATGCCTCTCCTGCCTGTGTAATCAGTAAGTGTGTCTAACCCTGTAAGGAACAGTGTTTTATTCATATACTATTTCTTCCTGCATATTCTTAGATATGCTTCTTTTAGGATTGTAGCAACTTTCTAAACAGAAGAGCCACTTAGCATATGTCATTTTAAAGTAGAACAGTGTCTGTAGTGTTCACAGTCCGAGCACTTGCGCAAAGGGGACACCAGAATGCCAGAATAAAGGTTAGGGACACCTAGCTTTCATCTCTTTGATGGGAAATTGTGATCATTGATACTGTTACTGCAGGGACAGTGCCTGCAAGGGGAGTTGAGATTATCTCAGAAAAACAGTTGTGAAATGAAAATTGCTGAAAGCCATTGTGTTAGGATTCTCCAGAGAAACACAGACCCAATAGGGTACATAGATGTACAAGAGGGGATTTATTATGGGAATTGGCTCATCCAGTTATGGAGACTAAGAAGTCCCAGGATATGCCTTTTGCAACCTGGTAAATAACGAAGTTGGGTGGTATTCAGTCTGCATCTGAAGGCCTGAAAACCAAGGGAGTCTATGGTGAAATTCCCAGTTGGAGGCTGAAGGCCTGAGAACTGGGTGAGGGTCATTCTTGTATGTTCCAGAGTCCAAAGGCCCAAAATCCAAGAACTTTAATGTTGGAAAGCAGAAGAAGATGGATGACCCAGGACAAGCAGAGAGTAACTTGCTCTTTCTCTGCCTTTTTGTTCTATTTTGGTTCTCAAAGCATTGGATGTTGCCCTCTAACACTGATGAGGCCAGATCTCCTTTACGTTGTCTACAGACTCAAATGCTAGTATCTTCCATAAACATTCTCACAGACACATCCTATATTAAGGTTTTCCCAACTATTTCGGTAGCCCTTAATGCAGGCAAGTTGGCACAAAACATTAAACATCACAACTATTAATAATCTTGTGGCTAGGCCGGGTGTGGTGGCTCATGCCTGTAATCCCATCACTTTAGGAGGCCGAGGCAGGCTGATCATGAGGGCAAGAGATCAAGACCAGCCTGGCCAACATGGTGAAGCCCCATCTCCACTAAAAATACAAAAATTAGCTGGGTGTGGTGGCACACACCTGTAGTCCCAGCTACTTGGGAGACTGAGGCAGGAGAATCGCTTGAACCCAGGAGGTGGAGATTGCAGTGAGCCGAGATCACGCCACTGCACTCCAGCCTGGTGACAGAGCGAGTCTCTGTCTCAGGAAAAAAAAAAAAAGAATATTGAACATAATTAATTGAACTGAACATAGGCTTACTTTGCTTTTTTTAGTGCACTCATATATAAGTCTATGAGTACATTTGGCTTGACTCTGGAAAAGTTTACCCTGAAGACATGTAGAGCAGATAGCTTTTCAGTTGCTGAATTGAAGTCCTGTCTGAAAAGAAAGGGAGAAGGTCTGGCTCCAGCGTGATTTCATATAGAAAGGTAGGTGGGGAGCTCTTCTGAGTGACGCCACAAAGGACTCATTTTGTCTGCATATTTGAGTGTCTAATGGTAATTTTTTTTTTTTTTTATGAGGAAGAGTCTTGCTCTGTTGCCCAGGCTGGAGTGCAGTGGGAGGATCATATATTACTGCAGCCTCAAACTCTGGGGCTCCAGCGACATTTCTGTATCAGCTTCCTGAGTGTATGGGATTGCAGGCACTCACTACTGTGCCCAGCTAATTAAAAATATAATATATATTTTTTTACAGATAGGGTTCTTGATATGTTGCCCAGGCTGGTTTAAAACTCCTGGTCTCAAGTGATCCTCCCGCCTCAGCCTCCCAAGTAGCTGGGGCTACAGGTACACACAGCTCTTATGGCAATTTCTTAGGCTAATAGTCAAAATAGGGAAATAGTAAGCTTGAAAAGTGCCAGAAAAATCTGTATATCTACTTGTTTTTGTTGTTTAAGTAGATAAATTAACTAGGCTGCTCATGGAAATAACTGGCTTACCAAATTCAATTTGTTAAAATGAATCTCCCTTGGGTTATACAAATACATACACAGCACAAACATTGCTAAATAAATATTTTAAACTGATTTACAAATTAGTTAATTTTAATTTTTTTTGAGACAGAGTCTCACTCTGTCATCCAGGCTGGAGTGCAGTGGCACAATCTGAGCTCACTGTAGCTTTGAATTCCTGGGTTCAAGCAATTCTCCCACGTCAGCCTCCAGAGTAGCTGGAAACACAGGTGTGCACCTGTACCACTATGCCCCGATAATTTTTTGATTTTTTGTAGGGACGGGGTCTCACCATGTTGCTCAGGCTGGTAAAGTTTTAATAGATTATTTTTTAGAGCAGTTTTGGTTCATAGGAAAATTGAGCAAAAAATTACAGAGCTTCCACATATCCCTTGCCCCATGCATGTACAGCCTCTCCACTATAAACATTCCCCACTAGAATAGTATATTTGTTACAATTTATGGTACATTGGCATATAGTTATCATCCCAAATCTATAGTTTACATTAGGATTTACTCTAGCTGGACGTTATATGGGTTTTAACAAGTGTATAGTGACTTATACACAGCATGGTAGTATCACAGAGTAGTTTCACTGCCCTAAAAGTCTTCCATGCTCCACCTGTTCATCCCTTCCTCCCTTAGCCCAAGCCCCTGGCAACCACTCACTTTTTACTGTCTCCATAGTTTTGCTTTTTCTGGAATGTCATATAGTTCAAATCACAGTATGTAGTCCTTTTAGTTTGGATCCTTTAATAGTCCATTTTTGTGCTGCTGAAAAAGACATACCCAAGACTGGGCAATTCACAAAGGAAAGAGGTTTAATGGAGAACTCACAGTTCCACATGGCTGGGGAAGCCTCACAATTAATGAAGAAGGCAAAGAGGAGCAAGTCATATCCTAGGTGGATGGCAGCAGGCAAAGAGAATAAGCTTGTGCAGGTAAACTCCTGTTTTTAAAGCCATCAGATCTCGTGAGACTAATTTACTGTCATGAGAACAGCGGGGGAAAAACCCACCCCTATAATTCAATCACCTCCCACTGGGTTCCTCCCATGACATGTGGGAGTTACAATTCAAGATGAGATTTCAGTGGGGACACAGCCAAACCATATCAGATCACTTCACTTAGAAATATGTATTTAAGGTTCTTCCACATCTTTTATTATTTATTTTAATGTGGATAAATATACCATTTTCTAGATGTACCACACTTATCTATTCACTTACTGAAGACATTTTGGTTGCTACCAAGTTTTGCCAATTATGAACAAAGGTGCTATAAATATTCATGTACAAGATTTTGTGTGGACATAAGTGTTTAACTCATTTGAGTAAAACCAAGAAGCACTATTACTGGATCTATGGTAATTGTTTTGGCATTGTTTCACATTTCAAATCAGTTGAGAAACTTTCTCAGATGTCTTAGAGGAAGCAAAAACAAAGTGCTTCTTCCTTTTTTCCTTTTTCAATAATCTCTAAGCCTCCAGATGTCTGTGAATGTCACCCGGTGAATAGACACACATATACACACAACACAGTCACACACTGCGTAAGTGTGTTACTATTGCACACCTATCTGCAGGACCAGAGTTCAATTACCCATTTCCTTAATATCTAGTGCACAGGAATATGGAGAAAGGGTCAGCATATTAAATGACATCAGAGAGACACAAAACAAAACAAAAACACACACCATTCCAGAATGTGGAAAATTCTGGACAAATGTCTCATCAACTTCAAGAATAACAATAAAAAGTGGTAGCTATATATTATTATAGACTCACCAGATGAAACTATTAATAGCCATATAGATTCGTTTTGGATCTGATTGCAATGAATTTGTCTTAAAAATCAATTTTGGAGACAATTCGAGGCAACTGAGCACTGATGATATATTTTATGATGCCTTAAATAATGATTGATAAAGTTATAGGAATTATGAAAGAGCTCTTATGCTTGGAAATGCATTCTGAAGAGATGCAGCATTGAATGACAAGATGTGGGAATTGTAAGTAAAATAATTATGTGTGAAAAGAGTTGAAACAAGAACAGCTACTAAATGATAAGTAATATGGACGATTTAGGAAGGTTTCATAGTGCTTCTGAACATAGTCTTTTCCATTTGTGTATATACTTGAAAATATCCATTAGAAGAGGAAAAATATGTTTTTGTACCCATTACTTGTTAAGAGGGATGGACTAAAAAGGGCAGGTGGAAACTTATAGTTTCAGGGGTTTAAGTATGTATTAACATAGGAATTGTGTACTTTAAGTATGCAGAATTTAAGACAACTAGATTTCACTTAAGCCACTTTTAAAAACACAAGTAATAAATATTCAAAAATTGTCACTTGCTAATCATTTTACTGTTTTACTCTTATATATACATTGTTCTATAGTGAGCAGGCCTATCCCAAAGGCCAACGAAGGTGAAAGGCCAAAGAAGGAGAAAGAGGCTAAGAAATTGTTTTCAGAAATATTTCATAGGGAATCATGAACAGAAGTGATGTCTTGTGCAGCTGTGAGACAATGGATCCCTGTATCCGCCCTCCAGAAAGCAGTATCCTTTATATCCTTTTTAGGACTCTTTTTATAGTGGTCAACAAGGCTGGAGGTTTTTTGTTTTGTTTTGTTTTTGGGACGGAGTCTCACCTCTGTTGTCTGTTGCCAGGCTGGAGTGCAATAGCACGATCTTGGCTCACGGCAACCTCCACCTCCTGGGTTCAAGTGATTCTCCTGACTCAGCCTCCCGAGTGGCTGGGATCACAGGCACCCGTGGGCCACCACAACTGGCTAATTTTTGTACTTTTAGTAGAGATGGGGTTTCACCATTTAGTAGAGATGGAGGCCAGGATGGTCTCCATCTCCTGATCTTGTGATCCACCCACTTTGGCCTCCCAAAGTGTTGGGATTACAGGCATGAGCCAACACGCCCGGCCTGGAGTTTTTAGGGCAAAACGTGAAGCTGCTGACATCTTCAGACTTTCTTGCCAAGACTCATGACCACTGGGGGAGAGAAGCATTTTGATGATACCTATGCTACTGCTTCAGAACATAGGTGACCATGACGTCTTCACTTCAAGATGGCATCAGTCTTGCCACACCACAGGCTGTATGTTCCTACATACATGTTCTTGAGGTTATCTGCAGCTACTGTATCAGCATGGTGAAAATAGAATACAATGATGTGACACTACCCACTTCTTCTCAATTCATATTCAATGACATTATTTTGACAACTTGTAATTGGCCATGGTGGGAGAATTTTACCAGGGAAATTGGCAAATATTAAAAGCCAGGGCTTATTTGTTTCATTGTATGGTTAGACCTAAGAAAGTGAAGGAGAATTTGTAAATGAAGGTAGTGTGTCAGGTATATAGTGTCTGAGGTTTTTTTGTTTTTGTTTTTGTTTTTTGAGATGGAGTCTCGCTCTGTCACCCAGACTGGAGTGCAATGGCACAATCTCAGCTCACTGCAACCTCTACCTCGCAGGTTCCAGTGATTCTCCTGCCTCAGCTCCCTAGTAGCTGGGATTACAGGCATGCACCACCACACCCGGCTAATTTTGTAATTTTAGTAGAGACGGGGTTTATCCATGTTGGTCAGGCTGGTCTCGAACTCCCAACCTCAGGTGACCCACCTGCCTCAGCCTCCCAAAGTGCTGGGATTACAGGTGTGAGCCACTGCGCCCGGCTGAGGTTGTTACACTGTGAATAGAATAGACCAAAAAATTGAGAAAGTATTTTCCCAGTATTTGAAAACAATTTTATCATTTAGCAAAGAAGTGCATCACATTACTGAAGAGTGAGTAAAGTTCCAACATGTCTTTGTTATACATGTCTATTTATTAATGAAAAAGACAATATCACCAACATCCATTTAAAAATAAGCAAAAGACATTAATAAACATTCTTCCAAAGAGGATATACAGGTGGCAACTTGACACAAGATGTTCAAATGTTCAATACCATAAAATACCAGAAAAATGCAATAAAATCACAGAGAGATGCTATTATACAGCTATTAAAACAACTAAAATTAAAAAGACTAACCATACCAAGTATGGCAAGAATGTAGAGAAATGGGAAGCTTCACATACTATTGATGGGAATGCAGATGGTAGAGTCAGGTTATAGTCTGGTCGTGTCTTTAAAAGTGAAGCATTCACAAACACTGTACTGCTGACACAGGAGAAATAAAGCACTTCTGCATATTAAGAATTATATGCCTATGTTCATAGTAGCATTATTTGCAACCGCCCAAAACTGGAAAGCATCCAACTGTTTATCCAAATTGTGACATAGCCACAGAATATTTCTCAGCAATACAAATGAACTATTCACATAAGCAATACTGGTAAATCTTAAAAATAATTGTGCATCGGCTAGCACAGTGGCTCATGCCTGTAATCCCAGCACTTTGGGAGGCCAAGGTTGGCGGATCACAAGGTCAAAAGATCGAGACCATCCTGGCCAACATGGTGAAACCACATTTCTACTAAAAATACAAAAATTAGTTGGGCATGGTGGCACATGCCTGTAGTCCCAGCTTCTCAGGAGGCTGAGGCAGGAGAATCGCTGGAACCCAGGAGGCAGAGGTTGGAGTGAGCCAAGATCGCGCCACTGCATTCCAGCCTGGTGACGGAGTGAGACTCCATCTCAAAAAAAAAAAAAAATTGTGCATCATCAGGAAAAATGTAGTATTTTATGATTTCAATTCACATAAAATCCTAGAAAACACAAACTATTCTCCTGTAGGGAAAGTAAATGACGGGACTCCTGAAGGCCTGGAAAGTGCACGCAGAGATTGTAAAACAACAAAAGGTGAATCATGAATATGTTCATGATCATGATTATGATGGTTTCACAGGCTTATATGACAAACTCTTCAAATTATACACCATAAATGGATGTAAACTATGGCACATCACTTATACATCAAGAAAGTTTGTAAAACATGTTTCAAAGTAAAGTATCTGATCTTCCACCTTTCAAAAACCAGAATGCCTTGCAATCTCATGTTGACTGCACTCTCTCTTCAGGCCTGGGGAAGGGCAACCATGCGTCCCTCCGTGCAGGAAATATTGGCAAGCAATGAAGGCTGTGGCAATTTGAGAGAACAGCAACACTGGTGGAAATCACAAGACCAGGATATATTATCCCTGGCCAATAGGACTTCTATTATCTTTATCCTCCTTTTTCTGCCTCTACAGCAATGAACTTGAGGTGAACAACCTAGAAAGCCAACAATTAAAAACAAAACAAACAAACAAAAAAAACCTTTATTTTTGCTGACAATAACGTAAGTTATTGGACATACAGAGATTTCTAGGTCCTATGACTGCTCAAAGCCACAGTCACGGAAAGATTTGTAAATGTACTTTTACAAGAGGCACATTCCAACTAGTTTGCTACAGTACACAGACTATTACAGTTCACACGTGACTGTCTTCTGAGCGACATCAGCCTATGGAATGTTTGATATCAGGGCATGTCTCCTTATAGAACCCCATGAAAATCTCAACAGCACTGGGCATCATATGACATCCTCTGGAAACAATGGAATAAAATTGTCCTATTCCCTGAAGCACAGGTGCTTGTTATAACAGCTGGCCTCTCCTCAGGATGACCTCTAGTCTCACAGAAAGAATAGGGATCCAGGCCACAAAGAATAACCAAAACCTTGCATTGTTTCCTAGGAGATTTTAGGTAGCAAAACAAGTAGGACCAAAACCAGAATGAGAATTACTCCGTCATCTTACTTCTCCTGCAGAGGCCCACAAAAGCTGTCCATTCCTTCATATAGAGTTGAAGTCTGTTTCCCAGCCACCCCACACAGTAAACAAAACCCCAAGACTACAAGTAGATTCAAATATAAGGCTTTTATTAGTGCACAAACTGCAGCAATGTGAGGCAGCCATTCACCAGGTGGTGACTTGGAGGCTAGAAGAATGACCAGGTGTCATGTGAGACGAAGAATTTACATAAAGGGAATCCTTGCACATAAGCGTCCAGCAGAACCAAGGCTGGGCCCTCCTGACCAAAACTGGGTCCCATGTATGCTGTGATCAGTCAGAAAAAAGAATGAATTTTCTCTAAAGGCTTAGATTGCTCAAGATTTCCTCCAAAGACTAAGAGAACACACAAATGTCTGCCTTGCCCTAGCACATCAGCGTGACCAATGCCCACTGTGCAAGGTGGCAGAGGGTAGACGGTTTCTACCAGAGAAACAAGGAAGAATGAGGTTCAACTTTAGGCAGATGGCTCCCTCACAAAGGCCCTCTACTGCTACAGTACTACAGAGACAGCACATTCCCTGTAGGTCTAAGGCTCTACTTAAGTGTGGACTTTCAGGAGCTAAATGGTGATAGATCTTGAGTTGAAGGCGCTTCCACATTTGCTGCATTCATGAGGCCTCTATGTGTTATGGCATTTTTGGTGATGTATGAGGCTGGAGCATTGGCTAAAGGAATTCCCGCATTTGTCACACTCATAAGGCCTTTCTCCAGTGTGAACCACTTGGTGTTGAATGAGGCCTGACTTTTGGCTAAAGGACTTTCCACACTGGCCACACTCATAAGGCCTTGCTCCAGTATGAATTCTCCGGTGTTGAATAAGGATGGAGCTTTGACTAAAGGATTTCCCACATTCACTACACTTATAAGGCCTTTCTCCAGTGTGAACTCTCTGGTGTTTAATGAGGGTAGCTTTTTGACTAAAGGATTTCCCACACTGGCCACACTCATAAGGCTTTGCTCCAGTGTGAATTCTTCGGTGTTGATTAAGAATGGCACTTTGACTAAAGGAATTCCCACATTCACCACACTTATAAGGCCTTTCTCCAGTGTGAACTCTTTGGTGTTTAACAAGGGTGGCTTTTTGGCTAAAGGATTTCCCACACTGGCTGCACTCATAAGGCCTTGCTCCAGTGTGTATTTTCTGGTGGTCAACAAGGCTGGAGTTTTGTCTAAATAATTTTCCACATTCGCTGCACTCATAAGGCCTTTCTCCGGTGTGGATTCTCCGATGGTCATTCAGGTGGGAGGTTTGGCTAAAGAATTTTCCACATTCACTGCACTCCCAAGGCCTTTCTCCAGTATGGACTCTCTGGTGCTGAACAAGTGAGTACTTGCCCCGGAAGGCTTTCCCACATTTGCTACACTCATAAAGCTTTTTTCCAGTGTAGACTCTTGGATGATGAACAGGAGTGTGTTTGTGCCTGGAAGCCTTCCCACATTCACCTGACTTGTAATGACTTTTTTGACTGCAAACGTCCTCCCCACATTCAGTAATTGTGTTGGGTTTCTTGCCTCCAGGAAAGACCAGGGACCTCAGAAGCCCCAACATGGCTGGGAGGTCCTTTCCAACCTCCCATTTGCGAAAGGGCTTCAATGACATATGGAATAGGCAGCGCTTCACATATGAAGCTCTGTCCATGTCCCTCTTCAAGGATTTCTTTGCACTGTGATGCTCCTGGTGCTGGTGATGGTTTGTACATTCTCCAACCAAGTATGGTTTCTGCCCAGGGAGATCAGCCAAACGCAAAATATCTTTCAGGACTGGGACACACATCTCACAGGATTGAGTCTTCTGTGTGGATGAACCTGCCTTTGACTGTGATACTCTTACAGAAACATTCTGCTCAGAAAGTGTCTCTTCATCCTCTGTTCCATGGCCACAACCTGAAAGCAGAGAACTGCTGATGAAATATACATTGACTATGCTGAGAGCAGGAAGCCCCATTATACACATACCAAAGGAATGATTCACCAGGTTTGTTTTGAGGATAATGGAGCTGAGGGCAGGTTGAAGAAGGGGTTGCTTTGCAATACTGGATCTCTGAAGATCACAGAATGAGGGAGGCCTCACCAAATAAAGGACACAAGGATGGGATGGAGGACAGGGAATGGCATTGTCTTCAAACCATTCCTCTACCAACAGCCTCAAAAGTTATCCTTGAGTAGCCTTCCAATTCCTAAAACTCACCACATAGTGTTCAGGAGGACTTTGTCTGCTGGTGACACCTGCATGCTGTGCAGAAGGTTGACTGTGCTCAAGCCCAGGAAAATACAATTGAAACTGAGTAGCAAGTCATATGATCACATATTTTCATGTAATCATATATACATACTTCACGAGACATTATGTTTGTGTCAATGTTGGAAAACATTGCAGAGGGAGCAGTGCAGAGGAGCAGATGATGCATGAAGATCAGAAAGGTGGAGGTAGCCAGGTGCTAGAAGTCATAGATAAAAATAATAAGACAGAAAAGTGTCAAGTACAGGGAAGAAAATATAGAAATAAGGTTTGGCCAGTGGCATGTGCACCCAAACAGTGGTGAAGACAGGACAGGCTCCTTATGTGACCTGAAAACAGCCTGGATATCATGCCCCCAACCAGCTGCCAGTCAACAAGCCCAGGCCTTCTCTGAGACCATGTTCACCCTATAAAGCAACCAGGTTTCTCCGCACACCCTCAGTTGTCTAGCTGTGTGGGACCTTCATGAAGCCAAGTCCTATCAGAAAGACAGAACATGTGAGTCATCAGCACTGATGCAGAACGACTCAGCACAAAACAGCCCATGGGAAAGAAAGTTATTATGATTAAACAAACAAACTAGAAGGAGTGAGTAAGAAGAGCCCACTGTCCCCATAAGTATAGACCATGACAATGACTACAATCATGACACAGGCAGCCACAAGAAAATGTCAGCTAGCAGATGGGGGTGCAGGGAACTTGGGACACAAGGTGTCATGGATCTGAACACAGACACCCAGCCAAGAAGAAAGCAAGCAAGAGAGATCCATTTGGCTGACTGAAGAACACCCACTTCCCAGACCACTGGGCAGCAGGTGTTAGGGCTGCTCAGGCAGTGCACAGTGCTGGCTCCCATAGCACATATCCCAAGAGAGTGGGGAAGTCAGCAAAAGAGCACAGACAGACCAAGACACTGGAGTTGGTGTTAGGGCCTTACCCAGTGAGGCTACAAGGGCAAAGTTCTCCAGCATCACTTCAAGGTACAGGCGTCTCTGAGCCTCATCAAGAAGTCCCCACTCTTCCTGTGAGAAGTAAATGGCGATGTCCTCAAAGGTCACACAGCCCTGTCATGATGGGGACAGGTCACTCCACAATCAACGCCTCCACATCAAGTTCATCCACCCACTCATTCATCCCCACCTTAAGAAAATACACACCCTGGTGACACAGATGCCCACTCTCTCTTCACGGTCCAGTGATCACTGTATCCTTCTACAGTACCAACCAGGAGGTGGGCAGGATGCACCACATCGAAACTTTGGGCCCAGTATGTAGGGGTGTATCCCTTCTTGTCAGGCAGTTCCCCAAGAATCTTTCAGATAGTGCCTCCTAGACACAATCAAATGTGGGTTCACCTTTCACCCTTAAGTCCTCAATGCCAGGAGCCTGGGTCCTTCAGTTCACACTCCCTCTCCATGTGCACATCATTCTTTGAACCATTCTCGCTCAGTCTCACTCCCATAGCCACCTCAACCCTTCTGCCCACCAAATTGAGACAGCATTCAGTGCTACACAGACCTCTGATGGTTCCTACTGTCATAGACAGCCCCCATCCTGCTCTGAAGCGCTATCTTCCTGACTCTGTTCCTTGCTTCAACCTCAGCCACCAAGAATCACTGATGTCAGACACTGATGACCGTCCTCCACTTGTGCTGCACTTGATGTCCCCTCTTCAGTCAACAACCTTCCTCTCGCCTCTTAACCTTCTTTCAAAATCAGTGCCCTCGGTGGCACAGACTCTCAGTGGCTCTCTACCTCCAACCTAATGACTCATACAGATGAACACTTGTACTACTAAACTTATTCAACTGCTTGACTGACACCCTCCCCAGACACATCAAGGGTCACAACAAATTCCTGGTGAGGTTTTACCATGGTGAATAAGAACTAGTCCTAGTGTTTTCATCAGTTTGGGCTGCTAGCATAATACCACAAACTGGGTGGCTTATCAACAACAGAAATTTATTTCTCAGAGATCTGCAGGCGGGAAGCCTGAGATCAGAGTGCCAGCATGGTCAGGTTCTGGTGTGGGCTCTTTCCAGGTTGTAGACTGCTGACTTCGTATATCCTCACTTGGTGGAAAGAGCACTAGGTAATAGCTCTCTGGCCTCTTTGTTTAAGAGCACTCACTAATCCCATTCATTAGGGCTTCACCCTCATGACCTAATTATCTCCCAAAGGCCCAACCTCCAAATACCATCACACTGGAAATAGCGTTTAAGCATATGAATTTTGCAGGGATACAGTCCACTGTACCTGGCCTCAGTGTCATCTTCTACCAATTATTTCTTTGTCTCCATGTCTGTCTTATGTTCTCAATGCCTTGGAAGCCTTGACCACTTACCAGATGATATGATTTGGCTGTGTCCCCACCCAAATCTCATCTTGAATTGTAGCTCCCACAATTCCCACATCATGGGAGGGACCTGGTGGGAGGTAATCAAATCATGGGGGCAGGTCTTTCCCATACTGCTCTCATGATAGTAAATAAGTATCACAAGATTTGATGGTTTTATAAGGGGGGAGTTCCCCTGAACAAATTCTCTCGTCTGCTGCCATGCAAGACGAGCCTTTCGCCCTCCACCATGATTGCGAGGCCTTCCCAGCCACGTGGAATCATGAGTCCATTAAACCTTTTTCCTTACAAATTACCTAGTCTCGAGCACATCTTTATCAGCAGCATGAAAATGGACTAATATAGTAAATCAGTATGAGTAAAGTGGGGCTCTGCTGTAAAGATAACTGAAAATGTGGAAGCAATTTTGGAACTGGGTAACAGGCAGAGGTTGGAACAGTTTGGAGGGCTGAGAAGAAGACAGGAAAATGTGGGAAAGTCTGGAACTTCCTAGAGACTTGTCTTTATCAGCAGCGTGAAAACAGACTAATATACCAGATCATCCACTTTCCTACAATCTTCCCATGACCACTTTTCTTCCACAACTGTTTGTGATGTTCACCACCTCTACCACGTGTCCAAGCACGAGACACAGTCATAGCCCTGACCTTTCCTTTTCTGTTTTTGTTTGTTTGTTTGTTTTTTGGTTTTTTTTTTTGAGATGGAGTCTCACTCTGTCACCCAGGCTGGAGTGCAGTGGTGTGATCTTGGCTCACTGCAACCTCCACCTCCCAGGCTCAAGCAATTCTGCCTCAGCCTCCGTAGTAGCTGGGATTACAGGTGCCCGCCACCATGCCTGGCAAATTTTTTTATTTTTAGTGGAGACAGAGTTTCACCATGTTGGCCAAGCTGGTCTAGAACTCCTGACCTCAAGTGATTTGCCTGCCTTGGCCTCCCAAAGTGCTGAAATTACAGGTGTGAGCCACCACGCCCAGCCCTTTCCTGGGTTATTAATAGCATTACCTTCATGACCAGGATTACCCACTCCTAATTGTGACCCACAGCTACTCTGGGCCAAACACTGGCCACCACCTTTTGGATTTCTCTGTCTTAAACCGCTTCTAGAATTCCAGATGTACATGGACAGCTACTCACTTGATGTCTCCATATATCATTCTTTGGAACATCTCAGACTATGATAATAGCTAACGACAGAACTCCTGTTATCCTTAATGAAAATTAATTGGCTGGGCATGGTGGCTCACGCCTGTAATCCCAGCACTTTGGGAGGCCAAGACGAGTGGATCACCTGAGGTCAGGAGTTCGAGACCAGCCTGGTCAACATGGTGAAACCCTGTCTCTACTGAAAAAAAAAAGAAAAAAAAGGTCATGGTACTATGTGTCTGTAGTCCCAACCACTCAGGAGGCTGAGGCAGGAGGATCGCTTGAACCTGGGAGGTGGAGGTTGCAATGAGCTGAGATCGAGCCACTGCTCGATCTGAGTGACAAAGTGAGACTCTGTCTAAAAAAAAAATAGGCCGGGCGCGGTGGCTCAAGCCTGTAATCCCAGCACTTTGGGAGGCCGAGACGGGCGGATCACGAGGTCAGGAGATCGAGACCATCCTGGCTAACACTGTGAAACCCCGTCTCTACTAAAAAAAATACAAAAAACTAGCCGGGCGAGGTGGCGGGCGCCTGTAGTCCCAGCTACTCGGGAGGCTGAAGCAGGAGAATGGCGTAAACCCGGGAGGCGGAGCTTGCAGTGAGCTGAGATCCGGCCACCGCACCCCAGCCTGGGCGACAGAGCAAGACTCCGCCTCAAAAAACAAACAAACAAACAAACAAAAAAATAAAATAAAATAAAATAAAATAAAAATAAAATCAATCCTATTACATGCTATTTGATGGAGCTTCCATCCTCCCAGATGCTAAACTCAAAACGCCTGGAGTAATGCTTGACTACTATCTCTTACCCTCAAAATCTGAAAATGCAAGCAGGCCTAATTAAAAATCTGACCCAGAATCCAGCCACCACTTCTACCTTCACAGCCACCACATTGGTGAAGCCACTATCAAAACTCACCTTGGCCACTGCAGTAGCCTCCTCCCTGGTTGCCTCCATCACACCCACAGAGTATTCTCTATGCTGCATTAACAGTGAACCTGATGAGACCAGGGTCAGATAACCTCCCTCCTCTTCTCTAAACCTCCCATTGTTCCCATCACCTCCAGAAAAAAACACCCAATTTCTCAGAGCCATTCCAGACCTGAGTCCTGCCCTGCTGCTCTGAGTTCCCATGAGAAAGAAAGGAGAGTTGGGTTCCCCTGAACCAGCTCAGCTTCACTGCCAACTTTACATATTATTGTACCTAGGCGGGACAACCTTTCACACCTCATTCCATTGTCTGCCAGCAATAAGAACTTCTACAAATAACCACCAGTCTAGAATCAGGATGTCAAGCTTGGGGTTTGTGAAGAGTCCTTAGGTCAAAGAACTGGACGGTGGCAAAAAAGATACATGAAGAAACCCCAGGATGGGGCCAGGACCAGTGAGGGCCTGGGACACCCTCCACTCACCTTTGTGAGGTCCATATGTGTTTCTGGAGACACAGTCACCTGTGGAAAGCCAAAGATCATGAAAGGCAGGTGACCATACAGGGCTCTACTGATTCAGGCTTCCCTGGATTCCTGACCAGGACAGAGCCAGATGGACTGATGATGTCTGCATTATTTCTGAGCCTCAGCTTTCCAGTCCTCAGTGCTACCTCTTAGCAACTGTGGGACCTTGCACAAGAACTCAATCTCCCTGTGATTCTGTGTTATTCCATTCTGTTCTAGTCTAACTCCATGAGGTTTTTGGAAAACTTAGAAAGACCTAACTCAGACGATACGCCGCGTCTGTACACGACCCTCCACAGCTCCTAGCATCCTAAGAATTGAGGGAAAACTCCTCACCTTGGCACTCCAGGTATGAACCTTCTTCACTCCATCTCCAAGAGTTTAGAAACGCCGGTCCCTTTGCCTGTCACCTTCTTCCATGCCTCATCACCCAAGTTCTGGAAATAAGGACTCCACCCACGAGCCCCCACTGTACTGGACATGAGGATCTCGACCCTAGCGACCCAAGAAGGCACCCCTTACTGGGCTTTAGAATTTGAGTGAGGATGAAGGAGGGTGAGGTCCAGTGGACGCAGCGCTCACCTGAGTCGGGGCCCTCAGCGCAGCCGCAGCCATCGGAGTCTGGGCAGAGCGGGGCCGGGACCCGACAGCGACGGGCGCGGGGACCTGGGCAAAGCCGTCAACCCCGCCGCCGCCGACCCTTAGACCCCCGACTGTTCAGCGGGAGGACCCCTCCCCTCGCGCCTTCCGACTCTCTCGCCAAACAAAGCGCTCCCAAAGCTCTTGACGGTCTGGATTCACCCAAGCGCTGCAAAAATGACCGCCACTGAAGTGATACAGGAAGTACCTCCCCGACCTATTGGTCCCAAAGCGGAAACGACCCTTTTCTCAGCGCGGATTGGCTCAGCGTCTCTGCGGCTGGAGCCGAAACCTTCTGGGTAATGTAGTCCCGCCGGTACGCAGGGCGCAGGGAAGGATGCTGCGGCCCAGAGTCACCTCAAACAAAAGCCAAGCGGCCGCGCTGGGGGCGCAGGGAGATGGCGTCGCCACAGTCCAGGAGAGGGCTGGGCCTTGTCGCTCCTTAAACGGGCCGCTGGTCCATTTCTGTGGTCCCGGCGCGGCTCAGCGCCCACGTGGTTAGAGACATTGATTCAGGCTCGGGAAGCTGAGGCCGGATCCACAGGTGTTCGACGCTCCTGCGGGAGCGAAGGAGCTTCGTGCCCCTCCCTGGCGGGGTCAAGGCGTTCGAGGCTGTGCCGGGGCCGAGGATGTTCCGTGAAAGACAGGAGCGATCTAGGTGTGGCGCTGTGGGCAGGTCTTCCCGGAGGCCACGTGGGGGCCGCGCCCGCGCTACTCCTGCTCTGAGCCCCTTGACTGTTCCTAGATGAGGGAGGCGGGGCCGAGACGTCCCATGGGAAGGGGTCCTGGGCAGCTCTCCCCCGGGGACTTCTTCTCTTGGGGAGGGCAAGCTGGGGAGGCCCCGGAGCGGCCGAGGAAAGTGCCTCTGCTTCCCTGAGTCCCCTCCAGGGTCTGGGAGCCGCTCCTGCGTTTTCTGACGCCCCCTTCACCGCCCCTTGGCTGAGAACTGGGTCCAGATGAGCCTTGGACCCCACTGAAGACATCGTCTACCTCATCTCCCACACCTGCTAGGACCATCTCTGTCCGCCCTCAGGGCAGTAGGGAGGTAGGCGGGTTCCCAGGGCACCCCACGCGGTGGCGTACAGTGGTAGGAACAAGGCCTCTGGAGCTCAAGAATGGGATTTAGTCCCCGGGGGGGAAATCCATGCTCTGCCTTCCAGCAGCTGACTCGGCCTATAGGGATACTCTTAATGGCCTCCACGAAGGTGCAGGTATAACGGCTGGACCAGTCTCATCTGGCCATCTTCTGTTGGTAACAGAATGTCTAGTTATTTTGCAGGCACAGAGCTGAAGAGTTGCAAGTTACACAGCTAGAGAATGTGCAGAAAAGAAAAATGTCAGGCCCGGCGCGGTTGTCTCATGCCTGTAATCCAAGCACACTGGGATGCTGAGGTGGAAGGATCACTTGGGCAACATAGCCAGACCCCGTCTCTACAAAAAATAAAAAATTACCCGGGTGTGGTGGTGCACCTGTAATCCTAGCTACTCAGAATGCTGAGGTGGGGGGATCGCTTGAGCCCCGGAGATCGTGGTTACAGTGAGTTATGATTATGCCACTGCACTCCAGCCTGGGCAACGGAGCCAGACCCTGTCTCGATAAATAAATAAATAAATAAATAAATAAATAAATAAATAAATAAAAAAGAAAACATTGACCCAACACCTGGAACTGAAGTCTCACCTACCAGACTCCACCCTGCCACCACCAGGAAACCAAAATCCCGGGCTATGGCCGGAACCCAAGTGTTGAAACACTTCTGAAAGCAAGGGGTCTGTTGTCTCTGAATCTTGGATGATAACACCCCTGTCCCCGCCTTGCCATCAATAGATTTGTTTGAAGTCCTTCCAATCAAAATCCACCCTTCCAGTGTTTACCAACCTGTCCTTCCTAATCCTTAAAAGTTGCCCCAAATCCCATACTGGGGAGACGCATTTGACCTGGACTCCTGTCTTCTTGTTTGTGGATTTGCAATAAAGGTTTTCTTTTCTTTTCTTTTTTTTTTTTTGAGACAGAGTCTCGCTCTGTCCCCCTGGCTGGAGTGCAGTGGGGCGATCTCGGCTCACTGCAAGCTCCGCCTCCCGGGTTCACGGGCCATTCTCCTGCCTCAGCCTCCTGAGTAGCTGGGACTACAGGCGCCCGCCACTGAGCCTGGCTAATTTTTTGTATTTTTAGTAGAGACGGGGTTTCACTGTGTTAGCCAGGATGGTCTCGATCTCCTGACCTTGTGATCCGCCCGCCTCGGCCTCCCAAAGTGCTGGGATTACAGGCGTGAGCCACCGTACCCAGCCAAAGGTTTGCTTTTCTCAAAAACCTGGTGCCATGGTACTGGCTTCTGTGTGCATCAGACAGCAACCCTTCTCCTTAGTAACACTGGCACTCTCTCGGTGCCACCGTTCTGCCCTTCACTACCCTCTGGTCCCAGAGGCCAGCAGCCCCCACAATGGCCACCTAACACATGCCCTCACCCTCACTGTCCTCTCAGAGTTGCCACATGAGATCAAACATGGCTTCTCAAACTTCAAGCATGTGTGTCCATCTAGGCATAGAACTAGTGGGATTGCTTGGATAACTTGGGGAGGAGGGATAGCCTAGCTAGGTTATCCTACTCTGTGTGGCATGTCCAGGGGACTAAATGACCCACCTGCTCCTGAGGCCCAGTCCTTCAGGGAGAAGCCCAGCCAGAGATGAGGGAGGCTGCCAGTGATCACAAAGCAGTAATAAACTCCATCTATAGCTAAACTTAGGTGAGACCAACAGTCAATAAGTATCTAAAGAGAAAGCTAAAAAACATTGAAGATAGAGTGCAAGAAAGTGTGAAGCCCTTAGGATGTGCATGGGTTGTTTTGTGTTTTCTTTCTGTGTGTGTCTCCTTGGCACAGCTATTCAAGTACAGCTTGGCAGTGTCATTCACAAAGTCTACTAACTTCTATTGCTGTTCACCCAGTTAATCCCAAGGGACTCCACAGGTACCAAATGGTATGGGGGAGTGTTAACCTCAAGGACCATGACATCTAGCAAGGGACTGAAGACAGCAGAGGCCAGCTCCACCGGCAGGTAGAACATACCAGAGGGCCCAGGTTTAGCTCCATCCTGTCTTTATTTTTTTTTATTTCTTATCTTTAGTCCTTAGGGGTACAGAGTAGGTGTATATATTTATGAGTTACATGGCATAGTTTGATACAGGCATACAGTCTGTAATAATCACATTGGGATAAATGGTATCCATCACCTCAAGCATTTATCATTTTTTTGTGTTATAAGCATTCTAGTTATACTCTTAATTATGTTTAATTCTACAATAGATTATTGTTGACTGTAGTCACCCTGTTGTGCTATCAAATACCACATCTTATTCCTTCTATCTGACTATATTTTTTCATCCATTAACTATCCCCACTTTCCCTTCCATTTCTGCTACCCTTCCCAGCCTCCATGGCTGCAAATTTTCTAATTTTTCTAAGTACAGTCTCAGGTACTTCTTCATAGCAATGCAAGAATGGCTTAACATAGAAAATTGGTACAGAGGAGTGGGGCATTGCTATAAAGATACCTGAAAATGTGGAAGCAACTTTGGAACTGGGTAATGAGCAGAGGTTGAATGAGTTTGGAGGGTTCAAAAGAAGACAGGAAGTTGAGGGAAAGTTTGGAACTTTTTAGACACTGGTTAAATGGTTGTGACCAAAATTCTGATAGTGATGTGGACAGGGAAGTTCAGAACGATGATGTCTCAGATGGAAATGAGAAACGCATTGGGAACTGGAGCAAAGGTCAGATGTGTTATGGCTCAGCCAAGAACTTGGCTGCATTGTGCCTATGCCCTAAAGATCTATGGAAGTTTGGACTTTAGAGTAATGACCAAGGATAGCTGGTGGAAGAAATTTCTCAGCAGCAAAGCTTTCAAGATGTGGCCTGGCTACTCCTAAAAGCCTGTGCTAGATGCTAGAGCAAATAAATTACCAAAAGATATAATTTATATTTAACAGGGAAGCAGAGAAAAAAAATTAGAAAATTTGCAGCCATGGCCGGGCGCGGTGGCTCACGCCTGTAATCCCAGCACTTTGGAAGGCTGAGGCGGGCGGATCACAAGGTCAGGTGATCGAGACTATCCTGGCTAACACAGTGAAACACTGTCTCTACTAAAAATACAAAAAATTAGCTGGACATGGTGGCAGGCGCCTGTAGTCCCAGCTACTCGGGAGGCTGAGGCAGGAGAATGGCGTGAACCTGGGAGGCGGAGCTTGCAGTGAGCCGAGATCCGGCCACTGCACTCCAGCCTGGGCGACAGAGTAAGACTCCATCTCAAAAAAAAGAAAAGAAAAAGAAAATCTGCAGCCTTGATATGTGGCACAGAAAGAAAAAGCCTTTTTTTTTGGGAAAGGAAATCAAGCAGGCTGTGGAGCAACCACTTGATAGAGATATTTTTATAACTAAAGGAGAGACAACTTCTGCACCCATAAGCACACATATTTAAGGCCCACTTAAACTAGAAAAATACATGTTAGGTTTAGTACTAGAGGTTATTGGGCATGGTATAACAATTTCTTTCTTTTTTCTTTCTTTCTTTTTTAAAAAAAGAGACAAGGTCTTGCCTTGTTACCCAGGCTGGAGTGCAGTGATGTGATCATAGCTCGTTGGCCTCAATGTCACTATGCCCAGCTATTTGTTTTTTTAGATATGAGGTCTTGCTATATTGCCCAAGCTGGTCTCGAATACCTGGCGTCAAGCAATCCTCCTGCCTCAGGCTTCCAACGTGCTAGGATTACAGGCATGAGCCATCATGCCTGGCCAACATATTTCTTTTTGCTTGTTGAACTCCTCATTGTTCTGGTACCAATTAAAATCAAGTCTTATAGATATTAACGTGATAGCTCCTGCCAATCTGCAAATGAGGCTTACCTTTCTCACTCAGATGGGAGTGGGAATCCTTAGAAACTCCTTCTTTCTTTGTTTTTGTAACTTCACATTGCTTACTGGACACAAGATTAGACCCACGGATCTTATTCTCAACCAGCTGGCCTTTGCCAATTTGTTTGTGCTTTTCTCTAGAGGGATCCCTCATACAATAGCAGCTTTTGGATTGAACTATTTCCTGGATAAGGCTGGATGCAAACTTCTCTTCTATTTTCACAGAGTGGCCAGAGGGGTTTCCCTCAGCACCGCCTGTCTCCTCAGTGGCTTCCAGTCCACAAAACGTTGTCCGTTTCTCTAGGTGGTTGGAGCTCAGAATGGGATCCCCAAAGTTCACTGGCTTCTGTTGTTTTCTCTGCTAGATCCTGCAACTGTTGGTAAGTATCTTTGTTTCTATGAATGTGACTAGTCAAATAAACAGCAAAAATGTAAGTGTGAAAATAAATTGTGTATACTGTTCTTTGCTCAAACCAGCTAGATGTATAAAGTTTCTAGTCGTATTCATATTCTCTGCAACTGACTTTATGAGTTTGGGCCTCATGATCTGGGTCAGTGGCTCCATGGTCCTTTTCCTGCACAGACACAAGCAGCAAGTCCAACACATTCACAGCAACAGAATCTCCTCAGAGCTTCTCAAGAGGCCAGAGCCACACGCACCATTTTGATCGTTGTGAGCACCTTTTTTTCCTTTTACTCACTCTCCTCTCTTTTGCACGTTTGGATGACTATTTGTTATTCCAGGTCAGTGGCTGGTGGACACCTCTATGATTTTGTCCTCATGTTTCCCAGCGTTCAGTCCCTTTGTGTGTTCATTCGTGGTGACACTCGATTCTCTGCGTTTCACGTGGCCTGCTAGTCAAGGAAACGCCCTTTTCCCAGCTCGCCCAGGGAGGGCCCCCCGGAGGAGGTGTGCCCTGGGTGAAGCCACCCAGGAACCCTGCCCCAGGAACTTCTCGGCCCAGCCTCCTGCACCTGGGGACCATCAAGGGGCTCAGGGTAGGAGCGGCCAGGGGGCGTGGCCCCCAAGTGGCCTCCCGGACCGGCGACCCTGAGCCTGCCCCGTAGGTCGCTTCTGTCGCCTATGTAACCGCTGAGGTCCCCGAAACGGCCTCAAACGCCTCGGCCCCGCACGTGAGGGGGATGAGGCAAGGACCCTCCCGCGCTGCGGCCGCGGTGTCTACGCGGCCCCGTGGAGTGACGCGTCCGTGTGGATCCGGAGCCTTTGCTTCCTGAACCTGAATCAACGTCTCTAGCCACGTGGGCACTTAGCTGGGTTTGGGACCGCGGAAATCGGCCAGCGGCCCCTTTAAGGAGCGGCAAGGCCCTGTCTCGCTCTTGGTGTCGCGCCTTTTCCTAGCGCCTTCCGCGCGGCCGGTTGGCCCTTGTTCCGGGTGAATCTCGGGGACGGCACTGGCACCCTGGGCGTCTGAGAACTACATTACCCATAATGCTGAGCGCCAAGCTGCAAAGACGCGGAGCCAATCAACGTTCAGGATCGGGCCTGTCTCCGTTTATTGCAAACGGTAAGGCGGAACTTCCGGCACCGCTCCGAGATGGTCTTTTTGGGGGTTTACTACCTCGGCCCACGCAGCCTGAGTTAGCAACGCTGCCCCCGGCACAGAGCGGGGGTCGCCCCGCTACGCTGCAGCCCGTGGGTCGTTGTCGCTGGTGGCAGCTGTGCCTGGGTTCCCTGGCCCCGCTCCACTCACAATCCGATGGCGGCGGCCGTGCTGAGAGATTCGACTTCGGTGAGTGCTACGTCCCCCCGGCCTCACCTGCTCTCCCCGCCGGAAATCCAACACCCTGCGTGAGGGGCGCCTGTTTTCGTCCCTGCAGCCCAGCCTGAGTCCGGGACTGTGAGGCCCTCGCGGGTGGGGCTCCCGTTTACAAGCCTGGTGTCGTGGGCTGTGGAGGGTGTGGCAGGCGGAGGGGCCGGTTTCTGTGACTCTTGTTGGGGCGATTGAGCCAGGAGCGTTCACGCCGGAATGGCAAAGTGAGGCTCGCTCTTTTCAAGACGCTGAGAGCCATGGGTGGTTGTGAACAGATGAGGCACATGGTCTGAGTTAGACTTTTGAAAATTTTCCTGAAGTTAAGAGTTAGAACAGCCTGGAAGGGGGATAACACCGAGGCACAGGGAGGTTGAGTCCTTGTGCAAGGTCCCAGAGCAGGTAAGAGTCACACGGAACTGAGGCGCAATGATAATTTAGTCATCACCAAGTCACCTGTCTCCAGGGCTGCGCAGGGAAACAAGGAGGCATGAGCCCATGGACCTTCCACCGTAGTTACCTGCGTCTCACAGCCTTCCTCTTCCCGCAGGTTCCCGTGACTGCAGAAGCTAAAGTTATGGGCTTCACACAGGTGAGTGGAGAGTGTTTCGGGGCCTCACTGGTGCTGACCCCAGTGTTTGTCTCTGAGATTGTGTTCTGGGACTCTTCTCTTGGCACTCTTTCGGTGTTTGGTTCTAGGAACCCTGAACAAACATCAATCCCAGGGTCATACATCCAGGCTGGAAGCTGGTATAGAACGGTTCCTGTTGCTGGGAACCAGCAAAGTAAGGTGTGGGACGTTGTCTCAGGCTTATATACTAGATGAGCAAGTGCTTGAGAGTCAAGCTGAGCTGGTTTAGGGAACTACAACTTTTTTCTTTCTCATGGGAACTGAACGCTGGGATGCAGGAATCAGACAAAAAATGGCTCTCAGTTGTTGGGTGTTTCTTCTGGAGTGTGTGACGAGCAATGATAGTTTGGGAGCAGAGGAGGTATGTGACCTGATCCAGGTCTCATCAGGTTCCCTGTGTGGCCAAGCTGAGAGAACAGGCTGAATGTGAGGTATGAGATAGGAAGAGAGTGAAGAAGGCTGCTGTAGTAGTCCAGATGAGTGTTACTGGTGGCAGGACTTGTGTGGTGGCTGTGGAGGTGGTAGTTGGATTCTGGAACCGTTTTTTAAGTAGGGAAGCCTGGATTTTGAGATATTGAAGGCAAGAGATAGAAAAGTAGGATTCAGGGGTAAAAGCAGGTTGTTTGGGTTTAGCAGCTGGAAATATGGAAGCTCCACTAGCGAGGATTGTAAAATTGGTAGTAGAGTCAGTTGTCTCTAGAGATAATCAGAAATTTTGATTTGGAACATCTTTATTTAAATTTTTTTTTTTTTTAAATCATTATCTGAACATGGCCCAGTGGGACATCTTTAGAGTCTGAGATGGTTCAAAGAACAGTTAGTTTAGACATCAAGTGGATAGTCTATCCAGAGGACTAGAACTGTGGGGAGGGATTCAGGATGGAGACATTTAAAAGGTGGCCACTACTTGCCTAGGGGTATAGCTTGGGACACAGTTAGGAGGTGGAATCCTGATCACTCTAGTAACGCTGTTACCAGCCCAGGGAAGGGAGGTTGGGGGTCACTACTGGGTCTTCTGCTGGGGGACATGGTTGATCATGGTGGGAATCACAAAGACAGGTATGAGAGAGAAGTGGCCATGGTGGGGTGTGAGAGCAAGGATGATCTGGCAAGTGGCCAAGGATCTAGGAGAAGAGTGGGCATGAGATCAATGCTTGGAAGTAATCCAGACAAGATGACACTGAGACCAAAACTAGTGCTTTCTCAGCACTCTGGATCTATCTACCAGGGTTTTGTGGTAACCGTTGAGGTGTCAGGAATTTCAGGGAGGTGGATAAGTTGAGAGTCACAGGTGGTCATCTGGGAGAGTTACTGGGCCTGAGGTGTGGGAGTCCTCTGGGGCAGACTTTGAATGAGGGTTAACAGGAGAGAAAGACTGTGACTTAACAGAGGAGATCAAGTGCAGCACTAGTGGAAGAGGGCCATGGGTGTCAGAACCCCAGGTATTTCTGGGTGACTGAGGATGTAGCAAGGGACAGAGTCAGGCAAGGAGGCCTTCAGAGCAGGATGGGGCTCTGAAGGGCTGCCTTTGGCAGTGGGGACATT
This sequence comes from Mandrillus leucophaeus, assembly GCF_000951045.1. NCBI lineage: Eukaryota > Metazoa > Chordata > Mammalia > Primates > Cercopithecidae > Mandrillus > Mandrillus leucophaeus. The sequence goes on along the minus strand of NW_012102088.1, from coordinate 842,205 downwards.
CAGCCTCTGAGTAGCACCGGACCTCATTTCAGTTTGCCAAGCACTTTCTGGATGTTGCGTTCCAAATATCGTGGGGATGCCAGAGAACTGCCTACGGTGTGGAGCAACAGGGTGGAAATCGCCGTGGAAGTGAGATTGTTTGAGGGTGTGTGCTTCAAAGAGTGATGTGCATATGGAGAGGAAGTGTGAACTGAACAACCCATGGCCATGGCATTGAGGATATAAGAATGATGGCTAACCTCATCATTGCTTGTATGTGAGAGGCATACTTTTGGAAACTCCAGGAGAATTGTCTGACAAGACAAAATCCAACCCTATATGCTAGACCCAGAGTTTAAATGGCATTTCCTGGCCCACCTGCCTGTTGGTGCTATGGGAAGACACAGTGATGATAGGACCATGAGGAGAGGGCAGGAATCAGTGCCACCAGGGCTTGGTATCTCCTCTGAGGTGGGGCTTAGGGTTGGGGGTAAGCAGGGGAAGGATGCATGGGGGGCATGAACTTGGGATCCTAGGAGAGAATCTGATCATGGAAAGATCTGTCCCCATCATGGCAGGGCTCTGTGACCTTTGAGGACGTGGCCATTTACTTCTCCCAGGAAGAATGGGGGCTCCTTGATGAGGCTCAGAGGCTCCTGTACCGTGATGTGATGCTGGAGAACTTTGCACTTATAACTGCGCTGGGTAAGGCCCTCACAACCACTCTTGTCTCCTGGTCTTTGTCTATCCTTTTTCTCCCCAGAGGCAGCTCTGTCGGACCATGGGCTCTGCTGACTTCCCCACTGTCTTGGCATATGTGCTGTGGTGTAAGGAATGAAATCATTGCACTCCTTAATCAGCCCTGGTATTTGCTGTTCCAAAACGCACCGGGATGGGTCTGGGTGTTAGGTGTCTTGAGTCAGCCTAATGCATCTCAGTTTACTTCTTCACTTCCTCTTTGGGTGGCTGTGTTCATATTCATGGTACTTTGTGTCTCAGGTTGTGCCTCCTTGAGGACATTTCCTTTGACTACCTGTGTTAGGAATTTGCAGAATTTTCCTCATCAGTATTTACATGGACCATGAGCTGTTGTTGCCAGAACCTCCTTCAGGATCTGTGTCATATTAATTTTCTTTCTTGTGTTCTCAAGGAAGCTGACTTGCTCTGGGCCACTGCAGGATACTCACCTGTCCCAGCTGTCCCTTAGGACTTGCTTCATTCAAGTCCCAAGTAGTGGCACATCTAGAGGTGCCGGGAAAACCCTGGTTGTTGGAAAGGGTGAAGATGGGAATATGGCTTCAGAGGAAGCCTGGCCTCAGTCAGTGGCACCTGGGTGAGGACATGGCATCCAGCCTGTTTTCTAATCTTACCAGGAATTTGCCCTGTGTCATCCAGAGTTTGGTGCTAATGCTACTGGACACACCTCATTTCTACGTTTTTTCTTCCTCTTCTTTGACACTTTGCTGGCTTATTGCTTCATCTGGGACATCTGGCCTCACGCTGCCCCGTCTTTCTGCCCTCCATGTGTCACCAGTTTCTCTGCACTGCCTCCCAGCGTGTTTTCCAACACTGACCCACTCCCAATATGTTGTGAGTTGTGCATATGCCATTAAATATTTCTTGAACACAAGATCGCAGTTGGAATCTCTCACTCACTTCCAATTGCATTATCTTGGGCCTGAATAATGCCAACCTTCAGCACAGCATACACATGCCACCAGCTGACAAGATCTTGCCACAGGATTTGGCAAAGGAGTAGATTGGAGACCCTGTCTGTCCTTATGTGCTGCACCCCATCCTTGATATCCTGTGTTTGGTGAGGCCTCCCCATTTTGTGATCTTTAGAGGCCCCCTACTGCTAGGCAGCCCCTTTCTTATCCTGCTTTCAGCTCCTCAATGTTGCTTCAAAGCAATACTGTGAATTCATTCCTTGATGTCTATGTGAAGGTGCTTCCCTTTCCTGTTATGTACCCACAGGGTTTTAATTAATGGAGGTGGTAGAGTGCCAATACAGAGAGGTTAATGTCAATGACATAGGAATTTATCACCTGCAGTAGCAAGAGCATGTGAGCACTGTGCCATGCAGGGCCACAAGAGAGAAGGGAAAATATTAAGCCACAGCCTTTATTGGGGTTTCTGCAGATAACACAAGACATGATAAACAGTTTAGGATTGGGTAATTTGAGTGGTTTGCTTTGGGGCAAAGGGGCTCACTGGGCTTAGTTGTCTGCTGCCTGACCTTGGGATGATTAGAGCAGAGGAATATTAGCTCCTGAAACATCCAAGTCACATAGAAAATGTGATTGGGAGTATGGGGCTCTGAATTGATGTTGTATTTGTTATGCTCCTTGCTGAGCCCTTTGCTATCTCTTAAGAGTTGGCTCACTCTGGAAGCACCATTCTCTCCCCAGCCAGCAAAGTGTTTTATTTTGTTTTCTTTTGCGTTTGAGACAGTTTCACCTTGTCTCCCAGGCTGGAGTGCAGTGGTGCGATCTGGGCTCACTGCACACTCCGCCTCCCGGGTTCAAGCAATTCTCCTGCCTCATCCTCTTGAGTAGCACCCGCCACCACACCTGGCTAATTTTTTGTATTTTTAGTAGAGACAGGGTTTAGCCATATTGCCCAGGCTTGTCTCAAACTCCTGAGCTCAGGCCAGCAAAGTTTTTAAGATATCAGAACATTAAGTATTCAGAAAACAGTTTTTTTTTAAATGGTTAATACACTGCCATCATAGTCAACGTGCATTTCATCAGTGTTTCTCTGCTTTCAGTTTGTTGCCATGGGATGGAGGATGAAGAGACACCTGAGCAAAGTGTTTCTGTAGAAAGAGTACCTCAGGTCAGGACTCCAGAGGCCAGTCCATCCACCCAGAAGACTCAATCCTGTGACATGTGTGTCCCGTTCCTGACCGACATTTTACACCTGACTGATTTGCCTGGGCAGAAACCATGCTTGACTGGGGCATGTGCAGTCTTTCACCAGGAACAGAAGCATCATAGTGCAGAGAAACCCTTGGAAAGTAACATGGACAAGGCCTCATTTGTGCAGTGCTGCCTATTCCCTGAGTCAGGAACGCCTTTCACCAGCATTGAGGTTGGGAAGGACTTCCTAGCCCCACTGGGTGTTCTTCAGCCTCAGGCTATTGCTGTCTATGAACAACCCAACAAAATCAGCAAATGTGAGGAGGCCTTTCATGTTGGAATAAGTCATTACAAGTGGAGTGAATGCAGGAAAGAGTCCAGCCACAAACAAACTTTTTTTCACCCTAGAGTCTGCACTGGAAAAAGGTTTTATGAATCTAGCAAATGTGGGAAAGCCTGCCGCTGTGAGTACTCCCTTGTTCAGCTCCAAAGAGTCCACCCTGGAGAAAGGCCTTATGAGTGCAGTGAATGTGGGAAGACTTTTAGCCAAACCTCTCATCTGAATGATCATCGGAGGATCCACACAGGAGAAAGGCCTTATGTGTGTGATCAGTGTGGGAAATCATTTAGCCAAAGAGCCACCCTCATTAAACATCACAGAGTTCACACTGGAGAGAGGCCTTATGAGTGTGGGAAATGTGGGAAATCTTTCAGCCAAAGTTCCAACCTTATTGAACATTGCAGAATTCACACTGGAGAAAGGCCTTATGAGTGTGATGAATGTGGAAAAGCCTTTGGATCGAAATCCACTCTTGTTCGGCACCAGAGAACTCACACAGGAGAAAAGCCATATGAGTGTGGTGAATGTGGGAAATTATTCAGACAAAGCTTCAGCCTTGTTGTACACCAGAGAATTCACACTACAGCAAGGCCTTATGAGTGTGGCCAGTGTGGGAAATCATTTAGCCTAAAGTGTGGCCTCATTCAGCACCAGTTAATTCACAGTGGAGCTAGGCCCTTTGAGTGTGACGAGTGTGGAAAATCCTTTAGCCAAAGAACCACCCTCAATAAACACCACAAAGTTCACACTGCAGAAAGGCCTTATGTATGTGGGGAATGTGGGAAAGCTTTTATGTTCAAATCTAAACTTGTTCGGCACCAGAGAACTCACACTGGAGAAAGGCCTTTTGAGTGCAGTGAATGTGGGAAATTTTTTAGACAAAGCTATACCCTTGTTGAACACCAGAAAATTCACACTGGATTAAGGCCTTATGACTGTGGACAGTGCGGGAAATCCTTTATCCAAAAGTCTAGCCTCATTCAGCACCAGGTGGTTCACACGGGAGAAAGGCCATACGAGTGTGGCAAATGTGGGAAGTCCTTTACACAACACTCTGGCCTCATTCTCCACCGAAAATCTCACACTGTGGAGAGGCCTCGTGACAGCAGCAAATGCGGAAAATCCTACAGCCCAAGAGCTAACATTGTTTAACTCCTGAAACTCCACACTGGAGAAAAGGCTTAGACCTGCAGGGAATGTGCCATCTCTTTCTTCAGTGTTATGGCTATAGAGAGTCTTTGTGAAGGAGCCATCTGCCTAAAGTTAAACCTCATACTGGTAGACCTCCAGATGGGTGAGACTCTCATGAGTTCCAGGCACATGTGTCTTGCAGGAGCTCCTTAAAGTTAAACCTCATACTGGTAGACCTCCAGATGGGTGAGACTCATGAGTTCCAGGCACATGTGTCTTGCAGGAGCTCCTTTGCACGTTCGAAACTGCTGGAGGCCTTTGCAGGAGTTAAATCATTAGTCACCCTTGCGTACTAAGGCGAGGGAGATACACCTGTGTGCTCCCATTCCTTGGAGGACATTCCTTGAGCAGTCTGAGCCTTTAAGGGGAATTCCTTTCCTTTTCTGACTGATTACAGCATACATCTGACCAGTTTTGGCCAGAAGGACCCAGCCTGGGTTCTGCTGGAAGCTGATGTGGAAGGCTTCCCTTCATGGAAATTCTTGTTCTCACACGACACTTGGTAGTTTTTCCAGCCTCCAAGTCACCACCTCGTAACTGGCTGCCTCACATTGCTCTGGTTTGCGTGGTAATAAAGGCCTTATTTTTAAATCTGTGTAGTCTTAGGGTTTGCTTTACTGTGTAAGGTGGCTGGAAAACACACTTGGGCTCTTACATAAAGGAATGGACAGCTTTTGTGGGGCCCCAATGTCGTTGGCCTGTGCAGGAAAAATAAAACGACAGAGAGTAGTTCTCATTCTGGTTTTAGTCCAGTTTGCCTTACTGCCCAAGGCCTCCTAGGAAACAATGCAATAATTTTATTGTCCTAATTTCTGGCCTGTATCCCTACACTTTCTCTGGACTAGTCATTCTGAGGACAAGTCAGCTGTTGTGACAGGCTCCTGTGCTTTGGAGAATAAGATGGATTTGTGGCATTGTTCCCACAGGCTGTAATGCCCAGCACTGTTGAGACAAAATTTTTTCCCAGCTTCTGCAAAGGAACCACGTGCCCTGATGACCACGATTCCATAGATGGTGGGACTCAAGCTGATGGGAGCTAAGCATTGGACATAATTGGTACAGAAATTTTGGGTATGATTAATAGGAAGTGGAGGAGCTCGTAGCAAAAGACAAGTGTGCCTGTGGTAAAAGTGCATCTACACATCTAGTAACTGGCTGTGTCTTTATTTTCACAACACAATCTTCTTGTACAAGGTGTGACAGTGTAGGCATAGCCTGGCTTAGAGGGAACAACTCCATTCTGCATGTGATTGTCAGAGCGTGGAGCCAGGCAAGCAACCTGGGGGCTTCCATGGGATGGTTCGATGTGAGTGCAGGAGGACACACAGGAGGTAGAGAATCAGAAGGAGCCTGGGTAGCAGAAACCTTAACTTGGAAATGACATCCCCCATCATAGGCTTTACCCTCTGCCACAGTTACCCCATTTTCAGAGGCAGAGTCCTTTGCCCTCGTGCCCTACTTGGAGCTCAACCCTCAGATGTCCTGGCTCTCTGCAACTTTCCTAGTGACCAAGCAATAGGTCCTAATATCCAACAGTCTGAGGTCAACTTTCTGTCTCTGACTTGCCAGGCATTGGTGCCTTTCAAGGTCATGGCTCTGACCTTCACCTGGTAGAAATGTGGATATTTGGGCCTGGCCCAGAGGATGTTGCACCAAGATAGGAGACTGGAGAACTGTGGGCTCTTGGTCTTGCTGGGTAAAGCTCTATTTGTGTCCCATTTGGGTGACCCTAGTCCTCTAATTCCATCCTGTTGCACACACCTGCCTGGTGAGAAAGGCATCTCAAGCTCTTCTGCCTCTACCCACAGGTCCTGCTGTATTCTCTGTTTTGGTCTCACATTCTTTTGCCTGGTCTCCCTGTGTCAGCACTGGGGATCACTGGGGTCGAAACGGCCCTTTAAACACAAATCCTCACCCTAGTGCCCAGCACACTGCCCTTTGAGGTCCTTATTCCAGAATTCAGGCAAAACTTTACTGATCCAGCCTGGTTGGGTCAGGTATCCCCAGAGATCAGTTAACAGGACTGTGAGGGTGGACTGTTCTCAAAGAAGGGGCTGAGTTAGGCAGACCACCAAGGTAGCATGTCCATCATTATCCCCCAGATATCTTATTATATAATACTGCCTTTTTTTTTTCTTTTTTTTTTTTTTTTTTGGAGTCTCGCTCTGTTGCCCCAGGCTGGAGTGCAGTGGCATGATCTTGGCTCACCACAACCTCCACCTCCCAGGTTCAAACGATTGTCCTGCCTCAGTCTCCTGAGTAGCTGGGATTATAGGCGTGCACCACCATGCCCAGCTAATTGTTGTATTTTTAGTAGATATGGGGTTTCGCCATGTTGACCAGGCTTGTCTTGAACTCCTGACCTCAGGTGATCCACCTGCCTCGGCCTCCCAAAGTGCTGGGATTACAGGTGTGAGCCACCACGCCCAGTTGCTTATTTTTTTAAAGAGCTCCTTGTGTCAGCATGAATTGTCCTCACTTCCTGAGGCCTGTTACACTCATCCAGTGGTAAGGGAGATGGTTTTAGAGAGCACAGAGGTATGACATCAGGTGGCACTGTTGTAGGGCAGTTGAGCCGCCAAATTGGGGCTTAGTCCAAGAAGGTTCTTAGCTTCACTCAGGAAAGAATTCAAGAGCAAGCTAGTGGTAGATGAAAACAGCTTTGTTGAGGCAGCAGGGTTACAGCTCTGTGGCTGCTCCTACAGAGCAGGGCAACCCCATAGGCATTGCGTCCAGAGTATCAGCTCAGGGGGCAGCTCTGCAGTCATATTTACACCCACTTTTAACTACATGCAAAGTAAAGGGTGGGTTATTCGGAAATTTCTAGAAAAGGGATGGTAATTTCCAGGTGTTGTCAAGGTAATGGTAAACTGCCATGGCACTGGTGGGTGTGTATTATGTAGAGATGCTCTCAGTGCCTGTTCCTTGTTTCAGCCAGTCTTCAGTCTCGTATGGAGTCCTGCCTCCTATCTCACTCCCCCATCAGAGATTAGATACTCCTCTTTAATCTTAAGGGGGCTGAGGAAGGGCAGAGGTCCATCTTCTGTGACTGCTTGCTGCTGATTTTATGGGCATAGGCCCTGCCTAGCACTAAAGGAGTAAAGATCCCTGGATACCACATCTAAGGTGCCCAAAGGCAGGACACTTTCATTCTCTGGGACAGTAGATAAAGATGGGTTGGAAAACTTGTGCCAGCATTGTCTTCACCTGGAACTAGATACACCAACCCCTCTGCTGTGGATACTGGTCCATGGTCTGTTAGGAACTGGGCTGCACAGTAGGAGGTGAGTGGTCAGTGAGCGAGCATTACTGCCTGTGTTACCTCTTGTCAGATCAGTGGCAGCATTAGATTCTCATAGGGGTGCTAACCCTAACATAAACTGTGCATGTGAGGGACTGGGGTTGCACACTCCTTATGAGAATCTAGTGCCTGATGATCTGAGGTGGAAGAGTTTCATCCTGAGACCACCCCCCAGCCCCAGCCCCACATACCCCATCTGTGGAAAAATTGCCTTCCACGAAACTGGTCCCTGATGCCAAAAAGGTTAGAGACTGTTGATTCAGAAGACACAAACTTTACTGAGAGGTTAAACAAGCAAGGGTCAAAGAAAATATGTAACAGGGTCACTTGCTCATAGGTCTTTTGAATGTTAACCTATCCAGAGTTGCTAATATATGTGCAGCAGGTTTTATTAATAACTGCACAGACTTTTTACCTTGTTCTGCTAGTAGATAATACAATGCCAGTCTGTTATCGAGAACTGCATTTGCCAGAGTCTAGAGATTCTTGAATTTCTGGTAGTGCCTGACCTGTATTGGTGGCTAAAGATTCTAGAGTTTGAGTCAAGTTCTTTAGGGTTGATTTGTGGTAGGCAAAGCCACCCTAAGGTGCTGCTAGTCCTATGGCTGCCCTGATTCCCACCAGAACCAATCCTATTGCTTGTTAACTTCTGGTGTTCCTGGGCCTTATTGGGTTATAGACTGTGACCCTTGGAGGGGCAAGGGTGGCCAACATACATTTATCTTTGTTCCAAGTTTTAGATATATAAGGGAAAGCTACTCCTGAAAGAACAGATGGCTCCCTGGGGAGCCAGGAGTAGTTACAGCAGGTGACTTCTCATTCATGGCCACAAACAAAAATGAGTCCAGTTGGAGCATAAATAGAAGCCCTACAGGGTGTGATGTCTATCCTTTGCTGCCAAGTTTGGTCTATAGAGATATTCTTCCCCTGTTCCAATGGGGGTGGTCAAACAAACCTTGTTTTCCAGAAGCAAACCCTCCTAGATTAGCAGTCGTTTTTTTCCCTGTATGTTCTAGTCTGAAAGAAGACACCATATATGGTCTCCTTGCCTACAAGTGGCATATATGGTCTCCTTGCCATTTACCTTGCTTTTGCCTTGGAAACTTGGTAACTATAGTTAGATCAGAGCATTACAGGGAAACATCTGCTTTTGTGTCATTAACACAGTAGTGGGTGCAAAAGAATCATTAATGCACTGGAGATATACTCAACTTTTCAAGTCCAGGTATAATGGCAAGTGTGGAAGGGGACGTTCAGGTGGAATCCATTAAGTGGAGGAGAGTTCCACTGAATAAGTAGGGGTTTAGGTACTTTGGGATTGCTATGGTTAGTTAGAAGTACTGGGTAGATGGCCGTGAGATCTTCCAGATAGGCCAGAAGATGGAACTCTAGATCCTGGGGATGTTGATGACAAGTCCAGCAACCATGAAGATGATTCCCTGACACTATAATTTTTGAAATGTTTACTATAGAGGTTTGATCTAATTAGAACAATTTGAGGATTTCTGTCTAAACTTTCACCTAGTGAGAGCTTTATGTCCCTAATGATAGATATTCATGGCACGGTATAGGGGGATATTTCACCCTGAGTGAATGCTCTTCTCCCTCTCCATTTGGGTTGTGTTTTTCCTCCATGTAAAAACTCAGGACTGCTCAATGAATCTAGACAGTTCCATTATGAGACAAGTTAATTTTCTTCTTCTGGAAGGCATACAATGGGGACAACCTATTAATCCCCAACCCTCTCTTTCTAACTTCTTCCTGGAAAGAATTTGGAGTCAGAGTTCTTATTTAACATTTCAAATCTTACAGCATCACCAAGTGAAATAGGATTTTTTCTCCATAAGGAGCCCTGTCTGCCCTCTGTGCAAAACCTTTAGTTCCCCGATTCCTCTCCCTCCTATGTGCCTCTGTTAGGGACTAAGCTCCATGTCCCATCTGTTAACAGCAAAGCTGTACTTTTAACAGTTGGGAGAACAGCCATTCAATCCTTATGTTCTTTTGAGTCACCTGTTTTGCATTGAACAACCTTGGTATTTAAATAAAAAGGAGATTTCATATTTGGAAGTCAATCAGTCCCATTCTCTGGGATTTCAATGTTTTACTAGGGCTATAGCAAGGGAAGCCAGAGACAGTATTAAAACACTCCCTCCATTAAAGGGTCTCACCCAAATACAGTATCTCCCAGATCGCTAGGGTACCCTGGGAGCCTTATGGGCCATGTGGGACTAGGAAACCAGCAGGGTGGAGAGGTAGGTTCTCATACAGGTGAGTGTGACTATTACACCCGATGAGCTCTTCCAGATCCACGGGTGAAGGTCATGCTTGCATCCATTGGTGGTGCCTATGATGGTGGCTAGGACCCAGAATATGGGAAGAAAGAGAAGTGGGATGCACTTTCGATCTTTCTCTCCAACCTGGGTCACTCCAAAAAGAGGAAAAAGACCAAGGGACACCTTTTCTCGTAATCTTTTTAAAACAGGTAACAAACCATCTTCAGTCTGCACTCCTCTTGAGTGCATCCTGAGACACCGAGACTCTTTTAACCCTGAGACTAAAGTAAAATGGCTTATATTCTTCTGTACAAGGACAGAGTCATCTTACCAGCTCCAGGATCGATAGGCCTGGACTGCTGAGGGAGGTGTTAATTTCAATAATATCCAACAACTAGATCTTTTCTGTACATGGGAGGGCAAAAACTCTAAGGTCTGCTATCTGCAAGCCTTCTTTGCCCTGTGAAACAGCCCACCTCTTTGTAAGCACTACAAAATTGACTCTGCCCTCTTAACAGTCATATCAGACAAGCCCACAGTGGACAACACCCCAAAGTCGGAAGACGCCCTGGGGGAACCTTCAAATGCAACTTTTGGATGCTTTACCTCCCCAGCCTTATCTGGGGCCTCCAATAGCCAAGTCATCAGCTCCTCCAGCTGTGCCACACAAGAAACCCCAACTTCACTGTTGACTGTCATTGGGAAATGCCCAATGGATGCGGTGCTACTAGAATTCAATTTCCCATATCATTGCAGGACCTTAGACAAATAAAGGGGGTCTTAGGCAAGTTTTCTGATGACCCTGATAGATACATAGAGGCTTTCTAAAATCTAACCCAAATGTTTGATCTTGCATGGGGAGATGTTATGTTACTCCTAAGCCAAACTCTAACTGCTACTAAGAAACAGGCAGCCCTAAGGCAGCAGAGAGATTCAGAGACAAACAGCATGTATCCTATAGCCAGTCAAAAAAGAAACCCAGTCAAAAAGGGAAAGAGGGTAAAAAAGAGATAGGATTCCCATTCCCAATAGGAAGAGAAGCAGTTCCCCCTTGAAAACCCTAAGTGGAGACTAGACATCCCATAGATGAGTGGAAAACACTTTCTGATGTGCATTTTGTTTTGTTAGCAAAAAAACAAAACAAAACTTCTTAATTACTCTAAACAATCCATGTTAAATCAAAACCAGATGAAAATCCCTCAGCCATTATGGAAAGGCTGAGAGAGGCCTTCGTGAAACACACCTCCCTGTCTCCCAATTCAATAAAGAGCACATTTATTACTCAGGCACCCCCTGATATCAGAAGGAAGTTGCTGAAACAGGCCCTGTCCAAATGTTGTTCTAATTTTTCTCACCCTCACGTTTAAACTTTGAAGCATGTAAATAACACCCTCCTCTGTGCTCCAACCAAGGAAGTAACAGGAAGGCACTGAGGCTCTCCTCAATTTCTTAGCAGAAATGGAATATAGGACCTCAAAATCTAAAGCTCAGCTCTGTCAGACTTCAGTAAAGTACCTAGGTCTAGTCTTATCAGAAGGGATGAGAGCACCAGGTAAGGAAAGGATTAAGTCAATTTCCTTTAACAGTTAAGGGGATTCTTAGCCATTACTGAATTTTGCAGACTGTGGATACCTGGATATGGTGAAATGCCTCGCCCTTTGTACCACCTCATAAAAGAAACTCAAGCAGCTAACACTCACTCCCTAACTTGGAAACTTAAAACTCAAAAGCCTTTAACCAGCTAAAACATGTTGGGAGCAAGCCCCCCCAAATCCGGCCATAAACTGGCCACAAAACTGGCCATAAACAAAATCTCTGCAGCACTGTGACACATTCATAATGGCCCTAACACCCAAGCTTGAAGGTTGTGGGTTTACAGCAATGAGGGCAAGGAACACCTGGCCCGCCCAGGGTGGAAAACTGCTTAAAGGCATTCTTAAGCCACAAACAATAGCATGAGCGATTTATGCCTTAACAGCATGTTCCTGCTGCAGTTAACTAGCCCAACCTATTCCTTTAATTCAGCCCATTCCTTCGTTTCCCATAAGGGATACTTTTAATTAATTTAATATCTATAGAAACAATGCTAATGATTGGTTTGCTGTTAATAAATATGTGCGTAAATCTCTGTTTGGGGCTCTCAGCTCTGAAGGCTGTGAGACCCCTGATTTCCCACTTCACACCTCTATATTTATGTGTGTGTGCCTTTAATTCCTCTAGCGCCGCTGGGTTAGGGTCTCCCTGACTGAGCTGGTCTCAGCAAAAACTAGCATTACTTAAAACACCAGCCCTCAGGCTTCTCAGAGGGAAGGTATTTAATGTTTATGTATCAGAAAAAAAGGAACCGGCCCAGGGAATTTTAACTAAGGCTCGATGTCCCACTCAAAAGCCAGTGGGTTACCTAAGCAAGGAACTTGACTTGGTGGTTAAAGGATGGCCAGCCTGCCTCCAAGAAGTTGCAGTGGTGGCTTTGCTTGTGCCAGAGGCCACCAAGTTAATCATGGGAAATAACTGGTTTTTTTGTTTGTTTTTTGTTTTTTGGTTTTTTTGAGATGGAGTCTCGCTCTGTCACCAGGCTGGAGTGCAGTGGCATCATCTCGGCTCACTGCAACTTGTGCCTCCTGGATTCAAGTGATTCTTCTACCTCAGCCTCCTGAGTAGCTGGGACTATAGGCATGCACCACCATGCCCAGCTAATTTTCGTATTTTTAGTAGAGATGGGGTTTCACCATGTTGGCCAGAATAGTCTTGATCTCTTGACCTTGTGATCCACCTGCCTCAGCCTCCCAAAGTGCTGGGATTACAGGTGTAAGCCACCAAGCACAGCCAGAAAATAACTGTTTAGACCCCACATAATATAGCAGGACTGCTATCCTCTAAGGTAACTCTCTGGCTAACAGACAATCGCCTCCTCAAATATCAGGCTTTGTTGTTAAAGGGATTTACAGTCCAGTAAAAACCTGTCGTTGCCTGAACCCAGCCACGTTCTCCAAAAGTAAACTGGAGAAGCTGAACATGATTGTCAACAGAGAGTGATGCACACCAGTAAAAAAAAAATGATAAGGATCACTGTTTATATTATCTGTAAAGTTTTAATTAATGAAGAAGAATTTTCTGAAAGAGCACTCAGCTTAATTAAAAGTGGATACCCAAGTTATAGATGTACTTGAAACGCCTTTATGTTTTTCTCTTCTTAGATCTTGTTTTTTCTGGAAAAGTTTTGTATCTCAGTCAACTGAATTACTTTTCTCCACTCTGTCTTGCCAATCTTCATGCATGCATGAAAGGCTCAAGGATGACTTCTGATGGCCTTGGACTACTTGAGAAAACAGACAAGGTGCCACAGATTCAGTTTGGGGGAAATCTCTGTTTTCCTCGTGGAACCCCAATAATTAGAGATCGATAAATCTCTCTCAAAATCTGTTTTTGCCTTCAAGCTATGCCTGTTTATTAGGCCCCAGAAACTATATGCTTTCATAGCCTTACTCTTAAAGGGCTCCACCCTGATCTTCTGGATCTTCTTCTGTCTGTCTGTGTAGTCATATATGTGTTGTGTGATGTCTATAAAAAAGAGCTCTAATTGATTGGTTTATAAGCACTTAGATCAATTTGTTGTTGTTGTTGTTGAGACAGGGTCTTACTCTGTCACCAGGCTGGAGTCCAGTAGTGTGATCTTGGCTCACTGCAACCTCTGCCTCCCAGGTTTAAGTGATTGCCCTGCCTCAGCCTCCCAAGTAGCTGGGATTATAGGCACACACCATCATGCCTGGCTAATTTTTTGCATTTTAGTAGAGACGGGAGTTCACCATATTGGCCAAGATGGTCTCAATCTCCTGACCTCGTGATCCACCCGCCTCAGCCTCCCAAAGTGCTGGGATTACAGGTGTAAGCCACCGCACCTGGCCGATCAAATATTTTTTGAAAGAATAGTAAAAACTGTAACTCCTCTTAGTTCATGTGACTTTAATCTTTAAAACTAAAACAGTCTTAGGGATTATTGGTAAAACACAAATGTATTCAGGATGTAAATATGTGGTCTAAATTATGCAAGTCAGATACTAGGTTTGCTAAATGTTTTAAGATTGTACTGCTCCTTTGGCCTTAAAGAACTGTTCAACTTGCCTGCTTCACAATGGGTAAAGTCTGGGAACATATGGAAGTAACCACACACCTGACTTATTCTGGAAGGAGTTAAACTTTATCTGCACCTAGCACATAATTAAAACAACTTACCAGGTTTTACATTAAAGTTAAAAATTGCTAACAGGTAGGGCCAGGTGTGGTGGCTCACGCCTGTAATCCTAGCACTTTGGGAAGCTGAGGCAGATGGATCACGGGGTCAGGAGATTGAGACCATCCTGGCTAATGTGGTGAAACCCCATCTTTACTGAAAATACAAAAAATTAGCCTGGTGTGGTGGCACGTGCCTGTAGTCCCAGCTACTTGGGAGGCTGAGGCAGGATAATCGCTTGAATCTGGGAAGTGGAGGTTGCAGTGAACTGAGATTGTGCTACTGCACTCCAGCCTGGGTGACAGAGCAAGACTCTGTCTTAAAAAAAAAATTGCTAAGAGTTACCATTATGACCTGTAATTGAGACTACTGAAATAGATTTACATGCAAGGTGTGTAAAAACAGCAAAATGTGTTTTTTATAAAAAATTATAAGAAGGCATGGCAATGTACATTTTGCCTAGGGATAAAGAATTTCTTAAAGTAGATAAAATACAGCTGAAGGTTTAAGCAAATTGGGGCAAAATTGCAAGAATTAATCTTGCAAAGGAAACTCTGTGTGAACATATTGACAAAATTCAAAAGGGCATTATATGATTTTCTGTAAATTGAGCATTGATATAAAAGCACAAGAAGTAATTCTTAATGCACGAATCTACTCTACCAAAATTTGTAAAGGGTTATAAAAGGTTTGTGAAAATCTCACCTCATTGTCAAATTGGTTAAGATTGGATAGAATTGCCTATAAGGTTTCATTAAAAATTGTGGTTGACATTAATAGTACACCAATGTAAGGGTGAAATTTGACTTTCTCTCTCTTTTTTTTTTGAGACGGAGTCTCGCACTGTGTCACCCAGGTTGGAGTGCAGTGGCGCGATCTCGGCTCACTGCAAGCTCCGCCTCCCAGGTTCACGCCATTCTCCTGCCTCAGCCTCCGAGTAGCTGGGACTACAGGCGCCGCCACCACGCCCAGCTAGTTTTTTGTATTTTTAGTAGAGACGGGGTTTCACCATGTTAGCCAGGATGGTCTCGATCTGACCTCGTGATCCACCCGCCTCGGCCTCCCAAAGTGCTGGGATTACAGGCTTGAGCCACCGTGCCCGGCCGGCTTTCTCTCTCTTGAACACAATTTTCATGTAATGGTAACAGCTAATGAAAGGTTTTTGCTTTTTCAAATTTTTGAGTCATCATTTTGGCAAAATAAATAACATAGTAATCTGGAATTCTATTACATAACATCAAATATTTTAAGCCTGTTAACATATTTAACAGACTTCCACAAATCAATTGTCTTTCCTGACACCTAGCTTTTGGATGCTACAGAGGGCCCCCGGGGGCATCCAGAAAAGAGGTAAGCAGGATTATTTGACATGTTTAGTTACGTGGGATTGCCAAAATGATGTCTAATCTTCTTCAGGTTATATTTCAGCAAATACTGTTAATATGCGTTCCAAAATTGCACGGGATTTTGAAAATTCTAATGTCAAAGTATATGCTATCAACCACAATTAAGGTTGTTATGTTAAGTTATTGTAAACCACAGAGATAACCAAATTTTTTGGTCAATCATGTTTTTGACTAACCACTCTGGACATTTTGTAATTTATAGACAATTGTTATCTTGTTTTAATCCTCTTCAAAATATGGTTCATAATCAAACGTAGGACTTTAACACGTATTCTTAAATGCAGGTTTCTGATAACTGAAAAACATACAGGACTCATGAAAAGCTAAAATGTTTATAAATATCAAGCAGAACAACAGTTAACAGAATAGGCTGAACTAATAGAAAAACTGAAATAATATTTTTGACTTTCTCTTGGAACATTGCTGATCCTTGTTTTGTTTCTCAGAGTCAAGGAAACCTCTTTTGAGCTAGCTACAGCCTTTAACAATAGAGTAAGGTTTACTTCTGTGAACAAAATTTGGAACATGTTTGTTTCTCTCTGCCTTATTTGTTCTTTAAGGACCACTGCAACATGGTCTTGGGAATTATACTTCAAGAAGCCTATAAGGTTAAAGGATGTTTATACTCACAGTGATACAGGAATAGCACTGGGTGGTTGCAGGATGATGGAAAAATTCAAACAACAAATAAAAACAAGAACTAGGCAAATAAACCACAGGATAACAGAAAACCCAAAATAAGAGAGAGAATGGCCAAAATCCCAGTGGGGATGACACGTCCATGACTCTTCTGGGTAAAATCAAATAAGAGAGAAAGGGGGCAGTAACCAGGTGCATCCGTGAATTTCTCTCCTTTTCCAGAATATGTAATAATTATTCCACTCTCTAATTAAAGAAACACTCACAAAATAGGAATGCTGTGTGGTCACAGGAGAAGGAGGAAAACATCAAGCTATTAAAACTAGCTACTCCAACAAGGGGACTGGGCTGATGAGACCTTAACAAACAGGATGGGGGCTACGCTTCCCCACGACGCTAGATTTGACCCATTTCCTACCCCAGACCTAATTATACGCTCATCGCCACATTAAATCACACATCCACCAGTGCCAGGCCAAGCATGCCCACATTTAGTATAAAAATGGTTGCCACCCCAATTCTAAGAAATTTCTATCTTTTCCTAGAAAAACCTCATGATTATTCCACCCCCTAATTAGAAGAGCCCATAAAATTAGAAACCCAAACTCCATTGTGCATGACCCGCTCTCCCTCGTTCGTCCGCACTTCCCTCTTCTCTTGGGAAAAGTACACTCTTCTCAGAAATGTGTACTTTTCCTTCTCAATAAAAGCTTTTCACCGTTAGCTTCATTTTGACCCATCCCTGAATTCTTTCTCGCAATGGTGTCAAGAAGCTGGGCTCCGGAAGTGGGGGGTCTCACGGCCCCTGGAGACCTTCCCGAGCCCTGGGCAACACCAATCCTCCCAGAAGACGCAGACGTCCCACAGAGGGAACCCCATGAGCACGTCCCGGGAGTGGCTCCACGCAGGAACGGGGGATCCAGATCGACGCCAGTCCCAGGGACAGTGCCTGGGGTCAGGGTGGAGGAGGACGCAGTAACCAGGCGTAAGATTTCACTGGTACATGGGAACGTCACTGGGTCACTCAGAGGAGGCAAGCAGGGAACCTCGAGGGAGGGCCCCCTTTATCAAACTCGCTCACCTGGGTGCCTGGGCGAGTGCTCACAGCCTGCTTGTAGGGACGCTGAGGCATCCGAACAATAGGAAGTTTTAAAAATGTACAATCCAGTGTGTACACTTGCTCCACTAAGATCATCTGAGATATACACAATCATGGTGTGCATCATAAAAATGGAAAAAGAGCCAAGCCTGGCCCGTCACCGGACGAGACTACATTACCCAGAAGGTAGTGGGGCGACGCGTGCGCCGGACCAACGTCGGCACAGGAACAGGCGTGACAGGCGGCGGCGACGCAGGGGCGGGACTTCTGGCCTCGCTGGCGTGGACGTTTGCGGGGTGACGCGTTGGTCCTCACTCTCGCAACTGTGCTGGGAAGGATGGTGGGGAGACTGGGGCTCACTTCCGCTCCGTTGTAGGACCCGGGGTAGGGTGTTGAGTCCGTGGGAGCTGCCCCACGCGGCCTCGTCCTGCCAACGGTCGGATGGCAGAGGCGAAGGACGCAGCGCAGGTGAGCAGATGGGCTCGGCTCCCGCGGCCAGCCGGCCTCAGCGTGCCGGGCCCGACGAGCGGGAGGACGGCGTTTCGGGGTCCTCCGCAGTGCAGTCCCTGCCGTTGCTCCTCAGAGGCCTAGAACGGGGTCGAGCGGCCCCGAGTCCGGGTGGGTGGGGAGCGTCCCCGTTTCTGGGGTGCGGCGTTGGGGTGTGCAATAGGGCTTTTAGGGACCCGGAACACCTCACAGGGAAGAGGAGCGATCGCGGTCCTCCTTGTGACTTCCAGCCGTGTCCTTTCCCGGGCCTGCGACCTTGAACCAGTCCCGTTACTGTCCTCGTCCTTCATTTTTGCACGCGGAAAGTAGAAATATTTACTCTTTTCCCCCCTGGGTTGAGGAAGCTTGAACGGCTCCCTGGGTGATGTGTGTGCGTCCGTTGCAGTGCACAGCACGGTCCGGGGACGTCGCTCGGGATGTTGTTTCCGGAGATGCTCCCTGGGCGTGTGCTAGGTTTAGAGACTCAACCCCAGCAGGAGTCTGACCCTCTGGCCTCCTTGGCCTCCTGTCTCTACAAAACGAAGGGCAGCGGCTGAAGGAGGTGGGAGGAGCGTTTTTGCAGTTGCTGCTATGCCAGGGCAGAAAAGGTGGTAGGGCAGGCTGAGGAATTTGTCTTTCAGTTTGGGGAAAGTGACGCTGGGTTGCAACTAACACTATATTTTCCTGTTTAAGACATTTAGTTACAGGTGAAAAACGAGTCCATTAAAATGTTCAGAGGTGATGGTATGTAGGATGTGGTGTCCCTTTGGGGATAACACATGAGGCCCAGGGTTACTCTCTAGCAGTCACCCTGATTACTTTCATGATAGCCCAGATTACTGTCAGCTCCTGTCGTAGTTGTTCATTTCTCATCCACATCTCCCTCCCTCGCTTTATTTCCGACTCCCTCTGGTGTCCGCTGCTTAAAGAGGCCTCGTCTGTTGCACTGTTTAAAGCTGACCAAATCTCTTTGGTCTCCTTGCTCTGTTTTCTTGTCATCGGAATCTTTAAGGCCATCTGATACTGCCTTACTCATTTATTTAGTTGCCTGTTTACGATCTTTTTCCAACCCTGGAATGTGAGTGCCTATTGCTTCCTGCTCCCAAGACTCAGAAGAGCCAGGCTTAAGTACATACATTGTACTTAATAAATGGTTGTTGATTGAATAGGCCTCTCTTTCAGGGACTCCCATCACATTTCCAGTAAATCTACCTCCTCCTGCCAGCATGGTCTGCAAGGCTCTGCTTGGTCTGCCCTTTTGACCATATCTTCCTTCTCCTCTTCCATTCTCCCCTTTCTCACTGCATTCATCCAGGGAGTCCTGAGCTTGCCAAGTTCTTTGCCATTCTTCAGCCTTTGCCCTTGCACTTCCCTTTGGCTACGACATTGTTCTCAGGTCTCTGCAGGGCTGCCCCTCCACACCCATCCTGGCAGTGCTGGCTCTAGCTAAAAGCACCCCTTACTCCCACCTGCCTGCCCTCTGGCAGCTTGGTGAGGTGTTTTAGTGGTGCTCAAATGCTGCTTTTGCTTTTTAAACATGAAGCTGTGTGTGACTTCTAAAGCTCCCTTAGCCTTTGGTTGCTGGCTGTGAAATGGAAGTGATAACGACATTTACCTCTGGGCCTGTCAGGGATTAATAAAGTTCCCAAACACATCAGGCACTTACATGTGCTAGGCACACCACTGATTGCTTAAGTAAACATTTTCTGTTTAGTTCTTAGAGCTGCCTGCTGAGATGGGAATAATTATTGTGTTGATTCAGAAATCGATCCTTAGGGAGATGATGTGACATCATCATGGTCACATAGCTGGCAAGTGTCAGATTTATTTGCTTTACCACAGCTAAGGAAGGTTTAGCTTGACAGGGACACAGTGAGGACCAGAGGACTTAGTGAAGGGGGTCTGCCCCTCCACACCTGTGGGTATTTCTCGCAAGGTGGAAACGAGAGACTGAGAAAAGAAATAAGACACAAAGTATAGAGGAAGAAAAGTGGGCCCAGGGGACCGGCGCGCAGCATACGGAGGACCCACACTGGCACCAGTCTCTGAGTTCCCTCAGTATTTATTGATCACTGTCTCTATCATCTCGGTGAGGGGGATGTGGCAGGACTATAGGGTAATGGTGGGGAGAGGGTCAGCAGGAAAACATGTGAGTAAAGGACTCTGTGTTATAAATAACTTTAAGGAAAGGTGCTGTGTCTGGATGTGCACATAGGCCAGATTTACGTTTGACTTTATACAAACATCTCAGTGTAGTAAAGAGCAGTATTGCCGCCAGCATGTCTCACCTCCAGCCATAAGGCGGTCTTCTATCTCAGTAAATAGAACGTACTATCAGGTTTTACACCGAGAGACATTCCGTTCCCAGAGACAGGCAGGAGACAGATGCCTTCCTCTTATCTCATCTGCAAAGAGGCCTTCCTCTTTCATTCCTCCTCAGCACAGACCCTTTATGAGTGTCGAGTTCGGGGACAGTCAGGTCTTTCCCTTCTTGTGAGGCCATATCTCAGGCTGTCTCAGTGAGGGAAGACCTTGGACAATACCCAGGCTTTCCTGGGCAGAGGTCCCTGCAGCCTTCTGCAGTGCATTGTGTTCCTGGGTACTTGAGACTGGAGAATGGTGATGACTTTTACCAAGCATACTGCCTGCAAACACATTTTTAACAAAGCACATCCTGCACAGCCCTAAATCCATTAAACCTTGAATCAATACAGCACATGTTTCTGCAAGCACAGGGTTGGGGCTAGGGTTACAGATTAACAGCATCTCAAGGCAGAATAATTTTTCTTAGTATAGATCAAAATGGAATTTCGTATGTCTTCCTTTTTCTGCATAGACACAGCAACAGTCTGATCTATCTTTCTTTCCGCCACACTTAGCTGCTGCTGTTGCTCTTACCATGGCTGGATTAGTATCAGTCATTTTCCTCCATTCTTTTAATATGCCAGAGCACTTACTGTCTGCTTCCCATAGTCCTCATGGGATTGCCATTGTTTGTGTCATCTTCAACAGCTTCCCATAGAAGGCATTTCTCTCAGGCACAATTGCGTTATGTCAAAAGGCAGTATCTGCCTCCCCTTTGAGTCCTGCACGGAAGTCAGCCCTAAGGAGACCTAGTTGATTCAGACCTGGATCTCTCTGCACATTGACTAGAGACTGAGTGACAGGTTCTGATCCTATCCGACAACACAAGGCCAATAGCATTACTTCTGTTGAACTTTCCAGATGTTGGTGACCTTCAAGGATGTGGCTGTGACCTTTACGCAGGAGGAGTGGAGACAGCTGGACCTGACCCAGAGGACCCTGTACCGAGAGGTGATGCTGGAGACCTGTGGGCTCCTGGTTTCACTAGGTAATGGCTCACCTCTCATCCCTGAGGAGGACCCTAATCTTCTTCTTGATTCTTGGTCAGGCAAAAAGGTCACTGGAACTGCCCACCTTTCTCTTCACAGACCCTGCAATTTTCTGGTCCCACCTCTTCCTGACTAGTCTCCCTTTGTCTGCATCAGAGATTGTTGGGGTAGAAAATGTCCTTTTAACACAAACCCTCACTCCAGTGCTCAGCCCATTCTGAGGTCCTTAATCCAGATTGCATAAGAAGGAAACTGATTGGCCATCCTGGTGGGGTCAGCTGTGGCCACAGCCCTGTTAAGCAGAGGCCATGGGGGTTGGGCTGTTCTTAGAGAAGGGGGTGAGTCAGGCAGCCCCTCAGAAGACATTTGTCCTCAGTGCCCCTCGGATATCTTCCTAAGCAATACAATCTGTAAAAAGTCATCTGGATGCCTGCATGGCCATTGGTTGTTTTCTGATGCTGGATACCCATGCTGTGTTGATCCAGAAGGTGTTTTTAGAGGGTACACAGGAATGTCCTCAAATGGCATGGGTTGATACCCTGATAAAGCCATTCCTTTTACTTTCTTTGTCCAGCATGCTAATTGTCATAAAAGTCTCAGATTGGCTGGGTGTGGTGGCTCTCGCCTATAATCCCAGCACTTTGGGAGGCCGAGGCAGGTGGATCACGAGGTCAGGAGTTTGATACCAACCTGGCCAAGATGGTAAAACCCCGTCTCTACTAAAAATACAAAAATTAGCCGGGCGCGGTGGTACGCGCCTGTAATCCCAGCTGCTCTGGAGTTTGAGGCAGGAGAATCGCTTGAACCCGGGAGGCAGAGGTTGCAGAGAGCCGACATCACACCATTGCACCCCAGCCTGGGTGACTGAGCAAGACTCCATCTCAAAAAAAAATAAAATAAAAAAATAAAGTCTCAGATCAGCGCTGAGTCTTTCATTTTCCTTTCACTGCCCCAGTACAGTTCATTTCTTTTTTTAACAGAGGGGACAGCCTCCAACTCAGCCCTGAGAAAGGTACGTGGGCTTGCTGGGACTTAGTGGCATTGTTTTGATTTTGTTGTGATTGCAGCCTTCTATTTGTAGGAAGTGAAATTGACTTTCTCATTTACCACAGCAAAACAAGGTTCCCTTTTAGAATACAATATTTAACAAAAATGGGTCAGGATAAAGAAGTTATTAGAAATGATGGCACACTCTGAGTTCATTTGGGAAGGTAGACATCAATCCATAGATGACAGGTGAAATAAGTTCTAGAAAGAAAAATGAGGGGAATTTAGGAATAAATAAGCAGAACATCATAACCTATTGTGGGTATTCCAAAGAGGGCATCTCAGGAAGTGACAGTGGAGCTGAGACCTGAAAGCTGAGTAGGAGTTAGCTGGATGGAAGGAGGTAGAGGAGGGGAACAGTGTTCCAGGTGGAGGAACCAGTGTGTGAAAAGTGACAGGGAGCTCAGCTCTTGGGAGAGCCAAAGGATCGTCTGATTCACCTTTCCCACAGCCCTGTCCCAGAACTCAAAGCCAGGCACATAGCACACATTGGTGGACCTTACTGTGACATGTCTGAAGGAATCATGGGCTATGGTTCAGAATCTGCCAGTTGGGTATTTCTGTGGGTCCTTGTACCTCAGTCATTGGTTTTCCATACAGAATCCTGTCTTTTACTCACCACATCTAGTGGAAAGCATTTGGATGCATATAACAGAAAACCAGATCAAACTGGCTTCACCTGGAAGGAAATTCACCAACTCGCCTGATGAGAAGCCCGAGGTGTGGTTGGCTCCAGGCTTGTTCAGTGCCGCAGCCCCGTGATGCCATCAAGGATGTCAGAGTTCTTTGTTCCTTCTTGGTTCAGGCTTCTGTATTGTCCTCAGGCTGGCTCCTCACAGGGATGCTGGGTGCTGCAGCCTTGACTGGGGCAGCCGGCCCCCATGGTCAGTCCCTCCTCCCACCTTGGAATAAATGCTTTCTTTTCACAATGAGAATCCAGCTTTGGTCACCTGCCTAATGAAGACTCTTGCATTTACCAATTTATTTCAACCAGTGGTTTTTCTTTTCCTTTTTTTTTTTTTTTTTTTGAGATGGAGTTTTGCTCTGTCATTCAGGCTGGAGTGGTATAATCTCAGCTCATTGCAGCCTCTGCCTCCTAGGCTCAAGCAATCCTCCTAACCTCATCCCCTTGAGTAGCTAGGACCATAGGTACACACCACCATACCTGGCTAATGTTTTATATTTTTGGTAGAGATGGGGTTTCACCATGTTGGCCAGGCTGGTTTCAAACTCCTGGTCTCAAGTGATCCTCCTGCCTCGGCCTCCTAAAGTGCTGGGATTACAGCATGAGCCACCATGTCCAGCCTCAGCCAGTGGTTTTCAGCTCCATCTGGGTCCCAGAATTTTGGGGGGCACATTTTGAAAGTACTGATGCCCAGGTCTCACATGAAGAAATTTTGTTTCATTTGGTTTGAGGTTAGAATCAGGCATCCCCAAGTGGTTCTGAAAGCATGAGGTGTTTGAGAAGCAATGATTTAGATTCGTTAGAAAATGCCTTCTTGGGCCAGGTGCAGTGGCACTTTGGGAGGCTGAGGCAGGAGGATCACTTGAGGCCAGGCACTCGAGGCCAGCCTGACCAACATTGTGAAACCCAGTCTCTATTAAAAATACAAAAATTAGCCAGGTGTGGTTTTGCATGCCTGTAATCCCTGCTACTCGGGTTGGCTGAGGCACAAGAATCCCTTGAACCTGGAAGGCAGAGGTTGCAGTGCGCCGAGCACTGCACTCCAGCCTAGGCAATAGAATGAGACTCTGTTTCAAAAAAAGAAAGAAAGAAAATGCCTTCTGGAGGAAGCGGCTCACCTTTGCAGTTTCCCATGGCTGTCAAAGTGTTGTGTGCCTGAACAACGTTGGCTTCCATAGACGGAGGTCATGGGCAGTGGGTGTTGTGTAGACAGATAGCACTACCCTCCATGGCAGTTGTAGCCCAACAATGGGATTTGTACCTGTCTTTATCTCCTTGGCTGCTATAATAAAATGTCATGGATTGAGTGGTTTAAGCAGCCAGAGTTTAGTTTCTTATGCTTCTGGAGGCTGGGAAGTCCAAGATCAAGGTGTTGGCAAGTTTGATTCCTAATGAGACTTCTCTTCCTGACTTGCAGATGGCTGCCTTGCTGTGTTCTTACATGGTGGAGGGACACAGGATAGATCTCTCTCCCTCTCCTCCTGTTTTTATAAGGCCATAATCCTGTCAGATTAAGGCTCCACCCTTACAGCCTCATTTAATCTTAATTACCTTCTAAAGATCCTGTCTCCATATTCAGTCACGTTGGGTGTTAGGGCTTCAACGTACGACTTTTATGGGGAACACAGTTCACTCACTTGATTTTCAGGTCTCACATCAGCATTTTGCTTACTTTGGTAGCAGCTTCATTCATGTCTGGCCCCTGTCATGAAGTCCTAGGCAGGATGGAGAGACTTTCATTTTCTCATTAGATTACTTCTATTCTATTTCTTTTGCTATCAACAGGGCATCGGGTTCCCAAACCAGAGTTGGTCCACCTGCTAGAGCATGGGCAGGAGCTATGGACAGTGAAGAGAGGCCTCTCACACCCTACCTGTGCAGGTAAGCAGCCACCAGCTGGTCAGGTGGAGTCATGGCAGTCTTGAGAATGTGAGGGCACCACCACCTCTGAATTTCTGTGTGAAACTGCTCCTTGTGGCCTCCTGGGGGCCTGGTTGTTTCTGACTCACTTTGGGGTATAGTGTCCGTCATCAGGTGAGCACTGAGCCACACAATTATTCAGAGACACAGTTACCTTCTGCTGTGAACAGGAATCTTTATGGTTGCTCTGGCTCAATCCAGCTGGTAGAAGGCGAACAAGAAGGGGAGAAGTCATACCCCATTGTACACATATTTTGCAACCACATAATCTTGACATGAACTAGGCGTTTGGCCACCTGGATGCTCAGGACTGACAAATGTGACTTGGCTGTGTGCCCATGGAAAAGAATTAATGGATTTGGTTTACATCACCTCAGGCTCCTCTACTCAAAAAAAATCAGAGTGATATAATTTCTGTGTCACTGAGTTGTTAGAGGATGTAGAGATAACGCATGATACTGCTTAGTTCTTGGTCCAAAGGATCAACAAATGTCAGCTAGTTGGTATTATGCATGAACAGTTTTAATCATCATAAATGTAGTGTCACACATTTCTTTCTGGACTCAGAGAAAGGGGATTTTCCTCCCCTTGATATTACTGTCGGCATTATGCCCTGAATCCCACTCTTCCACCTTCTCCATCCACTCATGCATCCTCCAGTTAGACCATCAGAGACTCAGAAGCAGCCCTTTGCCCCATGTCTTCCTGCCCCTCTTGTCTTGAAAAACACCAATGTGACATTTGGACTTCCCTGCCCTACATATGTGCTGATGAGTGTAGCTGGAGTCATCTGCCTTGTGGATTTGTATCACCACTGAGTCATGGGCTCTCCCCTTGGGCTTCTTGGCCAGCCCCATCTGCAACCCTGTGTTCCAAATACCCCCCTTCCCATTCCCTCAATCCCACATCTCCACTTCAGTGTCTCAGAGGCACCTTTAGCTCCTGATGCCTAAAAAGACACTCAGTTCAGGGAATGTCTTACTATCCAAGCAGGTTAGAAGGCTGGAAACATGCCACATAGCTCCTGGACTCCACCTAACTTCATCAAACCCAGCATCCATTCATCCCTAGTCCTGCTCATTTTAAATGATCCATATCTCCTGAGTCCATCACCTCCACTGCTTTTCTTGGCTCCTTCACCAGCACCCTAGTCCAGGCTCTCGTCATCTTTTGCCTGAGCCTTACCAGAGGCTCCGAACACGTCTCCCCGCATCTGCCCCATTCCTCTGGGCAGCTCTTGTCCCTACACCAGCTCCTGCAGCCACTCAGATGTGTTTCAGATTTTCAGCACTTCCCCAGCAGCTGATGTTTCAGTATGTAATTAATTTCATGTTAAAAATAGGATGTGTGTTTAATGTTCTTGAAGATTCATCTGCGCAGTCTCATACCTGGCTTCTCTTGTCCTCTGTGGAGGAGATCTTACCTCTAGTCACAGTCAGTGTCTTTGCCAGTGGCTGCATCACACCTGTTGTGTTCTCAGGGAACTTGCTTTTTAAAAACATCTCTGCTTTGTCTGTGCCTTCAACTTCTCTATATTCAACATAGAAAGTGTGCTCAATACAAAACCAGAAAGTGAATATAAGTTTAAACAAACAAACAAAAAAGTGTACTCAAATTGCTTACACTTGGGGGAAACAGACAAAATGCTTTTTCACTTACAATACCCTGTAACTTGTGTTGGCCCCACTTGTAAAGCCGAGCTTCTTGGAGTTGTCTCATGTTTGGAAGAGATGTTTACGCTTGACTTTAATATTTTTTTGTTTAAAATTTCTCAAACTAAAAAAGAAATCTTATGTACACAATAATAAGTACAAATTTGAAGGGCTCAGCTTAAATTTTTACATTTCTACAAATTGAATTCTTCATCTAGGTCAACATTTACAATATTTCCAGCACCTTGGCTGTTTCTGTCACCCTGTCTTTGTCAGTAGCTCCTCCTGCAGTGGGAGCCACCGTTTAGACTCTCTCCCTAGGGATTAGTTTTTAATGTTGTGAATGGGCATAATTGGAGCCCCAAAGCATTTTCTCTTTTGCGTATTTCTTCTTTTCACCATCATTGTGTCCATGAGCTGGGTTTATCCTGTATGCTGTGTACGATAACATTGTGTGAAAACATCAGGATCTATTTCTTCACTCTCCTATTGGTTGGCATGGGTATTTTTTACATTATTTGGAGATTATGAAGAATGCTGCTACGAATACTATTTTCCATAATATTTAGTGGATATGAACACTCATTTCTGTTGCATATACACCCAGGAGACGACTGGTGGAGTCAAGAGACAGATCTGTGTTTAGATTTAAGTCAAACCCCCAAATATTTTTCCACAGTAGCCGCACCATTTCCCATCCCCACCAGCCAGATATGAGACTGCTGCTGCACTCGGGTCTTCTAAGCATGTGATGTTCGCTACTTTATGAAGCACAGCTGCTACGTTCTTCAGATCACAGCAGTGAAGTTGTTCTTGCTCGTGTCACTTCCTTTACCCAAATTGCCCAGTGTAGCAATGAGAATAATAATAAGGGTAATGTCCCACAATTTTTTTTTTTTTTTTTGAGACAG
>NW_012102088.1:789573-814781 GCF_000951045.1 Mandrillus leucophaeus | reverse complement strand
GGTGGGGGAGGGAGGGAGGGAGGAAGGAAGGAAGGAAGGAAGGAAGGAAGGAAGGAAGGAAGGAAGGAAAAAGAAGGAAACTTGGTTTTATAAAATGACCTAAATCATAAGATTCATGATGTCTTGTTCAACATACAACCAAGATATACGAAGAGTACCTGGCACATATGTGTAAGTGTCAATAAACACTGGTTGCATAGATAAGTGAATGAATGAATGATGGAATACACCACTTTCTACTTTTATTTATAGCTGTGTCTATGTGTCATCCACCTTTCAAGTAAAGCTGGGTTCCTTGAGGGTCGGATTCATCTTTGCATTTCCTGTAATTAGGACAATTTCTGCCACAGAGTGGACACTCAAAGATATGTTTAATAAATCAGTAAAAGAATAGATGATTAAATAAATGTCACTTTTCTACCACTTCAGATACAACATTCTCTTGCTAAGAATCATTCAATGCCTCCCTATTACTCTTAAGCTAAAGTCCAGACTATTCTCCACGACCTACAAAGATTTAGCACTCACACCACATCTTTTTTACTTGGAATTCCAGCTACGCTAAACTTCTTGGAGCTCCTCAAATTCATTGTTAGGATAAAGATCAGAGTCCCTAATTCCCCACTCAGGGCCCTTCACCTGGCCCATCATCACCTGCTCTCAATCCCACTGCTATTCCTTCATCTGGCTAAGTCCTTCTTGTCTCCCGGTGAAGCCTTTCCTGACCCATCTGTAGCTTAATACCCTTCATATAGCTCTCACTGTATGTACCCTGTACCACTGCTTTGCAGTGTTTGTCACAAGAATAAATTATTATTTTTGTGTTTGTTTTTTTTTTTTTTTTCTTTGAGACAGAGTCTCACTGTGTTGCCCAGGCTGGAGTGCAGTGGCACCATCTCAGCTCACTGCAACCTCCACCTCTCAGGTTCAAGAGATTCTCCTGCCTCAGTCTCCCGAGTAGCTGGGATTACAGGCACATGCCACCGCACCTGGCTAATTTTTCTAGTTTTAGTAAAGACGGGGTTTCACCATGTTGGCCAGACTGGTGTCAAACTCCTGACCTCAGGTGATCCACCTGCCTCAGCCTCACAAAGTGCTGGGATTACAGGCGTGAGCCACCCACCCGGCCAATTTTTGTGTTTCTTTTATCTAGTATTTATTTCCTCCATTCAGCTGTAAGTTCCATGAGATAAGGAGTGTGTCTGTTATGGTTTTTCACAGTGTTATCTAGTACCTAGGACACAGGTAGGAAACCAATGGCCCATTTTTTTTTACCTGTCTGCCAGATGTTTTTTTCCTACAATTTGAATTCACTTCATATATATATATATATATATATATATTTTTTTTTTTTTAACAAAAAATCTGGATTTCTGGCTTCTCTTGAAAAAAAAGAATCCAAAGATCTGAAATGACTGCACAACTGTCAGGATAGGTGAGCAATGCTGCAGTAACAATCTCAAAAACTCAGATGGATTTCTCACTCACACTGCATGTCCCCTGCAGGAGGCTGGGGCTCTGCTTCCACTGCCTGAGTTCTAACTGGAACATCAACTGTCACTGTGACCAAAGGGAAGTGAGACCCAAGCAAACCCTGTCTCGCCTTTTTTTTTTTTTTAGATGGAGTCTCACTCTGTCACCCAGGCTGGAGTGCAGTGGCACCATCTCCGCTCACTGCAAGCTCCGCCTCCCGGGTTCACACCATTCTCCCACCTCAGCCTCCCAAGTAGCTGGGACTACAGGCACCCGCCACCATGCCTGGCTAATTTTTTGTATTTTTAGTAGAGATGGGGTTTCACCATGTTAGCCAGAATGGTCTCGATCTCCTGACCTCGTGCTGACCTCGTGATCTGCCTGCCTCGGCCTCCCAAAGTGCTGGAATTATAGGCGTGAGCCATCGCGCCCGGCCAATGTCCCACAATTTAATGAACACTTGTGCTGCATCAAGAACTGTGCATTTTCTCATTTAACTTCATGATTCTTAGTTGAGGAATTTGAGACCTGCTGGAGAAAGTCATCCTCCAGTATCAACCCACTTGACAGACGCAGGATTTGAACTGAGTCATTCTGTCTCCGGTACCCTCTTGTCCGCCATGCACTGTGTCTCCTGACTCAGCAGAAACTTGTCAGATCTTATCATTGCTAGGCCTTTTGTACCATTTGTTCCTGTGTGTCCTTCTATCCCTTTTGTGCTGGATCTTCATTCTCTTCCTCCAACTCTAATCACCCTTTTATATTGGTTTCACCAGGCATCTGGTGCCCAAAGGGTGAATCAACCCATTTTTACTTCCTCATCTTCAACCCATTTCCCACTTCCTCTCTCTCGCAATGATTCTGGCTTCTCTTGTAGGACTCAGCTTATGGGACACCTCCTCTAGAAAGCCTTCCATGATCTCTTTTTCTTTCCAATCTTGTTAAGTGCCACTTCCTTAAACTTTCATAGCACCAAAAGGCTTCAGTTCTTTTTCTTTTTCGAGACAGAGTTTCACTCTTGTTGCCCAGGCTGGAGTGCAGTGGCGCAATCTCAGCTCACTGCAACCTCCGCCTCCTGGGTTCAAGCGGTTCTCCTGTCTCAGCCTCACGAGTAGCTGGGATTACAGTCATGCACCACCATGCCCAGCTAATTTTTAATTTATGTGGGTACATAGGTGTACACATATTTGGGGCACATATTTTTATTTAGGCATACAATGCATAATAATCACATCAAGGTAAAGGAAGTATCTGTCACCTCAAGCATTTATCCTTTCTCTGTGTTACAAACAATCCAGTTATACCCTTAGTTATTTTAAAGTATGCAATAAATTATTGTTGACTATAGCCACCCTGTTGTGCTATCAAATACCAGGTCTTACTCATTCTTTCCTAACTTTATTTTGGTACCCATTAACCATCCTCACTTCCTCCCTACTCCACCCTACTGCCCTTCCCAGTTTCTGGTAACCATCTTTCTACCCTCTCTCTCCATGATTTCAATTGTTTTGATTTTTAGTTCCGTCCATGTTGTTGCAAATGATAGGATCTCCTTTTTTTAATGGCCAAATAGTACCCCATTGTGTATACACACCACATTTTCTTTGTCCATTCATTGTTGATGGACCCTTAAATTGTTTCCAAATCTTGGCTATTGTGCATAGTACTGTAGTAAAACATGGGAGTGCAGATATCTTTGATGGACTGATTTTTTTTTTTTTTTCCTTTTGGATATATACCTCCACTGGGATTGCTGGATCATATGGTGGCTCTATTTTTAGTTTTTTGAGGAATCTCCAAACTGTTCTCCATGGTAGTTGTAGTAATTTAAAATCCCACCAACAGTGTATGAGGGTTCCTTTTTTCCGCATCCTTGCCACCATTTGTCATTGCCTGTCTTTTGGATAAAAGCCATTTTAACTGGGATGAGATGATATCTCATTGTAGTTTTGATTTGCATTTCGTTGATGGTCAGTTATGTTGAGCAGTTTTTCATATACCTGTTTGCCATTTGTATGTATTCTTTTGAGAAATGTGTATTCAGATCTTTTGCCCATTTTTAAATCGGATTCTTAGATTTTTTCCTATAGAGTTGTTTAAGCTCCTTATATATTCTGGTTATTGATCCCTTGTCAGATGGATGTAAGGGTTCAATTCTGGAAGCAAATGCCCCTCAGACAATGTCATCAAAACTCTATTATCTCTTCCTTACTCTGAACTGTAAAGAGGAATGTCTTTACTCCAGATCCTCTGTCCCCTGGTCCAGCCTGATCTCCAGATTTTCCCTTTAATGGTGTCAAGGATACAAGTACCATAAGAAGTATTTGGTAGCCTGGGTTAGAGATGTAAAAATGCAGCAGTTATCATAGGCACTGTTTTCATCTTCATTTTCCTACTGAAGTGGTTATTTTGTGTTTTTCTATATGTAATCACTAAAAGACTCCTCCTTTGTTTGTTGATGCCCTTCAGGTGACAGAACACAAGTTCACACCAGAGAGCCAACCACTTACCCGCCAGTCTTATCTGAGCGGGCCTTTGTCCGGGGAAGCCTGACTGTGGAATCTTCAACCTCAAGTGACTCGAGGTTGGGGAGATCTAGGGATAAGGAAGGGCTTTTGGAAATGACACCAGAGACAGACCTCCACAAGGAGACCCATCCTGGGAAAGCGAGCATTGAAGGTGAAGGTTTGGGGACAGATGATGGTCTGCACTCCAGGGCATTACAAGAGTGGTTATCAGCAGATGTTCTCCATGAATGTGACTCACAGCAACCAGGGAAAGACGCCTTGATTCATGCAGGGACAAATGCCTACAAATGCAAGCAGTGTGGGAAAGGTTTTAACAGGAAGTGGTATCTTGTTCGACATCAGAGGGTTCACACTGGAATGAAACCCTATGAATGCAACGCGTGTGGGAAAGCCTTTAGCCAGAGCTCAACTCTCATTCGGCACTACCTCATCCACACTGGGGAGAAACCATACAAGTGCCTTGAGTGTGGAAAGGCCTTCAAACGCAGGTCATACCTCATGCAGCACCATCCAATCCACACTGGAGAGAAACCCTATGAGTGCAGTCAATGTCGAAAGGCCTTCACCCATCGGTCTACTTTCATTCGCCATAACAGGACCCACACTGGAGAAAAACCCTTTGAGTGCAAAGAATGTAAGAAAGCCTTTAGCAATAGGGCCCACCTAATTCAACACTACATCATCCACACTGGAGAGAAACCCTATGATTGCATGGCATGCGGAAAGGCCTTCAGATGCAGCTCAGAACTCATACAGCACCAGCGGATTCACACTGGGGAGAAGCCCTATGAATGCACCCAGTGTGGGAAGGCCTTTCACCGGAGCACATACCTCATTCAGCACTCTGTCATCCACACTGGGGAGATGCCCTACAAGTGTATCGAGTGTGGGAAGGCCTTCAAACGCAGGTCACACCTTCTGCAGCACCAAAGAGTCCATACATGAGAGAACCCTATTGTTGCAATGAATATAGCAAAGCCTTCACCCACTGTTCTTATTTTATCATTCATAATGGGACCCACACTGGAGGAAGAAGCCCTTCGAGTGCAAAGAATGTCAGGAAACTTCATTTTTTTCCTCAGCTCTTTCTTAACTAACACATGAGCAGTCACTTTGGAGAGAAACCCTGTGAATACAGTGAATGTAAGGATCCCTTCAGTCACCACTCAGTTCTCACTGCAGAAGGATTCATGCCAGAGGGAAATGTGGAAGGCACTCCATCAACATCAGAGGACTCAGGCTGGAGAAACATTCCAAATATAACTCTTAAGGACAGTCTTTGGCCAGAGGAAAAATCTTAGTATCCGAGCATCATAATGAAAAGTTACTACATAATTGTCATTGATGTGAGAAAACTTTCTGTGACCAGTTTCTCACTTACTTGTCCTATAAAGAGCCATGCTGGAATTTGACCCACCTCAGGATTTTCTCTATGAACTTATGAAAACCTTCAGTCACAGGTATCTTCTTGCTTTATGTCCTTACAGACTTCCCTGTAAGATCAGTTTTATTTTTTGGTAGGGGAATGTTTGAGAGGTAAAGGGGTTTTATTTCCCCCCCCCCTTTTTTTTTTTTTTTAACATACATTCACTGCCATCCTTTGTCAGAGCTGGACAGTGAGGGCAGCTCTTCAAACATTTCTTGGAAGCTGCCTTTGATCCAGACCTCTCTGGGAGGATATCCATAGGAGAGTAATTCTTTGTGAGAAATATGAAGGCTTGTGTCATGAGATTCTTGAATTTACAAGAAATTAGAATACTGAGAATGTCTTCATGTGACACTTCTATTTTATATCTAGGGTGAGAAGAACCCATGTACAGACGGCCACATTAAAATGTACACCACTTAAGACTGTTTAAGGCTTTGATTTTTTAAAATAAACATTATTTTTTAAGAGATAGGGACTTGCTCTGTCACCCAGGCTAGAGTGCAGTGGCATGATCATAGCTCCCTGTAACCTCGAACTCCTGGGCTCAAATGGTCCTCTTGCCTCAAGTTTCTGAGTAGCTTGGGATACAGGCATGCACCACTATGCCTGGCTAATTTTTGTAATTTTAGTAGAGACAGGGTTTTACCATGTTGGCTGGGCTGGTCTGGAACTCCTGGCCTCAAGTGATCCACCTGCCTTCGCCTCCCAAAGTGCTGGGATTACAAGTGTGAGTCACTGTAACCGGCCTTAAATTATCTTGCTGTGTTCCCCAGATTTGTCTCAAACTGCTAGACTCAAGTGATCATCCTGCCTCAGCCTCCTAAAGTGTTGGGATTATAGGTGTGAGCCACCACACCTAGCCTAATATGGTTTCAGATGCTCAGCACTCTCACATTTTCCTGATTCCATTCTATTTGTTGTCTTTATTTTCTCTGGCAACATAGTGATCACTTTGTACTTGCTTGGCCCTCTCAGGTGAGTCCTAATTCTTTCTGGTATTTCTCAGGTTCTTTAATCCTGTGTAGAGAGGTATTTTCAGGTCTCCCTTAGCATATTTCTAGGAATTGAATTACAGCTAAAACAGGCAAAATAAAACACACAACTAAGATGAATCCATGGTAAACCCAGTAAACCCAACAAAACAACATGGAATCTCATTGTCTGATCTTGTAAACATTTGTGTGAAGTTTTACTACAATATAAAGTGCCTAGCATTTTAACAGGTGAATCAGGATATATGTGTGCAGGTTTACGTGAGTTTCATAGTTAACCACCAGGACCTTATTCCCTTGGTGCTAGCATTGAATATGGTAATTAGTTTTGTTTTGAGATGGAGTCTCACTCTGTTGCCTAGGCTGGAGTGCAGTGGTGCGATCTTGGCTGATTGCAACCTCTGCCTCCCGGGTTCAAGCAATTCTCCTGCCTCAGCCTCCCGAGAAGCTGGGATTACAGGCATGTACCACCGTGCCCCAGCTAAGTTTTGTATTTTTAGTAGAGACAGGGTTTTGCCATGTTGCCCAGGCTGGTCTCAAACTCCTGACCTCAGGTGATCCACCCACCTCAGCCTTCCAGAATCCTGGGATTACAGGTGTGAGCCACTGCACTTAGCCTGAATATGGTAATTTGAAATTCCTTTTGTGAGATTTTCTTTTAGTTTTCAAGCTACATGAGACAATGTTAGGTTAAAACATGTATTGTGTGAAAAACAGAAAATTATTTTCTCACTTTGAGCTTTCCTCACAAACTTTTAAAGCACTGCATATGTATTTCATGTTTTCATAGTGGGCATGTGCCTTTTACTGTGGTCCTTTTGCACATACTATAAATACAATTCTTGGTGAGTTAAGAGTTCTCTGTTTTTGTTTTTTCAGGACAGAGTGCACAGTTTCCTTTCCTCTGGGAAGGAGAGTTGACTCTTGAGGACCACCACCCTCCTGCATCCTCTCTCTGGAAGGCTGCATGTATTGTAGCTGTGGCTGTACTTGTACCTAAGGCCCTGGGTTCAAGAGAGTTGGAGAAATCCCTCTAGAAACATATTGGCTGTCATCAAAGGGTTCTTTCCAGGCCTGAGGACCTAGGCCCCAGTTTGTCCCAAAGCAGGAGTGATGTTTTCCATGGGATAAAGGACAGCCTGGGGTTTTTCTTAGCTTTCAACTCTTTCTGTACAGTCTTAAAGTGTTTGGTAAAAGGATCTACTATGAACTTGCTGCTGTGATAGGCAAGAATCTCATGAGACACCTGTCATTTAGCTCCATGGCCACTCACTGTTGTGTTCATATTTGGAAGAGTAGGATGCAGTGGATGGCTGGGCTATGGGTCCTACCCTTGAGCAGGGAAGGAACTTACTGTCTAGTATAGGAAAAACACGTGAGAACAGGTGCAATATATTGACCTAAACTTGTTTAGCACCCATTTTTAAGTCAGTAAAAGTTATGAACTTCTGTATGTTTTCCACAAATACTCAGTTTATGATTGAGGTAAAAAAAAATTTTTTTTTTTTTTTGAGATGGAGTTTCACTCTTGTTGCCCAGGCTGGAGTGCAGTGGTGCCATCTCAGCTCATGGCAACTTCTGCCTCCCGAGTTCAAGGGATTCTCCTGCCTCAGCCTCCTGAGTAGCTGTGATTATAGGCGCCCACCACCACGCCCGGCTAAGTTTTTTGTATTTTTAGTAGAGACGGGGTTTCACCATGTTGGCCAGACTGGTCTTGAATTCCTGACCTCAGGTAGTCCACCCGCCTCAGTCTCCCAAAGTGCTGGGATTACAGGCGTGAGCCACTGTGCCCGGCGGAGGTAAAGGTAAAACATGTTTTCTTGTTCATGTTTGTTATTGTAACTTTGTTACATTTAATGAACAAATTAGATAAAAAGCACTATGCTCTTATGGTGCTTAATCTGTGAGAAAAGATTGTGGGGGTGGGACTAGTTATGACCATTCACAGTTGGTGCACTTCAATTAGTCTCACAGAGGAAATGTGGACGGTGAATTCACTTGGCAAGTCAGTCATGCAAAGACGAATTAGAAATCTTAACGTTTGTAAGCAGACAAAAAATGTGTCTGGAAGGATTCTCACCCAGTTAAATGGTATTTGCTCCTTGGGTGTAGAGGGAGGGAAGGGATGGGGCAGAGGGGAGTGTCAGAGTGAACATTCACTTTAACTTCATGCACACGTGGAAATGTTTGAAATGTTCACAGTAAATTTTATAATTTCAGAAAAACCACTTAAGGTTGAAAAGAGAAATTTAAGAAATCGCTGATGGAATAAAAACATAACAGAACTAGAACATTGAAGGAAATGAAAGCAGGAAGGAAAGCACCAGAAGTGATTTGGAAGAGAAAGTCTAAAATGAATGTGAACAACAGAGTGATCAGAAGAGTATAGAGAATTAATAGTTTCTTTAAACAAGCCATCTCACAATGGAAGCCTGTTTATCTTGAAATTGCTGTGATTACTATTCACTCTGCCTTTGAAAGAACTGCAGAAATTCATAGGGCAATGTTAAGTGTTTGTGTCTCCAAAAAAGATGTTGGAGTCATTACCCTCAGAACCTCAGGTAATCATGTTAATTAATCCATTAGGTTAGTTCCTAATTGAATATAACTGTGTCCTTACAAAAATGGGAAATTTGGGCCTGTTGGGGTGGCTCACGCCTGTAATCCCAGCACTTTGGGAGGCCGAGGCGGGTGGATCACGAGATCAGGGGATCGAGACCATCCTGGCTAACAGGGTGAAACCCCATCTCTACTAAAAATACAAAAAATTAGCCGGACATGGTGGCAGGCGCTTGTAGTCCCAGCTACACAGGAGGCTGAGGCATGAGAATCACTTGAACCCGGGAGGCGAAGGTTGCAGTGAGCCGAGATCGTGCCACTGCACTCCATCCAGCCTGGGCGACAGACTCCATCTCAAAAAAAAAAAAAAAAGGGAACTTTGGTCACAGAGGCAGATGTACAGAGGGAAGACAATCTGAAGACAGAGGAAGAACATCGTCAAGTCAAGGAACACATGGGGCTACCAGAAACCGAGAGAAAAGCATGGAACGTGTTCTAGTAAGAAGTGTCTGGGTTGTTTGGGGTTTTTTTCTTTGGTTTGGAGTTTTGTGGTGTTAAATTACTATTTTTTTGAGACGGCGTCTTGCTCTGTTGCCCAGGCTGGAGTGCAGTGGCACGATCTTGGCTCACTGCAAGCTCCGCCTCCCAGGTTCACGCCATTCTCCTGCCTCAGCCTCCCGAGTAGCTAGGACTACAGGCGCCCACCACCACGCCCAGCTAATTTTTTGTATTTTTAGTACAGACGGGGTTTTATCGTGTTAGCCAGGATGATCTCGATCTCCTGACCTCGTGATCTGCCCGCCTCAGCCTCCCAAAGTGCTGGGATTACAGGCGTGAGCCACCGTGCCCGGCTGGTATTATTTTTAAATTATCATGTTTTATTGTAGATCTCACAATTCTTTTTGTCTATCTTTTTCACTCAAAATACAACAAAATATAGTCTATCCTGTATTTCATGGGCTTACCTCTAGCCAATGGTTTTTAACTGCCATGTAATGTTTTACATCATGAAGCTTTCATCCTTTATTCAAATCTTGTGATTATGGACATGTACTTCCTCCATTCTCCTGCTATGGAATATATTACCACTAGCTTAATTCAACCTTAAAAATAAGGTCATCAGGGTTATGTTCTAAATAAACTTATGGACATACATGAAAAATGTACCTTGGAGCTGAATAGCTAGGTCATATGGTGATCCAGTATGTAACTGGAATTACGTTATAGGTTGCCCTTTCCTCTCCCATAAGATGGACAGAAGTGTTTCTGTATCACTGTGTCCCAGACAATATTTAGAATTACCCAGCTTTCCAGTTTTTCTTACTTTAGAAGTTTAAAGTAATATACAGTATTATCTGCTGTTTCTCAGATTGAAATACGTTTGAGCATTAATTCATATCCTTTTATTCCCTTTTGTTTTTCTTCTGTCAATGGTCTACTCATATATTGGCCTGTCTTTATTTGTATCTTAACTTTTTATTGTGTATTTGTTTATGGTGGGGTACTTTATTGATGATTAATAAGATTTTCAAGTATATGGGCTAGTCCCTGGATACTACTGACACTGTATTTATCTACAGTCTCTTGTTAGTATCTAACTTTGGTTCTGAAGTTTATGGAATGGAAATATTTAAATGGAAAGATTAAATATATTAATTTTAATATTTTTGACTTGTTAGGATTTTTGAATACTCAGGCATAACTCACAAAATTATGCTACTGGCTTTAAAATTAGTTTTACATTGATTCTTAGAGTATCTTAATCATTAGTAGGATTAAATCCATTGATTCTTAGAGCCTCTTAATTATTAGTAGGATTAAATCCAAAGTACACATAGTGAAGATAATTTTAAAACTATTTAAAATGGTAAATTTACCTATTAAAGATGAAGCATGAGAATGGAGCAGGAAGTGTCACACAGTTCCACTTCTGTACGGATTTGCTCAGAGAAACCCCTGAGAATGAGACTGATGAGAATAATGGCATAAAGCATTTGGCAGACAAGCTGTGTAAGTGGGAATAACAAGGGCAAATTTTCTTGTCTGGTTAGCTCTTTTAAAAAACAAAGAAAATGATCTTGTAAAGATAATTGGAATTTGGGAAAATAACAAAAATTAAGTATGCGTACGGGGTGGCAAAGCAAAATAAGAACTCTTTCAATGTGTTAAGGTCACAGTAACAGCAGAGAAATAAATACTCTAGACTCATAGAAATTCTAATATTGCAACTAATTTACAAAATAAATACCTTATGTAATAACATCAGTTGAATAACAATCTTTCCAAGGTTTCTATCATTACACAATTTTTTATTTTTTATTTTTATTTATTTTTTTCCCGAGATGGGAGTCCTGCTCTGTCGCCCAGGCTGGAATGTAGTGGCAATATCTCAGCTCACTGCAGCCTCCGCCTCCCAGGTTCAAGCGATCCTCCCACCTAAGCCTCCTGAGTAGCTGGGACTACAGGCACCCACCACCATGCCCAGCTACTTTTTGTATTTTTAGTAGAGATGGGGGTTTTGCCACGTTGGCCAGGCTGGTCTCAAACTCCTGACCTCAGGTGATCTGACCCACTTTGGCTTCCCAAAGTGCTAGGATTACAGGCGTGAGCCACCACGCCCAGCCGAGGAATGCACTTTTTAAAAATAGCACCAAAATAACAGTAAAAGAACACACAGACAAATTAGACTTCATCAAAATTAAGAACATTTTATTTGGAAGACTGAATGAAATAAGGTGAATGAAAAGACGCAAAATAGAACATATACACACATATTTATTTTCTGGGTTTTTTTTTTTTTTTTGAGACAAAGTGTCACTCTGTCACCCAGGCTGGAGTGCAATGGCGTGACCTCGGCTCACTGCAACCTCCGCCTTCCAGGTTCAAGTGATTCTCCTGCCTCAGCCTCCTGCATAGCTGGGATTACAGATCCACACCACCACGCCCGGCTATTTTTGTATTTTTAGTAGAGACTGGAGTTCACTATGTTGGCCAGGCTGGTCTCGAACTCCTGACCTCGGGTGATCTACCTGCCTTGGCCTCCCAGGCGTGAGCCACTGCACCCGGCCTATACACACACATTTCTAAGACAAGATACTTACTGAGATTACATGAATATCAAAACCCATTAATTAGGCAATAAACCATACAAACAATTCTTAAAAAGAAGGTTTTGTGTATAAAAACTGCACCTCAATGTTTTAAGATAAATGGTTCCACACAAAAATATGCATCTACCTCTCCTTTTGGAAAACCAGACTATAGGGTAAGACAATATTTACTTATTAAGGATTGACTCCTCACAAGTTAGGAAGGACAGCCTTCAGCAGTGGCAATAAATGGGAAGTAATAAAGGTAATTTCTAACTGGCATAACAGAGCTGGGTGAATCACAAAAACCACATATCTGAAAGGCAAGGTGTATGTTCTCTCAAATCCTGCTTTCCTGCTCATGCAGCAATCATCTCAAACACAGTACAGAAGTTATGGGAGTCCACAAAATCTTTAGATGACTTATGCTGACGATGTGTGCTGCCAAAGGAGAGTCAAAGGTCTGAGGTCCTGAGAATTTCTATATACTCCCAAACCACGAAGCCATAGTAACATAGACAGTTTTGGATGCACCTTTGGATGGGACACACCCACTCTTCTTGGCTACAATATTTTCCACTCTCTGTTTATTACACCTACCTGTCTGGGCCAATTACTGTTCTTACCTGGCCCCAGTAGGTCTTACAACCAGTGACCTGCCTACCAATTCTGTCCTTCAGTGCCCATGACTACAGTGAA
This sequence comes from Mandrillus leucophaeus, assembly GCF_000951045.1. Taxonomy (NCBI): domain Eukaryota; kingdom Metazoa; phylum Chordata; class Mammalia; order Primates; family Cercopithecidae; genus Mandrillus; species Mandrillus leucophaeus. The sequence goes on along the minus strand of NW_012102088.1, from coordinate 802,012 downwards.
GGACCTGGGAAATAAGATGCCACGAACGGTGCTAGGAAATACAGAGCATCACTGCAAATAAACAATTCATGCAGACCCCAGCACTTGAGTTTGTCACAAATGCCTCTTCTCAGGGAGACCTCTGGAGCTACAAATAAATCTGGCATAAAATCGACACCATGATTAGGACCACACAGCTCTGCTCTCTTTCCTAGGAGACCTTAGAAACCAATAAAAATTAAGACACATAGGACTAAACTATTTTCTGATCTCATACTATGTCCCTAGGGGCACATAAAGTTGGAGCTGTTCACTCTTCACATTGGCAGAACATATACATCAGCACATGGTGAGACACCCCATGTCCCTCTTGGGTAGTGTGGGGGAGGGAATATCCCACTATGGCAATCACATTAAAAAAAAACTATGAAGAAGGTAAACCTCCATGGGCTACAATAATCCAGATTGCTCTTCTTCGTCAAATTTGGGTTTTGTCTATGCCTTGAACTGTTCGGCAAAATGGAAGAGGACCCTCAATAGGCTTTTATTATATTACTCCTTTCAGAATTTGGTGAGCACAGTGGTCTGCATTCCTTGAGCACATGTGAGTGACTGATGAAAAATGTGAGGATATGCCACATGGTAGTGTCTGTTGTAACACTGGGCAGATTAGAAAGTACAAGTAATAATCTCTGGAAAGTTTCCCAAGTACTTGGACCTTGTAGTGAATCTTTCAACTACTGATACGCAGATATATGAGGTTTAATTTCTGTCGGATCCCTTGAAAAGTCGGCTCTCTGGTGTGTTATGGTGAACAAGACAATGGCACATGTCAACAATTGCTAGGGCTCTTCTGTTGTATGTACTTTCTGGTGCCTGACAAGGGAATATCTTTTGTTGAAGGCTTTCCCACATTTACCACATTCATACGGCTTTTCTCCAGTGTGGATTCGCTGATGCTCAACAAGTTTGTTTTTATAGATAAAGGCCTTCTCACATGCAGTGCAGTTATAAGGCCTCTCTCCACTGTGAACTTTCTGGTGTTGAATGAGGCTGGTGCGGTGTCTAAAGCATTTCCCACATTCACTGCACTCACAGGGCTTTTCTCCAGTGTGAACTTTCTGGTGCTCAAGAAGTCTTTTTTGGTGGCTGAAGACTTTTCCACATTCATTGCAATCATAAAGTTGTTCTCTAGTATGGATTCTTTGGTGCTGAAGAAGTTTCACCTCAAGGTAGAAGCCTTTCCCACATTCAGTGCATTCGTAAGGCCTTTCTCTAGTGTGGATTTTGTGATGCTTAAGAAGTGTTTGTTTGGAGATGAAGGCTTTCCCACAGTCACTGCATTCATAAGCCCTTTCTCCAGTGTGAATTCTCTGGTGTCGCATGTAGTCAGATGAGCGGATAAATGATTTCCCGCATATGATGCACACATAAGGCTTTTCTCCAGTATGAATTCTCTGGTGCTCAAGAAGTCTTTTTTTGTGAATGAATGCTTTCCCACACTCTTTGCACTCATAAGGCCTTTCTCCTGTGTGGATTCTCTGGTGATCCAGAAGTGACTGTTTGTATATGAAGGATTTCCCACATTCACTGCACTGATAAGCCCTTTCTCCAGTGTGAACTCTCTGGTGTCGAATGCGGTCGTAGGAATGAATAAAAGATTTCCCACATTCAATACATACGTAAGGCCTCTCTCCAGTGTGGATTCTCTGCTGGTGCCCAACAAATGTTTGTTTGTGGCGGAATGATTTCCCACATACGTTGCACACATAAGGCTTTTCTCCATTATGGGTTCTCTGGTGTTCCACAAGTGAGTATTTGGAGCTCAAGGATTTCCCACATTCGATGCACACATAAGACCTTTCTCTAGTGTGAATTCTCTGCTGGTGCCCAACGAGTGTTTGTTTATGGAGGAATGATTTCCCACATATACTGCACACATAAGGCTTTTCTGCATTATGGGTTCTCTGGTGTTCAACAAATGAATATTTAGAGTTCAAGGATTTCCCATATTCCCTACGCTTATAAGCTTTTTCTCCAGTGTGGACTCTCTGATGCTCAGTAACATGAACTTTCTCATTGAAAACTTGCTCACATTTGTAACGTCTTTGTTGAAAGGTCTCCCTGCCTCTATGTGCATACTCTTCTCTGCTGTGGGTGGTCTGGTGTTGAAGAAGGCCCAGGATGGTTGGAAAATCCTTCTCAACATCTTTGCATGGGAAGAGATTGTCTGACAGAGGAATTTTGCAGCTATTCAGAAGCAAGGCACAGCTCTCCTCCTTTCTGATGTGTTCCTCTCCGCTGTCCTGGTTCTGGTGCAGTTGCAGGTTAGAACCAAATGAAAACCACTTCCCACTGGCCGCAGAAGTATAAGGTTTCTGCCAGGGAAGGGTTCCCTGGTGCTCAGTGAGGTACAAAATGTCTTTCATGACCAGGATACACATCTCACAAGAATGAGCGTTTGGGATGGAAGGACCTGGCTTTGGAGTCCTGGCCTGTGACACTCCTTGTGCAGAAATAGTGTGCTCAGAAGGGGCCTCCTCAGTCTCTATTCCATGCAAACACCCTAAAAGCATAAAAATGCAAGTGAAGTATATGCAGACTTTGGTGGAAGGGAACAGCTCCATTACAAATACCTATGGAACACAGGGATGGATGAGTCCACGTTTTGTTTTTGTTTTGTTTTGTTTTGTTTTGTTTGAGATAGAGTCTTGCTCTGTCACCCAGATGGGAGTGCAGTTGCAGTCACATCTCACTGCAGCCTTGACCTTCCAAGCTCCAGTGACACTCCCACCTCAGCCTCCCAAGTAGCTGTGACTACAGGCATATACCACCATGCCTGGCTAACTTTTTAGAATTTTTTGTGGAGATAGGGATCTCATTATGTTGCCAAGGCTGGTCTCAAATTCCTTAGCTCAAGTGATCCTCCTACCTCAGCTTCCCCAAGTGCTAGGATTATAGGCATGAGCCATCGCACCCAGGCTATGGGTTTGTTTTCAGGACAAGGGAGCTGGAGTCAGGTCAAGGAACATAATACTTGTAGTATTAGGGCTCTGAAAGTTACCATGTAGGGGAAGACCCATAACCAGCAGGAGAACAAGGAATCGGGTACTGTGGTGGGAAGAGAGGCAGGGGGCATACGACTCCCTTCTCTGTCAATGGTTTTCAATAGGACGTTGTCTGATGGAGACAGGGGAGACCTGCATAGAATGTGTGTCACCCCAGGAAAATGCAATTACAACTGGATAGCTGATGTTTGAGAGCTTAAGTAGATAGTCTTTGATTTACAATGGTTGAACTTACGATTTTTCCACTTTATGATGATACAAAAGTGATGTGCATTCAGTAGAAACCATACTTTAAATTTTGAACTTTTCCCAGGCTAGTGATAGGCAGTGTGTATATACCCTTGTGATGCAGTGGTAGCAAGCTGCAGCTCTCAGTAAGCCATGCAATCACAAGGCTGAACAACTGATACTCTACTGTGTTGCTAAGCTGGGATGTCTAATAAGTTGGGTGTATTAAATGCATTTCTGACTTACGGTATTCTCAACTCACAATGGGTTTACCAGGATATAACCCCATCATGAGCTGAGGAACATCTGTATCTGCACAGCTCATAATATTAAATACATTAGGGATAGGCTAATGTTGGAGAACACTGCAGAATAGGAACTGGAGAGATGTGGAGAACAGAGGTAGGAGACAATCACAGTAGAAACGACAAGTAGGCAAATTGTCAAGCAGGCAGAGAAAAGAGAAAAATGAGGTATGGCCATGAGCCCTGGCACCAAAATAGTGGGGAACATAGGACATCTGCCTGGTATGATTTGAGTTCAGCCCTGAAATCATGACCTCCCACTGCTCCTAGTCACAGGTCCCAAACCTCGTTAACCCCCCTTGCTATGGCTAAAGACTTCACTACCCTTTCAGGAACACAGGCCTTTCCCCTGTCCCCAGCTTAAGTCAGGAGACTATCTCAGTCCTGGAAGGCAGAAGCAATCCTAAGGGAAAAACAGGGAGGCGGATCAACGACACTGGCCCAGAGTGCCCCAACCCATGACAGACTACAGGAGGGAAACTTTTTACAAAAAACCCTTGGGAGTGGGTGTTGCTGTCATAGTCTAGGGTTCCCTACAAATAGCAACCATGTAAGTACCTATAATTCCTGAGAAAGGCAGGTCCAAAGACATGTCTACTAAAGGCAGGGGGAGAGCCTGTAACACAGGTCCACCACGGAAGTGAACCTTAGCAAGGAGTGGCAAAACCAAGTGGTATCGGTTGGGCAAGTTACAAGAGTCTGAACCCAAACTCTTAACTAAAAAGCTTCAGGACAGTAAACGTTGGGGCAGAAAAAAACCCAGGCCTGGCAACCACAGCGCCTATGTCTTCCACAGGTCAAGAACCAAGGAAAGAAGCAGGGCCCACGTCCAACTCTGGGAAAGACAGGAAACTCCTGGAAAAAGGGGAAGAGCAAAGTCCAACAGAGGTCGATGGTGTGGTTTAAGAGATCTTACCCACTGAGGCCATAAGCGAAAAGTTCTCCAGCATCACATCATGATACAGGCACCTCTGAGCTTCATCAAGGAGGCCCCACTCCTCCTGGGAGAAGTACACAGCAATATCCTCAAAGGTCACATGGCCCTGCATGATGGGGGCAGGTGAGATCATGAGCAGACTCAATCCCCAGGAATCCCAGTAAATCTCCCTCCTCCCTAGTCCTCCAACTCAGAGGAGATACCAGGTCCTTATAGTATCTCCCTCTGGGCCTTACATCATGGAATCTTATCCATGCTCCTGCTGGTTCATCTCGCTGGAGACCCAGATATACTGAAACCTGTGCTTACTGTCTTGGCTTAAAGTGCCAGTACAAGGATCCTGAGTACAGCCATACTCCCTCCCAGTTGCACACCATTCGTGGGAACACATCTCCAGATCATGGCTGCTACACCTTGAACTCCACCGCCCTCAGCATCCATGACACAGGCACTTCACTGGCTTCTCCACATGCCACTCTGCTCAAGGGGCCCAGGCAGCACTGGCTAAATGCAACACGGATCCAGCACCACCACACATCTTTGTTAGACCCAAGCCAGAGGCAGTCTCAGGACTGTTATGAAGACTTCCCCATCTGGCCTGGCTCTTTGTTCCAATTTCAGCCACTCAGACCTTGTGTGAGCTCACGCTGCAGAAGTCCACTTCCTCCTCAGTGTTGCCTGTGCTGCCCCCACACCCGTCACATCTTTCCTCTCTCCACCTATACTCAGTCAAAGCCTGGTCCCCAGCTGCTCCCACCACAGGCTGAATGACTCTCCCAGTCAATCTCATTTGCTCTTAACCTAATCTGTCCCCCTATCTGAAACTACTCAGGCCCCACCAAGAGTTACCAACAAAAGTCTGAGCCAGCAGAAGGGAGAAAAAGCACCAGCCCTGACCTTGGTGTCATTTGACCTCCAGTACTGCTTTGCCTCTGAATGAATCTCTTAACCATTCCCCATTTAAAGACTGTGCCAGCAGCTGGACACCCGTTTCATCCTACCCCCACACATCCATGGTTACTACTCTTCTTTATCGGTCTTAGTGATGGTTCCCACCTCTAGGTGACCATGCAAGAGACCCAGTCGTTAGAGAATACTCTCTACATCCTTCCTCACTGATGGGACTGCCACTATGACCTGAAGAGTGTTCCTCTTAAATTTGCCATGGTCCACAGGCCAGCCACTGGCTGACGGATAGCTTTCACTTGGATCCCTTCCCTGAACTCCACGTGTCTGTCTCTTGCTGTGCACCTGACACCACCACCAAGAAGTCCCAACATGAGACTCCACATTGTGAAGGCCTAACTCCTGGACTCTGGTTTCCGATTCTGCATGTAAGGAGCTTGGAAGTGGCCACTCTATCACAATAGCAAGTAAAGAGTTAAACAGACTAAGAAATGGACAGTTCTTCTAGGATCCACACAGGAAAGATAAGGGCACAGGACACACCACTGCCCCCAAGATTGGAGAGATAAACAAGGGAATACAGGGGAATCAAGGCTCACAGGAGCAGAAACTCATGAAAGGAAACCATCATGCGAACCAGTGCCAGGTTAGGAAAACCCAATCTATAATACATAAATTGCTGGAAGCTCTGTGTGGACAATTCTGTGAGCTGAAAATTCAAGAGGCACTTATCACTATAAGGGGCCCCCACAATCTTGCAATATTTACCTCCAGAAACTTAACCAAGTTCTCATGGTGAATACTGGGAAAAAAAAAAAAAAAATCCCCTTGTGCTTCCACCAGAGAGGGGAAAATGAATCATTTTAAAATATGCCATAGCTATGTGTTCCTCTAAACAAAGCCTGCCCTTGGGAGACAACAGTTAACCAAAGTCCAACCTACAGAGGTTATTATCAGAGCCTAATCTATCTGGGGGAAGGGCAATAACCAACTACAACCCACTCTAGTAATCCTCTTCCACATAATGGGAGAGAAAAAGCATAACAAAACACTATTTAGAAACACATGAGAATTTCAGTCAAGAGGAACAGGTTCACTAAAACAGAGACCTAAGGGCGGGACTTAAAATGCTTGCCCTGCCCGCTGACACACCTCACCACATTATTAAAGGCCTATTTACAGCAATTCCTTTTACTGAGCTCATCGTGTCTAGCTATCGCGAAAACATCACAGGCACTTTGGGAGGCCGAGGCGGGTGGATCACCTGAGGTCAGGCTGGCCAATGTGGAGAAACCCTGTCTCTACTAAACATACAAAAATTAGCTGGGCGTGGTGGCGGGCGCCTGTAATCCCAGCTACTCGGGAGGTTGAAGCCGTTTCCAAAAAGATGTAAGAACCCTTAGCACATACATGCCTGACCACAGAGCATCAAACTATATGAGGCAAAAACTGACAGATCTTCAAGGAGAAACAGATCAATCCACCATCACAATTGAAGTCTTCCACACTCTTTTCTGTTACTGACAGATACAGTAGGCAGAAAACCAATAAACTTAGCTGAATTCAACAACACCATCAATCAACTGGACATAATCACCATCTTTAGATTACTTTGTCCAACAAGAACAGAATACGCACTGTTCTCAAGCTCACACGGAATATTCAACGAGACAGACCACATTCTGGGCCTGTTTTATAAATCTTTAAAACTTCCTATTTTCCTGATGCTTCAACATCCCCAATACATTATGAGCAACCCACCCCGGTGACCACGTACCCAGCATGCTAAGACTGGTCCCTGTCACAACCTCCCCTTTCTTTCCTCCTTTGACGGTGACTGAATGACATTCAGACACACTAGGAAAGGCACCTGCCCACAGGTCCTTGCTCTCCCTGTTGGCTCCCTGCCTGCTTGGTTGAGTCCACTCCCTGAGAACTCCTTCCATATGGCTCCATGCATGGTTTGCTGTGTCACCCTCTATGATGACCTATGAATGTAACAAATCCTTTACGCCTCTCAGAGTTTCATTTCCATGGCAGTGCTGGAATGATCCTAGAGACCCCACGAAGGGCACTTACTCCCCAGTTTACAATACACAGTCATAAAATACCTCTTAATACATTTAATAGAAATAATACAACGCTCTGCGATCACAATGGAATTCAACTAGAAAGCAGTAATAGAAAGATAGCTGGCAAATCCAAAAATACCCAGGAGATGTAAACAAGACTTAATTCATGGAACAAAGAAGAAATATTCAAGATAAATTTTAAAATATTTTTAACTAAATGACAATGAAAACACAACTTAGAATTTGTGAGATGCAGTGGAAGCAGTGCTTAGAATAAAATTTATAGCACTGAATACATATACAGCCGTCCCCGCTCTTAGCCACTATTTTGTTTTCCATGGTTTCACTCACCAGTGGTCAACTGTGGTCCGAAAATATTACATGGATAATTCCAGAAAAGAACAACTCAAAAGTTATAAATGACGTGCTTTTCTGAGTAGTGTGATAAAATCTTACACTGTCCGACGCTGTTCTGCCCAAGACGTGAATCATCCCTTTGTCCAGTAGATCCACGCTGAATACATTACCTGCCTGTTAGTCACTATGTAGCCATCTTGGTTATCATATCAACTGTCTCATTATCACAGTGCTTGTGTTCAAGTAACCCTTTATTTTACTTAATACCCCCAAAGCACAAGAGCAATAATACCAGCCATTCAAATATGTAAAAGACAACCTGTGAAGTACTTCCTGTAAGTGAAAAGGTGGGAGTTTTTATTTTTTATTTTTGAGACAGAATCTCGCACTGTCGCCCAGGCTGGAGTGCAGTGGTGCCACCTTGGCTCACTGCAAGCTCCGCCTCCCGGGTTCATGCCATTCTCCTGCCTCAGCCTCCTGAGAAGCTGGGACTACAGGTGCCTGCCACCACGCCCGGCTGATTTTTTTTGTATTTATAGTAGAGACGGGGTTTCACCATGTTAGCCAGGATGGTCTCGATCTCCTGACCTCGTGATCCACCCGCCTTGGCCTCCCAAAGTGCTAGGATTACAGGCGTGAGCCACTGTGCCTGGCCTAGAATTCTTAACAAGAAAAAAAAAAATTGTACTCTGAGTTTGCTAAGATCTACAAAAAGGACAAATCATGTATCTGTGAGATTGTAAAGAAGGAAAAGGAAACTCATATTCTGTCACAGCTCAAACTGTAAAAGTTTTGGCCACAGTGCACGGAGACTTGCAGTTCCCTATATATGCCCATATCATTCTCATCTCTAAGCATTTGGACATGCTGGAGCCTATGCCCAGGAAACCTTTCATCACTTCATCCTATTGGGTGCAGAAATGAGAACATCTCTGCATAACTCCTGACCCTGATTAATCATCCTGGGCCTGAGGTGACCCCAGGGACCCAACACGAAGGAAAAAGAGTCCCAGGACATCAGTGTCACCTGCGTCTGTGGGTCAGAACCATGGCTTTAGGGAACAGGGTCAGTGAAGACCTGGGACTTCTTCCACTTACCTGTGATGGTTTCACAAACTCTTCTGTTGCCATGGGAATCTGTAGGAAGAAGGAGGCTATGAATAAAGGTGTTCAAGGTGGCATTTACAAAGGTAAGTTGCTCTTGCCAACTGTGTGACACTAGACAAAGACCTACCCTCTCTAAGGTTGCCTTCATCTATAAAATGGAAACACTTAATGGTGGCTATCTCGTAGTGCTATTGTAGGCATCAAACTCATTCATACGTATCCAATGCTAAGATTTAGTTAGTACTGACTATGGTATTAAGATTTCTGTAAACATTTTTTAAAACTTTGGTGTTTCTTACTTGCCATTTAAGTCTTTATGTGAATGTGGTATCTTTTCAAATTATTAGAGGCTTCTGTGATTCCTTGACAATAAATACGTAGTGTCTTTTCCCACACCATTCTCTGATTCTGATACCAACTAGGTGTCCTACAATTCAATCCTATTCTAACACTACCTATCTGGGAGTTGCATCTAAACCAACAGGTTTAAGGGCTCAGTCATACAAAACTGTCCTCACTTCATACGCCAATTGCAAGCCAACGTCCAGACCACTGTAATTTTCTCCACTTGGCTACAAATTTGGGGGCTGCCATGACCTCTCTCCTTAGGTTCAATAATTTGCTAGAACCATTTACAGAACTCAGGAAAATACTTTACTTATGTTTACCAGTTTATGATAATGGATGTAACTCAGGAACAGCCAAATGAAGAGATGCATATGGCAAGGTACTGGGGAGAGGGGGTAAAGCAGAATTTACTTCCATGCTCTCTTATGTCACTCTCCCAGCATTTCCAAGCGTTCACAACCTTGAAGCTTCCAGAACTCACTGTGAAAGATTTTATATAACCTCATCTCCAGATCTCTGTACCCCTCCCTGGAGGCCAGAGGTACGACTTCAAGTTCGAATTCTATAATCACTTGATTTGTCTGGTGACTGACTCCGCCCCGTCTGCACACCATAAGCCATCTCATAAAACTCAAGTGTAGTCTTCCCTTATCAGCTGTTTTGCTATTTGCAGTTTCAGTTACCCACATTCAACTTCAGTGTGAAAATTATAAGTAGTAAATTTCAACTTCAGCCTGAAAATAGTAATATTAAAATTTTAATATTAAATATTAAAATTCTAGAAATAAACAATTCAAGTTTTAAATAGTGCACCATTCTTTATTTATTCATTTATTTTTGAGACGGAGTCTTACTCTGTCGCCTAGGCTGGAGTGCAGTGGCTTGATCTCAGCTCACTGCATGCTCCGCCTCCTGGGTTCACACCATTCTCCTGCCTAAGCTTCCCGAGTAGCTGGGACTACAGGCGCCTGCCACTATGCCCGGCTAATTTTTTGTAGTTTTAGTAGAGACGGGGTTTCACCGTGTTGGCCAGGATGGTCTCGATCTCCAGACCTCGTGATCCACCAAGTGCTGGGATTACAGGTGTGATCCACCACGCCCAGCCAATAGCGCACCATTCTAAGTAGTGTGAGGAAATCTCACTCTTTCGAGTTTAGTCCCTTCTTCAATATAAGAAGGGTGAATAGTACAGTAACATATTTAGAGAGATACCACATTCACATAACTTTTTATAATTTAATTTTTGGTTTTTTATTGTCTCAACTGCAGTTACATAACTTTTATTAACTTATAAAGTATAATTGTTCTATATTATTTCCAGTTATTTACTGTTCATCTCTTACAGTGCCTAATTTATAAACTGGATTTTATTATAGGTATGTAGTCTAGGAAGAAACATAGTATATATATGTTGGGTACTATCTGCAGTTTCAAGCCTCCAGTGGAGGTCTTGAAAAGTATCCTCTGAGGACACGGGGGAACTACTGTTCAGACATTCATTGTTCGACTACTAAATGGTATAGCCTATTGTTCCTAGGCTACAAACCTGTACAGCAAGTTACTATACTAAATACTGTCAGCAACTGTAACACAGTGATAATTATTTGTGCATTTAAACATTTACAAACTTAGACAATGCAATTTGCCTCCTGATCAGAAAGAAATAAAATGAAAAGGTACAGTAAAAATATGGTATCATAATCTTATGAGACCATCGTCATTGATGTGGTCAACACTGTTATGTGGTACATGACTTATCACAAGACACTTTTCACTGAGGAAATTACAAGGATTTTAGGAATTCCGTGCCAGGAAAGCATGACAAAAAGCAAACATATTTATTAGTGGCATTTTAATCGGTTAATTGCTTGCATAAATTTAATCCATTGAATCTATACAGTCTAAACTTGTATTTTCCTGGGACAGCTGCTCTTGCTGGGCTTGGGCTGCTCCGCTAGTCTGGCTGATCTTTTCCTGGCTCCACACAGAGTGAACAGCTCACCCAGTCTTCTGAATGGTGACTCTACACAGTGTCCCACCCTCAAATCCATCCTATGCAGACACATTCCCTCTGGAAGTACCTCTGGAACCCCTTGGCCCTCCTATATGCAGGCAGCCTCGCAAGGCCGACCCACACTTCCCCAGCCTCAGCCCTCCCTCTCTTCATCTCAAAGTAAAACCTTAAGATTTCCCGTTTAAATTTAAGGCTTGACCTGAGTCTAGGCCCCAGCCTGTCACCATTTACACATCACTGAGTCAGTCTCCTCCCACGAAATTTCTACTTATGATTCCAACTGCCCATGTAACAACTTCACTCTGTGGCAGTTTAGAAACACCACGTCCAAAATTCAGCTCCTACTATCTCCCTGAAATCTGCTCACCCACCAGATTTGTCAACTCTTGCAGGTGTTCAGGTAAAAGAAAAACTTGGGTTCATACTTCACTCCCACTTTTGCTCACAAGCATAAAAGATGCAGCAGAAAATCCTGCTGGCTTTACCTTTAAGATCTACCAAGAATCTTATTACTTAGGTCCCTTCGGCCACCCGTCTGATGCAGAATCCACCACAATCCTCCTGGAGTCTACTACAGCAGTCTCCTCACCAACATCTCTGCGTCCACCCTCATCACTCAGTAACAGTCTGTTCTCTCCACTCATGGCCTTTGAAATATTTTTTCAGACCCTCACTCAGATCGTGTTCTCCTTTAGTTCACAACCCTCCGTGGCTCCCAACGACTCAGAATTAAAACCCGGCTGCTCAGGCTGCCATGGCAGCCGTGCCTTCCCCTCATTCTCTCTGCTCCCTGCAGACACCGGTCAGCCCCCAGATTTCCGAATGCTCGCGACCCCGGCGCACCTCCCAGGCTCTGAGGGTGCAGCTCCCACCATACGCAACGCTCTCCCTTCTTCACCTCACCGCCCGTCAGCTCTGAGGACCCCACCCAGAACGCCTCGCTGTCAAGGGCCCTGAACTGCAGAGTCCCGCGCAGGTGACCCCAATCCGGGGCTTGAGGACCCGGGTGAGGATCCGAGGACGCCGCTCTCACCTGCGGTGTATTCACAAGCGCTGCCGCTGCCATGGGACTCTGGGCGGGGCGGGGCCTGGAGACGCGCGCGGTAAAGCCCGGGATC